>NC_044069.1:3654923-3779923 GCF_902167405.1 Gadus morhua
AACACACGACTACACTTAACTAATTGACAACCCCAACCCATTAACCCAGCAACTACACTGTCCCCGAAAGGGTCCAAACCCCCAGAATAAATGAACCAGTATATACCAGTATAATGACCACAATATAATATTATACATTATATTATATATTATTATAGGCATATATTATATTATATATTGCGTGATTCTTCAATCCTATAATATTATACATTATATTATATAATACTACATATTATATATTGCGTGATTCTTCAAACCTATAATATGATATATAATATGATATTATATATTCTATTATATATTGCGTGATTCTTCAATCCTATAATATTATACATTATATTATATATATTATATAATACTACATATTATATCTTGCGTGATTCTTCCATCCTATAATATTATATATTATGTAGGTATTATAGAGCTATATATCAATAATATAATAATATATTATGTAGATCTCTTTGCGTTGTGTATGGATTGGCGCCGCCCCTTCTTTGGGGCCGTGAGGGCTGTAACTTGGTACAGCGGCAGTGTTGATAAGCTCTCACCACCACCGCCTCGTGTGACCGACGTCTCCCGGGTCTCTGCGGGTCTCAGCGGGCTCTGGAGGCGGCTGTCCCCCGCTGGAGTGCTGGTTCGTCCGGGAGAAACCGGGGGAGGGTTTGAAGCATGAGCGGACTCTGCTACACGTCAGGACGTCCCCCGACAGCCGGTCTGAAGAGACGCTAGCGGAGCCCTCCTCCTCCTCCTCCTCCTCCTCCTCCTCCTCCTCCTCCTCCTCTGACGTGGTCCCGGACAGAGTCTACCACGTCACCGGTGAGTGGACAAAAGGAACAATAGTTTATATGTGTTGGACCAGCCGTAGTATTATAGTTGTGAGTAGCAAGGATGATGGTGTGTGTGTCTGAGTGAGTGATTGATGTGTGTGTGATGTGTGTGTGGGTGTGTGTGTGTGTGTCTGTGTGTGAGTGAGTGATATGTGTGTAGTATGTGCGTGTCTGTGTATTTGTGTGTGTTGTACGTTTCAAGTCAACCATGAGTCCTTAAAATAAAATTCCATCCATCCATCTCTCACTCTCCTTTCTCCCTCCTTCTCCCTCCCCCCCTCTCTCTCTCTCCCTCTTTCTCCCTCCCTCCCCCCTCTCAATCTCTCTCTCCCTCCCTCCCCCCTCTCTCTCTCCCTCCCCTCTCTCTCTCCCTCCCCCCCCCCCCTCTCTCTCTCTCCTCTCCCTCCCCCCCCCCCCCCCCCCCCTCTCTCTCTCTCTCTCTCCCCCCCCCCCCCCTCTCTCTCTCCCCTCCCTCCCTCCTCCCCCCTCCATCCAGATGGCTCCGCCTCTCTGCTCCACCCCTCCCTCCACCCCCCCCAGGGCTCTCTGGTCAAACCCCAGTGTGAGCTCCACCCCTTCCTCCCGCAGCCCGCCGATGTCCAATGGGCCGCCTCGCTCACCGACTCCGCCCTCAGCCCCGCCCACCTGCAGGCTGATTGGCTGTCTGCTACCATCCTGGGCCTCGACGGGGGGCTGGCTCTGTCCACGGTCGCCCGCGCTGCCACGGCAACCATCCATCCCCACGGTACTGATGAGAGGAGAAGGGATTCAAACCCCTGTACTCAGCGTCGGGGGGGGCGGGAGTTACTAGTTCATAGTTTATAAATGAGGTGGCTTTGAGGTACAAACATATCTATAGGTAGCCAGTTAGATGCCCCATTTATCTCCCTCCCTCCCTCCCTCCCTCTCCCCCCCTCTGCAGTGGTTCTGAGCGTGCTCACTGAGACCGTCTCGGTGCGGTGCGGACTGGGCGAGCCGGTGCTGCTGGACTGCCGCTTCTGGGCGGACCCCTCGTCCCCGCTGTCGGCGGGGGGCTTCGCCGTGGAGTGGCGGTACCAGTTCAGGGGTCAGGGCCGCCTGGTCCTCGCCTACGACGGGAAGACGGACCGCCTGGCCCCCGGCCCGCAGGAAGGGGCGGCGCTGGACTTCGCCGGCCTCCACGCCGCAGGAAACGCGTCGCTGGTCCTGCAGGAAGCCGAGGCGCGGCACTCGGGGACGTACGTCTGCGCCGTGCACCTGCCCCACCTGCTGGCCCAGGTGACCGTGGAGCTGGAGGTGGTAGGTGAGGACCGCCTCTGATGAGGTCATAGAGCTGGAGGTGGTAGGTGAGGACCGCCTCTGATGAGGTCATAGAGCTGGAGGTGGTAGGTGGGGACCGCCTCTGATGAGGTCATAGAGCTGGAGGTGGTAGTTTAGGACCGCCTCTGATGAGGTCATAGAGCTGGAGGTGGTAGGTGAGGACCGCCTCTGATGAGGTCATAGAGCTGGAAGGTGCTAGGGTTGGGTATTGCCAGGTACCTCACAATTCAATTCAATTAGATTATTTAGGTCTTGATTAGATTCAATTCAATTTTCATCTAATTGCTTCGATATCGATTCAATAATATGTGCAGATGACAAAAATACCTAAATATTATTTAGAATTAACCATTTCGTAATGAATTAACCATTTCATTGTCCTTTAACTAGCAAAAAGGGAATACACCATTGTATAGTATTGTTCCTGAGCTAAACTTGCAGGATAAAAGTAATAATCATAACATGGACAAATGTAAAAGGGTGTGTACATTTAGGCATACTAGCTTAATGGCTGAGTATGCTTCTTTTTCTTTTTTTTTATGGAATCTAATCGATTTAAAAACAAACATGGTGACAAAGGTAACCAGTGACGTCACATGACCCCACCGACGTGTCACATGTAGGGTTTACTGTAGTATTCGGCAGATGTTCCACAGCCTTTGCAACCAAGCAAATTAAAATTCAGTTGGAAGTATATCAGGGCCTTTGAAGCATTTAACACATTACGGCCAAGTGGAAACTGCTCAGAAAAATCCAAATTCTTTGACATAGACCGATTTCTTTTTACAGTAACGCAAATAATTACTTTCCCCTGGTAATTCGTTACCTTTATTATCGAGTAAATCAGTTACTTACTCAGTTACTTTTTGGAACTAGTAGTGAGTAACTATAACTCATTACTTTGTTAAAGTATCGTTCCCAGCCCTGGTCACGTGACAGCGACCCGTTGAGACTCAGGTCAGAGCGGTGGACCTGAGAGAGGACGCCCCAGACCAGAGGGCTCAGTGCTGCTCCGGCGGCAGAGAGAGTCCGGGGCCCGAGGCCCCCCAGTGTTGTCACCACGAGCCGTGAAGACCCCTAACATGGCCTCCTTCCTGTGGCCCCCCTGCAGAGCCCCCCTCCCTCTCCATCAGCCCCTCCCCGCTGCCCCTCGCCGCCCCCGGCCAGGTGCTCAGCGTCCGCTGTGAGGCGTCCGGCTTCACCCCCCTCCCCCTGGAGCTGAGCTGGGAGTTCCTGGGGGCGGACGGGGCCCCCGCGGCCCTGGGGGAGGCCAGCCTGTCCGGCCACCGGGAGGCCTGGGACGGCACCTACAGCCAGAGCAGCCTGCTGCAGCTGGACACCAGCGCCCTGGGCCGGGGGGGGGGGCTGGTGTGTGTGGCCCGACACCGTGGGGGGACCAGGCGCTCCAAGGTCGCCCTAGAGGTCATAGGTGAGGGATGAGACGGGCTCCGGTCTGAGTCTGTACACACACCTGGAGGAACACACCTGTAGAAACACACCTGGAGGAACACACCTGGAGGAACACACCTGTAGAAACACACCTGGAGGAACACACCTGTAGAAACACCTGTAGAAACACACATGTTGAAACACACATGTAGAAACACCTGTAGAAATACACATGTAGAAATACACCTGTAGAAACACCTGTAGAAAGACAGAACACACCTGTATCTATTGACACACCTTCAGGAACAGACGTATAGGAACAGACCTTTATAAATACACATGAAGGAATACATCTGTAGGATCACATCTGTAACTTTTGACATATGTCCCTTCATGAATACACCTGTATAACCACAAATGTTGGAATATATCTGTACATATACACCTGTATTGACACACCTTTATGAATACACCTGTATTGGCACACCTGTGTAAACACAGCTGTAGGAATATACCTGTAGAAACACATCTGTATCTACTGACACACCTTTATGAACAAACCTGTGTAAACACAGATGTAGGAATATACCTGTAGAAACATATCATAATGAACACACCTGTATCTATTGACACATGAATACAACGGTTGACTATTGCTTCTGCAAAGCTTTTCTCTAAAAAAACACGTTTGTACTCAAATGTTTGTTGTCTAGAGTAGAACGGAGCGTGAGGTTTAGAGTTCATCAAGGAGATGAGCAGCAGACAGGTGAGTGTTGGCTGGAGCCCAACAGGGACGTGAGCCAGGGGGCGGGACTGACCTGTGGGGGGTTGTGCTGGGGGGCGTGTTTCAGGGTTCAGCACCCCCTCCATCCAGGACTCCATGGCGATGGTTGGCATGGCGCTGCTGCTCTCCGGAATCATCACACTGGCCTTCTGGAACATTACTGGTACTGAACTACATACTAGTATAACTAGTACTGCCACCACCACACAGTAGTATAACTAGTACTGCCACCACCACACAGCAGTATAACTAGTACTGTACTACCACCACACAGTAGTATAACTAGTACTGCCACCACCACACAGTAGTATAACTAGTACTGTACTACCACCACACAGTAGTATAACTAGTACTGCTACCACCAAACAGTAGTATAACTAGTACTGTACTACCACCACACAGTAGTATAACTAATACCGCTACCACCACATAGTAGTAGTAGTACTAATACTACACCCCCCACATAGTAGTAGTACTAGAACTGTTACCACCACTACTGCTACTACTGCTCTTACTACTACTACTATTTCTACTACTACTACTACTTCTTCCATTACTACTCCTAATACATAATATAATCAGTCCCTCTAGGATTTTGTATATTTTTTCATTGTATAAAGACGCAGAAATTATTGGGATTCGATAATAATTCATGAATTGAAGTCAAATGTCATTTGTCCAGCAAGAATGAAACCCAACGGCATAACTCGAGCAACTGGAGACATGAGTGGCATGTTTCAGGCGTTCATAAACAAGGAAGTCAATTTGTAAATAGACATGACCTTTTGTGTGGGGGGGGGGGGGGGGGGGATGTTCAGTCAAACTGGCGGGAAAGTGCGACCATTGGTCCGACGTGCAGCAATGCCGCAGTGTGTTGCCATTGTGGCCAAGGGCGTAACTTTTTTGCGATTTGAATACCATTTTCTGCATTTCTACATACCTTTAGGGACTACGGTAACCAACACAAAATCCGGGAAATAATTAAGTTGGTCATCATGCTAAATTCTGCCAGAATAAATATGCATAATCAAAATGAATCTAACTTTTAATATAAAGAACATTTCTTTATTCATTCATCGTATGGACAGAGGTCAGTGAACAAAAGCTACTGATATTATCATTGTCCTCCTTTAAAGGTGATCTAACATTGTCAGGCCATGAACAGGCACCTGCCACACCTCCACCTGATCTCTGATATGAACAGGGTGACCAGATCACAATGCACCAGATGTGGGACAAAGACCTACGTTTGTGTGGGACAATGTAGGATACCAATGCATCGAGGTAGACTAAAATAACTTCAAAAAATATAAACATTTCTATTCTGCCCCTTTGCTTATAACATTACTATGCTTTGCCATCTGGTTGATTCTGTATCCCATAACAGCCTGCAAATACAAACTTAACAAATATATCTTATTTAAATGGAACTTTCCCAAGTTCTCTCACGTGAGAAAACCTAGTAGGCATGGAGCTTTCATGCTATTTCACAGTGCCTCAAGTTAACACGTCTGACTGTATACAATCAAACAGAACAGACAGTCAAGGCTACAATTGTTATTTCAAGGATTTGAACTTTAATGTGCCTTTTCTCCAACAACAGAGAGCAGCAACCTAACCCCAGCACAACTCAAAACACCACATTAAAGTGTTTGCTCTAGTCGAACAATATGCTGAGCCACATTCTAGTAGAACATGCACTGGATTAGGCTACATGGAGTACATAGGCTGATTATCTGAACAACACAAAACTCACTCAGCTCAGAATCACATAGCTTAACTACACAAAATAAATTAATTTGAAAATTATCTGCTTTTACTGGACAATGACAATGTGTATACAAATAGGTAATAGGCACTAAATGAAATAGTAACGGTTTTTATGAGTCCCGCATTGTTTGTGTCGTTTCAAGTCGTATTCACCTCCGTGTGAAATGGAAAAGTGACTCAAGCAAACTTCACACCAAACGTTACCAGACTCGCCTTGCACGGGTCTCTGCCAGGAAGAGTTTCCATTCTTTATTGTAGCCGCATTTCCTCTTCTTAGCCGTACGAGTCGTGCTTTCCTCCGTCTTGTGCTGCATGCCGTTCTGACCTGATCGTTTCTTGTTGGTGGGCGTGCCCTTAACCTGCACATGCGTCCCAGTTTGATTGACATGATCAAACAGCGCGCCCACACCCCCCTGCCCCCCCCCCCCCCCCCCCCTGATGTACGCCCTCACTGCTGTCTCCGCACACAGCTATTTGATAAATGCCAGATTATAAAACACGCATTTTCAAAAAAAATTAAAAGCTGAGTCGGACTGTCAATAACAATGCGGGACAACGTCTCAATTTGCGGGACGTGTAAAAACTAATGGAAATGCGCGACTGTCCCGCACAAAGCGGGACGTCTGGTCCCCCTATGAAAGCAGAGTCCAGTTATCCTATTGAGCCCGTGGTTTGCGGGTCTGACCTTAAAGTAAACCAGCAGCGAGAGAGACTCTGCTTTCATACACTGTTGACGGATACTTGCTGCGGTTTAAGGGGGACTCGTTTTCAAGTTACATAGGTTCATAGAATAATCATGCTGTTTTACAACCCATAATCAACCAACTCACACGTCCTTTCTTTCTTGTCATCCCCTCTCCAAAGAAATACATTAAATCGAACTGCTGTTGGCGTTTCATTCTTATGAAAACCCACCGCGAAGCCTCTTCATTCAGTGAGCGATCGTCCAAGTGCGCGTGCGTGGGGGAACACGTCCGAGACTCCGAGTCCACAGACGCCAAAGTGTCCTATAGAACCGCGTGTGCGGACCGTCCGTGTCCGCTACTCGTCTGTCGCAATTTGTCATATTTTTATTTTTTATGTATACCTTTTTTTTTTACATATATATATTTTCATATACACCAGGGCCTTACAATCAACAGCTCAATTCACATTCTCAGCCAGAACCTGTCGTCCGGCCAAACGGTAAATAAGCACGATTTTTGCGGTTAAAAAAGTGAGGGGGGGACCCAAGCAGGATTTTCAAAAGGGGAGGGGACATGTCCCCCCCGTCCCCAGTGGACATGACGCCCATGATTGTGTCAACCCCCCGCCGTCGGCCAGGGACAGGCCGCTTCAGCACCATGGACAGCGCCCCCCCCCCCCCCCCCCCCCCTAGCCAACGGGAGATACATACCCCTCCGCGCAGCTGCGCCGCATCGCCCATCAAGCGTGCCCAGGGAGTCACGGGCACTGGGGGCCCCTGGGGGAGGGGGGGGGGGGGTCTGAAGGGCTGGGGACGGGGGAGACGGGGGAGACGGGGGAGTGGACCGGTAGCGGAGGGTCTCGATAGCGGCCGACCGCCGCGCGTCGTGCTAACGACCGGACGCTGCCCTTCAACAGGAGTGAGCCGGAGGCGACCGGAGGACCCCCGCAGACCCCGAGGGCGGGCCTGACAAGGGGGACCCCCACCCTGATACAGCGCTCCCCCAGAAGGTCTGAGTCCAGGGGGTCCAGGAGCGTCTCGTGGCCCTGCGGTCCTCCGGGACGGTTTATTTATCTGTACTTTTTGTACCTGATGGAAGTCTGTTCTCTTTCCCTACCAGAGTTTTGTACTTTGTTGATAAGAATAATTAATAAATATTTATTACAATTCTTTTTTTATCATTATTATTATCATTATTTCCTTTATCTGTTTTACATTGGTAGTCGAGGCGGGGCCCTGTGGTTGCTAAGGCGGCCCCCCTAACCCCCCAGTGCGGGGGGAACCCCGCCCACCCCCCATGGAGGGAGAACCTGAGCCGTACTGCGTTCTCCGTTCTGTTCCTGCGCTCCACGAATTAAATCCAAGCATCAGCGAAAGATTGCAGGTTCAAGACGAGTTAATCAAATGTATAGTGAGTTAATCAAATCTGTCACAAATAGAGAGATCTAATTTATTTACACTTCTTACAGATTGATGTTTGTTATGAAAATAAAGTTAAGAATATTGTAGTCTAGCAAATAAAGCATCTGCAGTTAGCTGAAGTCCCAAGCCTGTTTGTAAGGATTATAGATGAACAGCATTCCACTCCATCCTGGTTTAGAAAGCTGAACGTGAGAAGCCTCTTCATGATTTAACTTTGACCCTAAACAGCAAGGAAGCACAAGTCAGCATTAAACATTAAACACATCACTGTGATGATGTGCTATGAACATATTACTGTTATGAAGTACTGCTAAGATATTACTGTGATGAAGTACTGTTAAAATATGAATGTTAATCTATAGCCTCCCAGCTTCCAGGTTCAAAACAAAGTTGAAAACAAAGTCAAAACTAGATGGAAAAAGAGTGTAGTTCAAAACTTGGTTTATTCTTGATTTATTCTTCAGAGGTCTATGACTGTGAAGAAGTACTGTTCATATATTACTATTACTATTGCTGTGATACGGTAGGCTGCTAATAAATGTAACTGTAAATATATTACTCTGAATAAGTATTGTAAAGTGATAAAATACTGACTCTGGTCAGAGGTTGGTACTCAGTAGACAGATTCTGCCCCTCCGTGTTCTCAGAGCTGGTGTCAGAACCTGGGAAGTATCAGAATGGGAGGAGGTGAAGTCATGAGCTAGATGTATCTAGATCTATAGAGCTGTACAGTCCAGTGAGCTAGATGTATCTAGTTCTATAGAGCTGTATAGTCCAGTGAGCTAGATGTATCTAGATCTATAGAGCTGTTTAGTCCAGTGAGCTAGATGTATCTAGATCTATAGAGCTGTATAGTCCAGTGAGCTAGATGTATCTAGATCTATAGAGCTGTATAGTCCAGTGAGCTAGATGGATCTAGATCTATAGAGCTGTATAGTCCAGTGAGCTAGATGTTTCTAGATTTAGTGAGCTGTATAACCCAGTGAGATACATGTATCTAGATCTATAGAGCTGTATCCAGTGAGCAAGACAAGTCACCAAGGTCTTTGTGTTGGTAGTGGAGTTAATCATAAGAGCAGATAAATAGAGAAATGATTAGTGTTGTAACAGTGGTGAATATCCTCACGTTATTAGACTTTCATATTCTTAATGCCACAGCTTCTCTATGGAGGTTCATCATTCAGAGGTGGAGGTTTCTACAACCTGACCACCAGTGTGTGAAGACAACCAATCTGAATCTAGGAAGGGGACAGGAAGTAGGAGCAGGTGGAGAACAGACTGTGTTAGTCCTCCTGGAGAGTTTGATCCACTCACCCTCCCTCTTCTGGTACACAAAGACTCCAACAACAGCAACAACAGCAACACCAGCAAGGAAGAAAACAAGGATGTGACTCTTGCCCACTGAAGGTAAATGAAGAAAATAAAACCAGGCATGTATTAATAGATGTTGGACAGACCCTCCCCCATCCATCCCTCCATCATTGGACCACATGTCTACGGTCACGTGATGCTACACCATGACTAACATAGCGTCAGTGTAACTATCCCCCTAGAATAATGACTATTTTACCCACAATCCTGTCACACCGTGTTCTGCTACGCGGTCCAACATCCCCATCTAGTGGCCACTTGACGCCACTGTACCTCATTCTTCCGTCACACCTGACTTCAATCTCCACTTCCTACTTCAGCCGGGGATCTCCATCCAGCCGGCGCCAGTTCGTCGTTTACAACTTCCCAGTTCGTATCGGTCCTACCAGCATTCTCTAGTCCCAGTTCGGTGTTCCCGTTCTCTTGCTAACCCTCTCCCCTCTTCCCTAGTTCTCCGTCCATCACTCTGCCTACCTGTCGCCGAGTCCTTGCCTGCCTGACTGACTCCCTGTTGCCGAACCCTCGCCTGCATTACTACTGCTTGCTTCGCCCCAGCTTGTCATCTACCCCGTGTCCCACTAAACCCTCTTTCCTTTTACCCCGTCTCTGCTTCCCTGTGTCCAGCACTTGGGTCCCCTCGCCCCGCTCCTTAACAATCCACCGTGTTCTGCTGCAGTGAGCTACTCCTGAGAGCTGTGTGGTTACCCAGTAGCTTCAGCAGTGTCCAGGTACACCTGGCAGTGGTTGTGATGAGGTCAGGTGGAGGTGGTGAGACATGTGTTCCCCACCTCCATCCCCTCCAACACCAGTCTTACCCCCGTTGGTCCTGATGAGGGCGGGGTCCAGGGGGGTGGAGATGTCCTCGATGCCTTTCAGCTGGACCACACACTCGTACCTCCCCCAGTCCTCCTGTGGGACGGCCTTGAGGTTGAGGTCCAAGCTGACCTGGAAGGTCCCGTCGCGGTTGGGGAGGACCTCCCCGGGGTCCACCTGCTCATGGAGCTCCTGGCCGTCTCTCCTCCAGAACACCACCACCCTGTCAGGGTAGAAGCCTGTAGCATGGCACACCACTGGGGAGGAGGGGCTCCTCTGGAGCAGAGTCACCCGCGGACGCTCTGGAGAGAGAGGGGGGGGAGAGAGAGATGGTGGGCAGAGGAAGAGCGAGCGAGAGAGGGGGGAGAGGGAGAGAGAGGGGGGGGGGAGGGAGAGAGAGAAGGGGGGGGGGTGGGAGAGAGAGTGAACAGAGACTCAGAGACATGAGTCTGTCAACGCCCACCAGGTCATGTGACTCTACCTGTTCTCTGCAGAGAGCTTTTCCCATAGGCCAGGAGTATCTTCAGCCAATCAACACACTCCTTGGTGAGGAAGTACTTATCGAATTGTAATCCAGCTCATTCTTGATCCCATCTCTGTTTGGTGCTGAAAGCCTGAGATACTACAGCGACCCAGGTCAGGGTCTTCAGGTCCAACGATATGAAGTCCTCTCCATCATAACCATACTGGTTATAACCATCAGTAGAATCATCCTCATCATCCCACTCACAACCAGACATCCTCTGATATAAGTGGATACCTGAGAGAGAGAGAGAGAGAGAGAGAGAGAGAGAGAGAGAGAGAGAGAGAGAGAGAGAGAGAGAGAGAGAGAGAGAGAGAGAGAGAGAGAAATGGAAGGAGGGAAAAAAGAAAGGGTGAGATCATTAACATTAAATACACACAGACATCAAAACACAAACCATATGAACATTATCATTATAACAATAAATAGATGAAAAAATAAGACCAGCCAGAGCTCCACCCTACACCTTCGAAAACTCCCCTACACCACCCTACAGACCCCTACACTACCCTACCCCACCCAACACCTCCTACACCACCCTCAACCCCTCCATCTGACCAGCAGACGAGCGGAGCTAATGCCGCTAGCCCGCTAGCTATCTTTGTTGTTTTAGTACATCTAAGTTTATAATGGCAGGAGCTAAGGAAGTAGGTTGTGTAATCGTCACCTTTTTCAGCCATTTGGACAAACTCAGTCTGATTTATTCCCTGAAGGACCGAGCTGTGTGCGTACTTTGCTGTAAAATCGTTGTCTGTGGAACTTCTCAGGTTCTCCGATGGAGGATACATAAAGGAGACTTTCCTCAGCAGTTCAGAGGTTATCTTTAACGGATTAACAAACAAAGACACAGTCACCTCCAGGATTAAAGACATGTCTGCCAGGACTGTAGAAACACGCATCATTGATATGGATGAGAAATCCCCTTGAATGGGATTACTGAAATACTTACGGAAAGTAGTATTTCTCAATCTGTGCTCATCATGCAAGCAGTAATCGAATGTTGGGTCGGCTTAGCCCAGGAGGTAGAGCAGTTGTCGAGCAACCGAAGGTTGCTAGTTCCATCCCCAGCTCCTCCTAGCTGAGTGTCGATGTGTCCCTGAGCGAGACACTTAACCCTAACTGCTCCTGACGAGCTGGCTGTCGCCTTGCATGGTGGACTCTGCCGTCGGTGTGTCAATGTGTGTATTAACAGATGTTAGCCGCTTTGGATAAAAGCGTCTGCTAAATGCCCTAATTGTAATGTCATGCGATTTCAAACGCCCCTTCAGTGGACTGTACCATTTCTGCGCCTTCAGCATCTTTTGACTTTTGTTTACTTGACATCACTCGACTATTGCTCCATTACAAAACACCGGCGGCACTGGCAGCGATGCAGGTTATGTATTTTTGTCGCTAGCAATCGAGCTGTGAAGGTTCCTTATGAGTTGTGAAAAAAGGCGAGTCAACTAGATTTGTAGCCCATAAACAAACAAATTAGATCGAGTTTAAGTGACATGATGTTTGTCATTTCTTTCCTCCGTGGTATTAGCCTTCTGGACTACTTTTAGTCAAAAACAATATATTGCCTTATAGTTATTAGATTTAGTGATATAATGTACGTCCTTTATTTCAGTTAGGGGAGTAGGCAAATTGATTTCAACGCCAGGAGGAGGGGCATTATGTCACTGCATAGCATTTATGTTCTGTGATCGCCACTGTGGGTGTACGTTCGAAGTAGGCCCATGATGTATGGATATTGTAACGTCAGTGGGGTTGGTTCAGTGTTCACTTGTTGTCAGTCATGTCAGTTAGCCTGCTGCCCGCATTCAGCGCACCGCTGCCCCAACCTGCAGGTCATGTGATTGAGCAATCGCGAAAATCCTCCCAAAATACTTTCTTGATTAAGTTGGTGTTGTTTGTTGTTTCCCAAAGATATCTGTTAGCATGTGTTTCTTTCTTCAGAATTAGCTACCTGGCTTAGGCATTTTATAAAATGTTCAGACTGTTTAGGAGTACGGTGAAACTTTATTCTGGGTGTAAATGATGAATATCTATATGTGAGAGGTCAGACATTAGATATAAACTCACTTCCTGTTTGGTTAAAGAGCTTCTTCAGATCCAAAATCGTGGCCTTGAGTCTCTGCTTGGCACCCAGAGCCATTCCAGACATCGTCTCCAGTTCACCTGGATGATCTCTGTTTAACTGTTCCGTCCAGGCCTGTTTCAGCACTATTCCCTGGGTGTTACTGTCGTAGTGCCCAATCTGAACTTCATCCACCATCGCAACAGCAACCTCTGGGAAGGTTGAGAGTCCAGACGACGACGTGAGGAAATACTGCAGGGAGTGAAGCACTGTAGACAGACAGACAGACTGGTTAATACGGTACATCACTGTAGACAGACAGACAGACAGGTTAATACGGTACATCACTGCAGACAGACAGACAGGTTAATACGGTACATCACTGTAGACAGACAGACAGGCAGACAGACAGACAGACAGACAGACAGACAGACAGACAGACAGACAGACAGACAGACAGACAGACAGACAGACAGACAGACAGACAGACAGACAGACAGACAGACAGACAGACAGACAAGTTAACACAGTACATCACTGTAGACAGACAGACAGGCAGGTTAAGAATTTACATTACTGTAGAAAGACAGACTGACAGAGCGACCGACAGAGAGGTTAACACAGTTCATTACTATAGACAGACAGACATGTTACTACTACTACTGTCCATCCCTCTACACAGAAAGGCATCCCCCTGCTCTATGGCTCCAACCCCTGTCCTATGGCCCCGCCCCCTGTCCAATGGCTCCGCCCCCTGTCCTATGGCCCCTCCCCATGGCTCCGCCCCCTGGCCGTCCAGGCAATGTATGAACCTTCAGTTTGATCTTTTTGACATCCAAACATCTCACTGGAGCCCACAGCGCTGGCTGTCCAGACCTTCAACTACAACACAATCTGCTGCCTCTTAATCATTACTGCTGACATAAATAATAAAGAATTAGTCAAATAACTATTACAATGTTTTTATAATTATAAGTTTATTTTAAAAAGCCGGCATTATAACTATCTTCACATTGGTATCATTGGAACGATAATAATAAAATAATAATATAATTATTATATTTCATAATAATACATTGATAGCAATGATAATAGTAATATTATTGTGCGTCTGCGTGTGTGCTTGCGTGATGATTCTCCAAGAACGTTGACAAGTAAATAATAGGATATAAGGAGTTAATATAATACTTTAAAAAGTTTAAAAGTATTAAAAGTAGACTTAACTCATTACAGAGGATAATCAAATGCTTTTCAACCACATGAGGGAATCTAAGCATCGTCTCTTCAGGGACCATAATCAAACCTTTTGGTAAGATAGTTTTGAAAAGTAAAAACTTGAGTCAGTCTTACCTGAGGACACACCGTGACCAAAGACCAACAGCAGCAGCCCCGTTAGCGCATTCATATCGATGTATTCAGAAGAACAGCTCTAGGAGATTATCCACAGAGACGTGACTCCGACTCCAGCATCAGGCGAGGAACTGACCAGGAACCCTGTGAACAAGAGGTAGAGGGAGAGGGAGGGGCCGGTCTGGACCAATAGGAATTAAATACGGCTGTGATGTCATTCATTTTCAGAACTTCAAAGTGAAACTAACACACACACACACACACACACACACACACACACACACACACACACTCCACCTAAACCACCACCCCTATCTCAGTGCCAGTGTCACTGTTCTCCAACTCCCCCATCACCAAGTTGGAGTTAATAGTGCCGCCTTCAAAGCAGCTCGGAGGTTCTGAAGCTCTTTCGTGGATTCACATAAACCTTCCCTTCTTCCGAAATAGAGCGTTCAGGAAACGCCCCTCAGAAGTTCGTAGGCTACGACATAAAACTGGAAAAAATGATCGCTCGTGAGACTAGACTTCATAACAACTATGGATGCCCGCAGGGAGCTCTTTGCGCTTCTTAGCTGAATCAGTTATTAGAACTGCTTGCGATGGTTGAACTTCAGTGAGAATTGATCAGGTGATGTTTATAATTGTAAGCTATAATGTATTGTAATGCAAATCTTAGAATCTGTGTTAAGTTGCTGCAAGTTCACTTTAGTCTATCAATGAAATGGGCAGCCATTGTTGTGATGTGATCTTGGAGGACTCGGGTATCTTTACTTCCGCATGAAACTCTGAGCGAAAACTCTGACCCAACAGAACCGCCTCGTTCCAAATACCAACCGTAGTCTCAAAGCCAAAACTGCACCTTTAATCAAACATAAAGTATCATGCTACTAAACTGAACAATAAAACGGCTTTGGAGGAATCCACAGTCTTGTTCTTCAGGGCAGAAACACCTCACCCATGACGACTGGTCACTCCGCAGTCCGCACACACGAACCAGGAGAGCCCTGGATGAGTGTGGAAGCATGCTTTTTAAAGCATGCTTCCCCACCTGCTCCTCAGGTGCTCCGCATTTCAATGATTGGCTGGCAGCAATGCTCTTACTATCGCCATCTGTTGGTAATTTGTAGTACACCGCCTCCACAACCTGCCCCATGGGCCTCCAGGGGCGCTGTGCCAAAGACGGATTGCCACACTCCTCCACCCCTTGATGAAGCCTCAGGGCACCTCTGACCGGCCAGCAACACCCATCGCAGCTGGACAGGGTGTTGGCGTTGGCCCGCCTCGGCCGTTGTCCCCCCAGGAACCTGTAGGGCCTCTTGCCGGAGCGGTAGTCCTGCCCGAAGCGTAGCTGCTCCTGCTGTCGGCGCAGTTCGACCTGCTCCCGCTGGATCCCGTACCACTAACGCCAGTGCTAAAACCTGATGTGCTGCCACTTCAGAAACTGCCGCTCCATGCGGTCGGCGTCCAGACACCGCTTCTCCACCTCCAGCCAGTTCCTCTTGCGGATCAGGTGCTCCCGTTCCTCCCTCTCTTGGAACGGACGGATGCGATCCCGCCTCTCCAACTCTGGGACGCGTCGCCTCAGCTGGGCTGCCCGTCGAGGTGGCTCTGTTCCCCGTCTGTCCTGACGAGTCTCAATTGGCTGGGGACCGACGTTGAAGCTCAGCTGCTGGGCGACCTGCCGGTTCTCTTCTAGCGCCTTCATCAAACCCAATAGCTGGGCCTTCAGCGCCTCCCTCTCCCGCAACCAGTCCATGCTGTGGGCCTTGTGTCTGGCGGCGGACTCCTCCAGGGCCATCTTGTGCTCCACCTTTATCCTCTGATTACTAAAGGGCTGATTATTTGTCCCACGCAACGCAAGGGGGTTACGGACCCCTTACGTCTATGTACCCTGCTTCCATCCATCGCAAGGGCCTGATACACGCCTCCAAAAAACTGTAACTGTCCGTCGAGGCGACGCAGCAGCAAGGGCTGTGATAAGTCGCTTACTAAATCGCGACGCAGAACCATAAAGGTTCACGACTGCGTTGAAGCGTCTGCGTGGTCATTGCGTTGCGTGAACGTGGAACCATAATCATTCCTTTAGAGCATTGGTTCTCAAAGTGCGGCCCGCGGGCCAATGGCGGCCCGCAGAATCATTCCTGGCGGCCCGCAATGACATACATAATTATGTAAGTTATATAAAAAATAAAATAAAAATAATAATAATAAAAAGTATATATATTAATTTAAACAAAAATAAATGAATATAAAGAGAAAAGTCGACTCTCTCGAGCTTTCAATTAAATCCTTTTACATTTGTTTGTTTTAATCCGACTGTACATTACTTTGAAAGGCTGAACCTCAGTTTCGTGATTTATGCCGCGTTTCCACTGCAGGGTGCGGAACGGATCGGATCGTAAAGGTGCGGTAGGGAGGGGGCTGTATAGCCCAGCTCAGTTCCGAGGTCGCGTTTCCACTGCCGACAGTACCCTTGGTGGTAGGCCGGATGTCGATCGCCGCTGCAGCTACGTAAACATCGTAAACAACGTCTTCCTCCCCAATAATGCAGACAAACGCCTCCTTGGTTGCCCAAGCAAGCGTTTTACGCAACATGTTAATTGTAAAGAATAATACCTCGAGGCTACTGTTTGTTTGTTTTTATCCCCGCGTCACCCGGAAGTGACGATTCTGTCGACCAACCAACGGAGGGGCTGTATGGATAGAATTTCCCGGGACCCTTTCAGGCGTCTCGTCTCATTTTCGGTACCCCAACGGAGGAGTCCCAAGAACGAGGCCAGAACGGGTACGGCAACGTCCGGGTCACGCCCACTTTTGGCGGTGGAAACGCGACCCCGATCCGCACCTTTGCGATCCGATCCGTTCTGCACCCTGCAGTGGAAACGCGGCATTAGACCTCACTTGACCTCACTCCCGGAGGTCCACGGTGCAATGTTTTTTTTGACCACTGGGATGCTGGCGGCGTTTCCCGCCATTTTTTTCTTCGGCGGCCCTCAGTCAAATTTTGGGTTCCTAAATTGGCCCTCAGTTGTCAAAACTTTGAGAACCCCTGCTTTAGAGCAACCACCCTGCCCATCAGGAATCCTGAAGTATAAGCTTGGCTAAGGAAACCATAAGTGGAATGTAAAGGTACTTCTTTGGAAGCTACCATCAACCGTCCCTTGTAACCATTTACTTGCCACACCTTTAAAATAACATAACTGACAATCACAGACAGGGAAGTAAGTAAGTAAAAAAGTAGATACTTCATTCATGCCCTCCAGGAAATTCAGGTATCCAGGATCAACATACAGTACAGTACAGTTGACAAACAACATAATGGACAAACAGTAAAAGTCAACAAAATAAGTAAATAAAAGTAAAATAAAAGGAAATAGAAAGTGAGCAATATTGCACATAATTAAAAAATCAATCTAAAAAAATAGAGCTTGATATAGATAATAAAAATAAATAATATTAAGGCTGCAAGCAGCATTTTACGGGGGCCAAGCCTAACACAGACCAATAAGATCCTGATAGACCATTAAGACCCTGACGCAGAACATACAGACTCTGACACAGACAATTCAGACCTTTTTTGTTTCCATATGGTTGACAATGCTGTAGCTCAGCTGGGAATGCTGCAGCCTCAGCTTGGATCTGGGGATGGGCGAACAAACTTTCATGACCGATCGTCAAAAAACTGCAGTTATGAGTCTTTAAGGTTTTTTTTGCTTTTAAAAGTAATCTTGATTCTTTAGTAGTATACAGTAATTAATTTACTTTGGGCCGTGAACTATGGCAATGATTGGGAGGCTTGGGGTGGAAGGAGGAGGTTCTACTGAAAAATAATGGATCAGAATAAAAAAAGAAGAAATGAACGTGCACAGTTCATTTTCTGGGACTGTGAACTTAGCTCAAAATTCTAAATTGCAAAATATGAACATGAACTAGTTAATTTTAAACAGTGTAAACTGGATTTTGGGCTAGCTCTTGTGAAGTGTGAACCTGCACATTACTGGGCAACACTGACCCTAACTGCTCCCAAAGAGATGGCTGTTACTGCGTGTGATTGACACCGCCATCAGTCAGAATGTGTATATGAATGTACTAAGACATGACTCTCCCATGCTTGGCTGTGACTCTCAGTTATGTTCTTTGTAAAGTGTGGCGAGGAAAGTACCTACATTCCACCTATGATTGTTTTTGCCAAGTTTATAACTTCAGGATTCCTGATGTACAGGTTGGTTGCTTTTAGTAAGCAGAGAACCATTCTACTCCAGCCTTTGCCACCACTCCACACAATGGGCCCTATTTTAACGGTCAGAAACGCAAGTGAGGAGCGCCAAGCGCAAGTAGCTTTGTGGGCGGTGCTATGGCGATGTTGCGATGTTGAGACAGATGCACATTCATTTCAAACTTCAAGTTTATGGCCAAATAATATGGCCTAATTCACCCATGGAATAAGGTTTTCTTCCACAACTTCAGAAATACTCAGTCCTCCAATAAATTTCGGCAAAGAAAACTTAACACACATATGATATGCGGTAACTGTGGTTCTATTTAATGATACACGCAATACATTATAGACATCGTTTCTTATCAGTATTGTATGCATTATCGTTATCGACTTGTGTTCCCAATATGCATGTGTCCCCCTGTTAATATACATTGCCATGGACTGTATTATGCGTTACGTGTTTAGTTTGTGTGTGTTGAAACAGATTCATTAATTATTTTACACATACACACACGCGCGCACGCATTCATTCATTCTTTTTAACACTAACTCACGGCAAAACAATGTTTTCTCAAGATCAAATACTCATCAATCCTAAAAAGTTATAGGCATGTACACAATGTCTGTGTCAAGAAAATATGTGTTTGCTGTACGGTGTTTGCAGATGCATTGATTTAAAAGTACAACTTATTACCGCTGTATCAGCTGTTCTTTCCCAAATAATTTACCAAGAATGAGTGACTAGGTAGATGAGAAAAGCTAAGTGTATGCGCGAGATGCACAAGCAACATTATGCATGCGCCCTTAAAATAGCATCTGAACATCGCGCCACTGACTTTAAGCCAGGTATTTCCTGGTTTGTGGAGTGATTTCTGAAACTGCAAAGTAGCACCAGGGAACGTTTGCGCCAGAACACGCCTCCTCCTTTTGCCGAACCGCCCCTTGGGGCGCAAGATCATTCCCTAATTTACCGACGCATGGCGCAGGAGGGAAAAGAACGCTCTGTGCCAGTTGCAAACTAGCAACGACACATGCGCTAGTGAGGAAGTCAATTGCGCCGGATTCAAGATAGGGCCCAATGTTTGTTACAAAACGGGTGCATTCGCCAGTAGCAGCTACGCTGATTAAATTGAATGGAACACAGCTAACCTAGCCAAATAGTGCAGCTACTCTGAGCCTTTTATGCATGTTTAATCAAGAGGTAATGTACTATTGGGGTTGATCATGCATGGCGAAGGCTCCTAATCACACACCAACACTGAGATATGTCCTAATGGTGGTTTGATGCAATCAAACACGACCTGATGGCAAACACAGCTAAGGTATCATTTGTCGTGGTATGGTATCGTGGACTCCCCCGTCACGGCCTGTCTAAGTCTGTTTGGGTCTTGTCTCGTCTCGTGTCTCTGATTTGTCAACCATGGCAAAAACTGTTAAATTAATCATTTTCCTGGTGATTACAACACAATTGCTGATCTGCGATGACCTCATAGTGCAACCGGTGATAGATGGAAGGTTACTCACCAACAGCTGAGCAGACCTGCTATCACTACAGGACTCTTCTCCAAGTAACATCAAGCCCGCAGTGGCCTTACCACCGGAGCTCTGACCCAGGAAAAGGGGAAAACAGGGAGGAATCTGAAGCAGGATCAGAAGAAGTCCCTTCAAAACACCTCTCCCCTCCATCATCCTGGCAAATGTCTGGTCCCTCCACAACTAGATGGATATTCTACATGCTCGATGCCACCTGTAAAGGTCCTTAAGAGACGTCTGCATCATCGCCCTGACCGAAACCTGGCTGAATGGATTGATCTCCGACAACGAGGTAATCCTGGACGGCTTCACCATCATCAGGTCGGACCGAACGGCTCAATCAGGGAAGATGTGGGGAGGGGGCTTATGCTTCTACATCATTGACAGATGGTGCACAAATATCCAAATCCACCAAAAGATATGCATGCCCGATCTAGAGATACTGACTGTGTGCTGTAGCTGTCTACATTCCCCCAAACGCTAACACCAGTGCCGTGTTCCAATATCCATACCATCCGTACTTACTAGCCTAAGTTTGATTATGTAGTAGGGCGTTCCGATTCAGATCGGGCGAAAATAAGTGTACTGAAAGGACCCGGATGGAGTAGTCAAACCGCGAAGTGTGGATCGATACACTTTTCGTACTCAACGGCAGCCATCTTAGCTACGTAGCGGAAGAGGGCGGAGCCAGGCTGAGAAAAAGTCTGGGCATTTTCCACATAGCCTGCATTAATAAAGCCTGGGGCTGTTTCCCAATGTGAAGGCTGCAGCCTTGATAGGACGCGTCCTTGCTAGTCGCGTCCTATGGAGATGAGACTAGAGTGCTAGCTCGAGTGCTTCCTAGCGTTTGTAACGTCGGACTTTGGGAACGACTTGCTAGTGTGGATGCGCTTCCGCTTCCGCTTTTTAATACTGCGTTTCCGCTTGTAAACACCTGTGCACTTCTGAAAAAAACAAGGAAGCAATGAAGCTGGTCAATATTTTTTTGCTGTGGTCTGAGCTGGAGGAGGACTCCGAACGACTCCATCGGCGGAGGGTTGAACGGAGGAGACGACGGCTCTATTGTCGGAGTCTCTGCCATCACAATGTCGAGGTATGTGAGCTTTGAATGTCTGAATTGTATTGTATTGAATTGTTGCATTGACGATAGTGCTGCTTCTCAGGTGTTTTCTTTGGGGCAACGCATATTCTAACGCATATTCTAATTGAACATGGTGGTCTAGCTGATGGTTTATCAAAATCAGAGTTTAAGCTTCATAAGTTTGCACAATTATTATTGCCAGTGGGGTGGGGGAAGGCAATTCTTATGACAAGCCTATTCTTATGACAAACATCTCAAAGAATACTACATGCATGTATGAAAAAAGAAATCTATATTATTTACCTATCCATCTATATTTGCTCATCTGTTGTTGCAGGCCAGGCATTACTGCCAAATCAGTGCCACCGTGCCGGTGCTGCAGCGCTTCTTCCAGGGAGAGGACACCCGCCCTGATTTCAGGCTTAGCCAGCAGGCTATCCAGGTCCTCCTTGGGGTCCTCCAAACGGAGCGACAGCACGGTTGGGGGCCCACCATGGAGACCCTGGTCTTTTTGTTTTGGATTGCTACTGGCGCAGCCTATCGGGTTGTGTCCAGAGCTTTTGGCATTCCAATGTCATCTGTCCATAGAATGGTGCATAGCATTGCGGAGGAGGTGGTAGCTGTCCGGGGCAGTTTTATCAAGCTGCCATCAAATGATGAGGAGGTCAAGGCCATGGGGGAAGGGTTTGCCCTGCTGGCAGGGCACCCTGCTTTCGCCAAAGCAGCTGGGGCCAAAGACGGGTCCCACGCCTCTCAACCAAACACTCAAGGAGAGAGAAGAAACGGTCAAACCGCTCCCTTGACTCCACCTCTCTCCTCTCATCCGCCTGCCGCTGGTAAAGGATATCCTCCCTCACCAGAAGCAGGAAGGGATCCTCCCTCCCTCTTCTCCCTGCTCCGGCCCCTGCTGCACCCGCTGCTCCTTCCCCTGCGGCTGTCGCTGTGCTGGCTCCTGCTCTCCCGCCTCTCACCACCTCATCCTCCTCCTCCACTCTGACCCTTACCTGGCCTGGCCTGGCTGGGAGAGAGCCCACTACCACTGGCGGTGACACGGCTGCTGAGCTGCCAATGAGCTCGTCCATTAAGGCAAACCAGCGCCATGTCCCTGCTGTGGGCCTGCCATCCTCCGTACCTTGACCTGAGGCAGGGCACAAGGTTACATACATTGAGGTTACATTCATACATGGTCACATGCATACATTGAGCAATGTATGTAACAAGGTTACATACATTGGTATCCCCATGTACCCCAACGGTATCCCCCTGTACCCCAACCCCATTGTATGTATGTTATCATCAAGGTGAAATGTATAAATGTATTTTATGGATGTTCTTTATGTGCCTATGACGAGAAATTAAAATGAGAAATGACGGAAAGAAAAAAGAATTTCCCCAAGGGGCCAACTAATAAACAAACTAAATTTATTATTCTTTCTCTGATCTAGTTAATTGAGATTAGCTCACAGAATGATATGGTTTACATTTTTGGACTTTGACTCAGCTTTTATATGACAGATCATTTGTGCATATAGAATGACATAACAAATATTGGTTTTAAGTGTGTCGTGTTCTTTAGAAAAGGTACTTGAATCAGGACCGCTTTTGACTCACTTTATTTGTTAAAGTATTCGGTATGGTAACTATGAAGCAAAAGGAGGAGAATTGTATTGACAAGCGCAGAGAGACATGCAGAGATCAATAGATGAGCTACCGTGTGTTTCTGCCCTCCTTTGGGCGCGTGTCTGTTCAAATACAGAATATTCTCTCTATATTACAGAAACAGAATATTCTCTCCTATATGACGTAGTACATGCTCTGATTGACTATGATCTGAGAGCCCATCTCCGGCTTCATCATGTGTGATGATGCTGCCATCTTGTGGCCATGAGCAGCTATTACAGATTTAATTTTTGGTCCCGCTGTCTTGTGGCTATGTGCGGATATTACAGCTTATGTGCTTATTTGCGTCACAATTGCATTAGTAGCATTTAGCCTCTACCGGAAGCAGACAATCAGCCATGTTTGAAGAACCTAGCTTCTAACCACCGACTCGTTTTCAAAAATTATAATGCACACTTCTACAAGTTGGACACTATAAGAGTCAGTAGAAATAGAAATGTCCACATAAATAGACATTTATGTGGACAACACGTAAATGTCCACATGTGTATGTCCCTACAAGTATGTGAGTTTATTTGCAAGTTTAAAAAAGGTCTTCATAGTGTAACATTTTACGCTTCACATTGTGTTTGTCATTTAAATATTAACGTTGTTAGGCTCTGATACGTCATCTAATGATTAGCTTTTGTGATAGCCACCTTGGAATAGTGCGGGGTGACATCATCACTTTCTAAGGGCTCAACGGAAATCAATGAGACTGACGGGAAAAATACGAAGCAAGTTTAAGATAAAACGCAAAGCAATTGCTTGAATTGGAACAGAAACATGATTGAATACTCAAATATTAACAAAAAAACGTCAAAAGTCACCACTTACGTGCAAAAGCATTCAATACAAAAGTGACAAAATGGCAATTGCAGCATGCCCACAAAATGTAAAAACAAAAACACAGCACAACGCAACACAACACTGAAGAAGCAGAGTCCTCCGCAAACAGTTCTGCCGACCTCCTCCACGTCACCGGCGTAGGAGGTCGACGCCTCCTCCGCGTCACCGGCGTAGGAGGTCGACGCCTCCTCCGCGTCACCGGCGTAGGAGGTCGACGCCTCTTCCGCGTCCGGCCGGGTCCTGTGGCTGAGCGACGCGGGCGGGACATTCCCCTGGCCGCTCTGAACAACTGTTGCCTCACTTTCAGCGACGGCAGCAGCGAAGCGCACAACCAGTCCGTCCGCGTTCACAGTCACCTCTACCTCGGGCATTGCGATGACAGTTTCCTCCAGGGCTGGGCCGTCATGGGCACCGGAGGAAAGGAAAGGGTCCCTAACGAACCCAAAGACTGCAGAGTTCGTGAATGACATTGATCGCTCCTCCCCGTCTCTGCCAACCACAATGAGCACTCCTGAGTAGGTGATAATATATGCTGCTGTGCGCGCTGGAGGATGGAGCAGCCCTGGTAGCGTCGCGGGGACAACAGCCACTCTGTCTTGGCCGGCTTGGCATCTTGGGCACCTGGGCTTGGCCACGATCTGGACCCCAGTCACCAGCCTGCGCAGATTCTCCTCAGCCCTGACGGTCATCAAACTGAGGGAAGAGGGCTGCCCTATTTCCGCCGTGGTCGTGACCACTGTAGAGGGTGTGGTGGTCAACACAGTCCGGTCACCCTCCTTTCTAGTGGTCAAAGAGTGGAAAGAATAGCACTTTCCCAACTGCACTGAGGATCAGCCGGTCCCACACAGTCATCGCCGTCTGTCCCGTCCTATCGCACACCTCGAAGGTCAGCTCAACTGGCGCGCCTTGGACCTGCACCACCTTGTTCGCAATAACCTGCAGGACCCTGACCTAGGGTGACCAGATCACAATTCACACGATGTGGGACAAAGACTACGTTTGTGTGGGACAATGTGGGATACCAATGCATCGAGGTAGACTAAAATAACTAAAAATAAAATAAATAACATTTCTATTCTGCCCCTTTGTTTATAACATTACCATTCTTTGCCACCTGGTTGATTCTGTATCCCATAACAGCCTGCAAATACAAACTTAACAAATATATCTTATTTAAATGGAACTTTCCCAAGTTCTCTCACGTGAGAAAACCTAGTAGGCATGGAGCTTCCATGCTATTTCACAGTGCCTCAAGTTAACACATCTGACTGTAATCAATCAAACAGAACAGACAGTCAAGGCTACAATTGTTATTTCAAGGATTTGAACTTTAATGTGCCTTTTCTCCAACAACAGAGAGCAGCAACCTAACCCCAGCACAACTCAAAACACCACATTAAAGTGTTTGCTCTAGTCGAACAATATGCTGAGCCACATTCTAGTAGAACATGCACTGGATTAGGCTACATGGATAATCAGATAATCAGTACATAGGCTGATTATCTGAACAACACAAAACTCACTCAGCTCAGAATCACATAGCTTAACTACACAAAATAAATTAATTTGAAAATTATCTGCTTTTACTGGACAATGACAATGTGTATACAAATAGGTAATAGGCACTAAATGAAATAGTAACGGTTTTTATGAGTCCCGCATTGTTTGTGTCGTTTCACGTCGTATTCACCTCCGTGTGAAATGGAAAAGTGACTCAAGCAAACTTCACACCAAACGTTACCAGACTCGCCTTGCACTGGTCTCTCCCAGGAAGAGTTTCCGTTCTTTATTGTAGCTGCATTTCCTCTTCTTAGCCGTACGAGTCGTGCTTCCCTCCGTCTCGTGATGCATGCCGTTCTGACCTGATTTGCACTGTTTCTTGTTGGTTGGCGTGCCCTTCACCTGCGTATGCGTCCCAGTTTGATTGACATGATCAAACAGTGCGCCCACCCCCCCCCCCCCCCCCCCCCCTGATGAACGCCCTCACTGCTGTCTCCGCACACATCTATTTGATAAATGCCAGATTATAAAACACGCATTTCAAAAAAATTAAACACCGAGTCTGACTGTCAATAACAATGCGGGACAACGTCTCTATTTGCGGGACGTGTAAAAACGAATGGAAATGCGCGACCGTCCCGCACAAAGCGGGACGTCTGGTCCCCCTATGAAAGCAGAGTCCAGTTATCCTATTGAGCCCGTGGTGTGTGGGTCTGACGTTAAAGTAAACCAGCAGCGAGAGAGACTCTGCTTTTCATACACTGTTGACGGATACTTGCTGTGGTTTGAGGTGGACTCTTTTTCAAGTTACATAGGTTAATAGAATAATCATGCTGTTTCACAACCCATAATCAACCAACTCACATGTCCTTTCTTTCTTTTCATCCCCTCTCCAAAGAAATACATTAAATCGAACTGCTGTTGGCGTTTCATTCTTATGAAAACCCACCGCGAAGCCTCTTCATTCAGTGAGCGATCGTTCAAGTGCGCGTGCGTGGGGGAACACGTCCGAGACTCAGAGTCCCCAGACGCCAAAGTGTCCTATAGAACCGCGTGGGCGGGCTGTCCGTGTCCGCTACTCGTCTGTGGCAATTTGTAATATTTTTATATATATTTTTATATATATATACCAGGGCCTTACAATCAGGAGCTCAATTCACATTCTCAGCCAGAACCTGTCGTCCGGCCAAACTGTAAATAAGCACGATTTTTGCGGTTAAAAAAGTGAGGGGGGACCCAAGCGGGATTTTGAAAAGGGGAGGGGACATGTCCCCCCCGTCCCCAGTGGAAATGTCACCCATGATTGGTCAACCCCCCACCGTCGGCCTGGGACAGGCCGCTTCAGCACCATGGACAGCGCCACCCCCCCCCCCCCCCCCGCGGACCGGTAGTCAACAGGAGATACATACCCCTACATAGCCCTCCGCGCAGCTGCGCCGGATCGCCCATCAAGCGTGCCGAGGGAGTAACGGGCACTGGGGGCCCCTGGGGAGGGGGGCGGGGGGGTCTGAAGGGCTGGAGACGGGGGAGACGGGGGAGACGGGGGAGACGGGGGAGACGGGGGAGACGGGGGGGTGGACCGGTAGCGGAGGGTCTCGATAGCGGCCGACCGCCGCGCGTTGTGCTAACGACCGGACGCTGCCCTTCAACAGGAGTGAGCCGGAGGCGACCGGAGGACCCCCGCAGACCCCGAGGGCGGGCCTGACCAGGGGGACCCCCACCCTGATACAGCGCTCCCCCAGAAGGTCTGAGTCCAGGGGGTCCAGGAGCGTCTCGTGGCCCTGCGGTCCTCCGGGACGGTTTAGTTATCTGTACTTCTTGTACCTGATGGAGTCTGTTCTCTTTCCCTACCAGAGTTTTGTACTTTGTTGATAATAATAATTAATAAATATTTATCACAATTCTTTCTTCATCATTATTATTATTATTTCCTTTATCTGTTTTACATTGGTAGTCGAGGCGGGGCCCTGTGGTTGCTAAGGCGGCCCCCCTAACCCCCCAGTGCGGGGGGAACCCCGCCCCCCCCCCATGGAGGGAGAACCTGAGCCGTACTGCGTTCTCCGTTCTGTTCCTGCGCTCCACGTATTAAACCGTCCCGCCTCAAACCTGTCGGCTCGTTCCGTCGAGAGCGACCCGTCCACGAGGAAGGCGTCGCCCCCTGGTGGAGGACGGGGGCAACGCCGCCCCTCGGCTGAACCCAACCCGACCCCGACGCGGCCCAAGGAGCGACCCGCGGCGAGGGACGAGGAGACGGTCGCCCCGCGGAGAGGCGTGCTCCGGGGGGCCGGGCGGCTCGCCCCCGGGACCGGCCCACGCCGCCCCCACGGAGCGGCTGACCAGGACGGGCCCGGACGGCCACATGGAGGCGCACCTCGGGGGTCCTGGAGCGGACCGGGGGGCCGCGAGCGGGGGGCCGGCGGACTGGTGGGGGCCACATCCTGGGGCCCTTCCTCACCGGGGGAGCCCCACGCGCCCACCGGGGTCCCCCCACCCCCCAGGGGGAGCAGCTGGAGGGGGCTCCCTGAGGAACGCCTGGGGGGGGGGGCAGACCCACCACGGACTGGCACGGGACGGTGAGAGAGGGGGGTACCCGGGGGGGGGGGGGGGGTACTGTATAGGGTAGTACAGAGGGGGGGGGGGTACTGTATAGGGTAGTACAGAGGGGGGGGGGGTACTGTATAGGGTAGTACAGAGGGGGGGGGGGGGGGTACTGTATAGGGTAGTACAGAGGGGGGGGGGGGGTACTGTATAGGGTAGTACAGAGGGGGGGGGGGGGTACTGTATAGGGTAGTACAGAGGGGGGGGGGGGGGGGTACTGTATAGGGTAGTACAGAGGGGGGGGGGGGGGGGGGTACTGTATAGGGTAGTACAGAGGGGGGGGGGGGGGGTACTGTATCCATGGCCCCCTCCATCTCCTGGGGGCTCTGATCTGGGGATGGTTGAGACCAGGGAGCGGGTATTGGAGCGGTTCTACTGCCCCGGGGTAAAGAGGGACTCAGGGCACTACTGCCGAGCTACTGCCCCCAATGCCCCCGCACCGCCCCGAGACCCTCGGTACGGACCCCCTGGTGCCCGTGACCCTGATAGAAGTCCCGTTGGACAGACTGGCGTTAGACATCGTAGGGGGGGGAAGGAGGAAGAGGATAGTCCAGCACACACACACGTACAGACGTACACGTACACATATATACACCGACACACACACACACCCACGCACGCACGCACTTACGCATGCACACACACACACACACACAACCAAACACACACATCCTTGCATATGGCCATGCTGTGGATCCATGATCACTGGAAATAAGATGAATCCCGACACGACTGTCCGACAGAAACACACACACACACACACACCAACAGAAACACACACACATACACCGACAGGCAGACACAAACACACAAACACACACACAAAGCCACAGACAGAGAGACAATGAGGCGCTTACTCCCCTCTAGACAACATCGAATTGGTTGCGACGTTGACAGATTGTACGTGTTGCGTGTGCAGAGTGAGTGAGAGGTTGACAGGTTGTACGTGTTGCGTGTGCAGAGTGAGTGAGAGGTTGTGGTTGACAGGTTGTACGTGTTGCGTGTGCAGAGTGAGTGAGAGGTTGCGGTTGCACGGCTCAGGCTGCCGGACGGCGCTGCAAGGAACTTTTATAAACGCAATATTGTTATCCAGCAGGGATCAGCCCGGCGACCCCGAAACCTTAACGGCCCACCGGGAATTCTCCCGACTCTCCCATTACCACTCCGCCTGTTTGTGTGTCAGTGTCAGTGTGTGTGTGTGTGTGTGTGTGTGTATGTGTGTGTGTCTGTGTCTGTGTCTGTGTGTGTGTGTGTGTGTGTGTGTGTGTGTGTGTGTGTGTGTGTGTCTGTGTGTGTGTGTGTGTGTGTGTGTCTGTGTCTGTGTCTGTGTCTGTGTGTATGTGTGTGTGTGTGTCTGTGTGTGTGTGTGTGTGTGTGTGTGTACTCCAGTTTCTTGATTACAGGTCAGACGAGCCCGCCCACCTCATATGATTGGTTGGTTTAACTTAGTGACACCAGCCTCTTTCTGAAAGGTTGAGATGTTTTCAACCAGAAGCTGAGAGCGGCCGCACAGAAGGAGAACAGACGCTGGAACAAGACTCTCTCTGGACACAGACCGTTACACAACACACTCACTGGACACAGACCGTTACACAACACACTCACTGGACGCAGACGTTACACAACACACTCACTGGACGCAGACCGTTACACAACACACTCTCTGGACACAGACCGTTACACAACACACTCACTGGACACAGACCGTTACACAACACACTCACTGGACGCAGACCGTTACACAACACACTCACTGGACACAGACCGTTACACAACACACTCACTGGACACAGACCGTTACACAACACACTCTCTGGACACAGACCGTTACACAACACACTCACTGGACACAGACCGTTACACAACACACTCACTGGACACAGACCGTTACACAACACACTCACTGGACACAGACCGTTACACAACACACTCACTGGACACAGACCGTTACACAACACACTCACTGGACACAGACCGTTACACAACACACTCACTGGACACAGACCGTTACACAACACACTCACTGGACACAGACCGTTACACAACACACTCACTGGACGCAGACCGTTACACAACACACTCACTGGACACAGACCGTTACACAACACACTCACTGGACGCAGACCGTTACACAACACACTCACTGGACACAGACCGTTACACAACACACTCACTGGACACAGACCGTTACACAACACACTCACTGGACACAGACCGTTACACAACACGCTCACTGGACACAGACCGTTACACAACACACTCACTGGACGCCATTCGGTGGGATGGAAGTTTAGGAGTTATGTCGCTGGTGACGGTGTTGTCTCTTCACCCTGCTCCACCTAGGGAACACAACACAACGATGATCTCACTTTAGTACACAACAACACAACGATGATCTCCCTTCGGTACACAACAACACAACGATGATCTCACTTTAGTACACAACAGCACAACACAACGATGATCTCACTTTAGTACACAACACAACGATGATCTCACTTTAGTACACAACAACACAACGATGATCTCACTTAGTACACAACAACACAACGATGATCTCACTTTAGTACACAACACAACGATGATCTCACTTTAGTACACAAGACAACAATGATCTCACTTTAGTACACAACACAACGATGATCTCACTTTAGTACACAACACAACGATGATCTCACTTTAGTACACAACACAACGATGATCTCACTTAGTACACAACAACACAACACAACGATGATCTCACTTTAGTACACAACAACACAACAATGATCTCACTTTAGTACACAACACAACGATGATCTCACTTTAGTACACAACACAACGATGATCTCACTTTAGTACGCAACAACACAACACAATGATGATCTCACTTTAGTACACAAAACAACGCAACACAGTGAAACAACCTGACTTTCAGTACACAACACAATAATCTCACCTTTAGTACACAATAAACACGATCTGACTTCAATAAAAAACCTAATTAAAAGTTAGACCCAGGGTCAAAGGTTTGTTGTTAACATTTACAATACGGATCATAATCACAATGCAACACAACATTGTAAAATAATCTTGATAAACTATGACCAAATGCATTTTTTTTTATCGTCGCTAAATGAGACGCCGTGTGCAGTGACCACAGCCGCCATTCGGCGGTTCTTAGACGTCAGGAGACAAGATGGAGGCCGTGTTGTGGCAGTTTGTACAGTTGGTGTTGTGGTGCTCCTGGTCTCTGGCGGGAAGCCAGGCTGCAGTTACCGGGGCTTTCCACAGCCAACACTCCATGTGACCCAGGCAGCCAATCAGGTCGCCCAGGCAGCCTGTCTCCAAACCAGTCAGATCAGTCCTTGGGCCGGTTGCACCAACTGGTCTTAACTAAGCCTGGTCGTAACTGCTAAGTAGGTCTTAGTTAAGACCTGGCGTTAGAATTGAACTAACGCCGGTTGCACCAACGGGACTTAAGCCTGGTCTTAAGCCCGCCCGGTCTTAGCCATGGAACATTCACACGGCCGCGCATGGGAGGGGTTATCTCCTCTGATCCATTAAGGCTCAGGTTACACTGGGACGGCTTTATGAGATCTTATTTTGTGGGATTGTGGTCGCTCATGAACTTATACATTTTGCATGACATTGTGGAACCCAACGATGTTGGCGACTCATGAATACGTCTCGACCAATAGTCTATAAATGGAGTTTGTTTATCTTCTAGGTCATTATTAGTGATATCAAATAAACCCTGTGGTCTTCTGAAAGAGAAAGTGACTCTTTCCTCAGCGTGGGTTCAGACGAGGCGACGCTGGCTGGATATCGGTTTACGAGGCTGAACATTTATCAATTACTGCTGAAGTCTAATGTGACGAGATGTAAACACACTTTCGGTCCTCTTTTACCAGGAAACAACGTAGAGTGTGTGTGTGTGTATGTGTGTGTGAAAGAGAGAGAGAGAGAGTGTGTGTGTGTGTGTGTGTGTGTGTGTGTGTGTGTGTGTGTGTGTGTGTGTGTGTGTGTGTGTGTGTGTGTGTGTGTGTGTGTGTGCGTGCAGTTGTGGGTACGTTTGAATGTGTGTGTGCGTGTGGAGTGTGTGTGTTTTGTGAATCGGCCAGAGGAGTCAAAGGGAAAGGGAAAGTCAGAGAGACTCTCCTGCTCTACAAGCAACTTGTCATTATAACACACACACACACACACACACACACACACACACACACACACACACATACACACACACACACACACACACACACACACACACACACACACACACACACACACACACAAACAAACACTTGGACGATTTAAGAAGTGAAGTTTGTGCGTAACCATGGACACCGTGGGCGGCGAGGCTCTCGTATCTCTGGAATGTCCCGCCACCATTACAGGTCATACTACGCTGGACGCCATTTTGTGTGTTGGCAGTCGGTGTGTCAATGTGTGTATTAACTGATGTAAGTCGCTTTGGATAAAAGCGTCTGCTAAAAGCCCTAAAATCTAAAAAACAACAACAATGATCTCACTTTAGTGCACAACACAACAATGATCTCACTTTAGTTCACAATACAACACAATACAACAACCTGACTTTCAGCACATAACACAATAATCTCATCTTTAGTAGGCCTACACATTAAACACGATCTGACTTTAATGACAAACCAAATTAAAAGTTAGAGCCAGGGTCAAAGGTTTGTTGTTAACATTATAAATACGGTTCATTATCACAACGCAACACTGTAAAATAATCTTGATAAACTATGACCAAATGCATTTTTATCGTCGTTAAATCAGACGCCGTGTGCAGTGACCACAGCCGCCATTCGGCGGTTCTTTAGACGTCAGGAGACAAGATGGAGGCCGGTGTTGTGGCAGTTTGTACAGTTGGTGTTGTGGTGCTCCTGGTCTCTGGCGGGAAGCCAGGCTGCAGCTACCAGGGCTTTCCACAGCCAACACTCAGCACACCATGTGACCCAGGCAGCCAATCAGGTCGCCCAGGCAGCCTGTCTCCAAACCAGTCAGATCAGTCCTGGGCCTTATGGTGTGATCCGGATGCCTCGGACACTAAGAGATTTATTTTCTTTGTATTTGTACCACGTTTGTCATTTTAACGTCGACTTTAAATGCTCTTACGCACTTGACTACATTGCTACTTTATTCCGGTCACCAATGTATGCATTTCATTTTCGTCTTGCTGTGCGTGCAATGTAAAGTTGTAATGTAAAGTTGTGTTGTTAGTTTTCGAGCTGGTTTGCTAAAGAGGCTAATGTACGTAACGATAAACAAAGACTAGCCAATTTCATGACACAATCACCAAAAAGAACGGGAACGCTATAAGTGCTCCGTGACCGTGCAACTCGGAAGGATGGTGTCCGACGTATCTGGAACACACCATTACAGCATTACAGTAACACCATTAATCACCCGGCAGCCATCTTGGTTCCACACGCTAGCTGGGTGGGGAACTGAATAAGGATTCATACATTATATATTATTTGATATGCTGAGAGATTATATCCCTATTTTCATGATGTTAAAGCTATTTACATTTAGTATAATTGTGGTCATATTGTAGCATAGGATATTCTAAAATACAGAATAAATGAAAGGCTAAACGAAAAGCTAAATAGGACTACCTATCTAAATAACCTAAAATCATGAATACCATTAAAAAATGTTTTTGTGAATGTATATGTATCACATGGCTTTTCAGTTTTTTTATAACTTAATCTAATAACTTTGTATTATTAATTTCGGTATTTCGTTATTCAATTTCATATACTTTTAAAATGAATTAACTCAAATTTGTCATATTAATCCTAAGTATTAACCATAAACCTAACATCATTTATTAATATACCTCTAAAGAAAGTACGTAAACTCTAAACGAAGTATGTTAACCTGACCTAACGATAAGTATATTAATACTATGCAGGCAAAACAATTTCTATATATTTTATTGACAGAATAACCCAAGTATATATGATCCAATTCCCCAAAGAACACAGAAAAGAGAGCATTAAAGCTAAAGCAGTTTAGCTCGAGTGTGGTAGCCTATGTAGCAATGCAATTCTCTAGCTTGCAGATATCAAATATTTCAACGAAACACATTACATTTAATGATTATTGTATTCAAACTTTACAGAATCTCACTTTCCCAAACCTTGATTCAGAATCTTACATCATTTGAAACTTAAATATGACTAAACAATGTAACATAATTAAAAGTTTAGAAGATGAAGCAGTTAGAACCAAAACAAAATGGCCATCATGGCGGGGTCATGTTGCCATGGTTTTCAAGGGTCAGTGAAAGATTGCAGGATTAACCCATTGAGTTAATCGATCAAAAATACAGAGATCTAATTGATTTACCCCTCTTACGGATTTATGTTTTTTATCAAATTAAAGTTTGAATGTTACTGTAATTAAGCAAATATAGCATCTTTAGTCATCTGAAGTCCCCAAACTGATTGTGATGATTATAGTTGACAACGATCCACTCCATCCTGCTTTAGGAAGAGGAACGTGAGAAGACTCTTCATGATTTAACTTTAACCCTAAACAGCAAGGAAGCACAAGTCAGGATTAAACATCAAACATTATCGCACACATTATCACTGTGATGATTTACTCTTAATATATTACTATGATGAAGTACTGTTAAAATATGACTGTTAATATATTACTGTGATAAAGAACTGTTAAAGTATTACTATCACTGTGATAAAGTAGGCTGCTAATAAATATAACTGTAAACATATGAGTCTGAGTAAGTATTGTAAAGTGGTAAAGTACTGACTGTGGTCAGAGGTTGGGCCTCAGGAGCCGGATTCTGCCCCTCAGTGTTCTCAGAGCTGGTGTCAGAACCTGGGAAGTATCAGAATGGGAGGAGGTGAAGTCATGAGCTACATGTATCTAGATCTATAGAGCTGTACAGTCCAGTGAGCTAGATGTATCTAGATCTATAGAGCTGTATAGTCCAGTGAGCTAGATGTATCTAGATCTATAGAGCTGTATAGTCCAGTGAGCTAGATGTATCTAGATCTATAGAGCTGTATAGTCCAGTGAGCTAGATGTATCTAGATCTATAGAGCTGTATAGTCCAGTGAGCTAGATTTATCTAGATCTATAGAGCTGTATCATCCAGTGAGCTAGATGTATCTAGATCTATAGAGCTGTATAGTCCAGTGAGCTAGACAGTCTCCAAGGTCTCTGATTGGTAGTAGCAATAATCATAAGAACCGAACGGCAGTAAAAACACAATTTACTCACCAACTGGTTTGTGTCCCTTGTCTGAAGCTGAGGATCAAGAGAAATGATTAGTGTTGTAACAGTGGTGAATATCCTCATGTTATTATACTTTCATATTCTTAATGCCACAACATCTCAGTGGACATTGGAGGAGGTTCATCATTCAGAGGTGGAGAGGTTTCTACCACCAGACCACCAGTGGGTGAAGACAACCAATCAGATCGTAGGAAGGGGACAGGAAGTAGGAGCAGGTGGAGATCAGGTCTCAGTCCTCCTGGAGAGTTTGATCCACTCACCGTTCCTCTTCTTGTACAGAAGGACTCCAACAACAGCAGCAGCAGCAGCGAGGAGGAGGACAAGCAACCCAATGATGATGGGGATGGTGAGGCCACTCTTATCCTCTGAAGCTAAATTTAGAAAAATAAAATCAGTCGTGTAATAATAGATGTTGGACAGAGACCCTCTCGCATCCATCCCTCCATCATTGAACCACATGTCAACGGTCACGTGATGCTACACACACGACTAACACAGCGTCAGTGTAACTATTCCTCTAGAATCTGTTCTGGAGCTCAGGGTCACTCAGGAACTGATCTGAGCCTAGCCCGATTCATATAACTCATTTACCCACAATCCACCCTGTTCTTCTGCAGGGGGCTACTCCTGAGAGCTGTGTGTTTACCCAGTAGCTTCAGCAGTGTCCAGGTACACCTGGCAGTGGTTGTGATGAGGTCAGGTGGAGGTGGTGAGACATGTGTTCCCCACCTCCATCCCCTCCAACACCAGTCTTACCCGAGTTGGTCCTGATGAGGGCGGGGTCCAGGGGGGTGGAGATGTCCTCGATGCCTCTCAGCTGGACCACACACTCGTACCTCCCCCAGTCCTCCTGTGGGACGGCCGTGAGGTCCAGGTCCACGCTGACCTGGAAGGTCCCGTCGTGGTTGGGGAGGACCTCCCCGGGGTCCACCTGCTCATGGAGCTCCTGGCCGTCTCTCGTCCAGAACACCACCACCCTGTCAGGGTAGAAGCCTGTAGCATGGCACACCACTGGGGAGGAGGGGCTCCTCTGGAGCAGAGACACCCGCGGACGATCTGGAGAGAGAGAGGGGGGGGGGGGAAGAGAGAGAGAGAGAGAGAGAGAGGGGGGGGGGGGAGAGAGAGAGAGAGAGAGAGGGGGGGGACAGGGAGAGAGAGAGAGAGAGGGAGGGGAAAGAGTGCAAGGGGGGAGAGACAAAGAGAGAGGGGGGGAGAGAGAGAGAGAGAGGGGGGGGGGGGGGAAGAGAGAGAGAGAGAGAGAGAGAGAGAGAGAGAGAGAGAGAGAGAGAGAGAGAGAGAGAGAGAGAGAGAGAGAGAGAGAGAGAGAGAGAGAGAGAGAGAGAGAGAGAGAGAGAGAGAGAGAGGGGGGAGAGAGAGAGAGGGGGGGGGAAGAGAGAGAGAGGCAGAGACAAAGAGAGCGAGGGGGGAGAGTGAGAGTAATTGTAAACACGTGTTCTTGTCATGTAATATATTCTATATTTAATATTCTTCCATAAAGCGCTGCGTCCCCTGCGGGGGGGGGGGGGGGGGGGGGGAGAAACAGTGGGTCTGTTCGAAACCACCTACTTGCTTCCTACTCCTACTAACTATGACGTCAAATTGAGTAAGCATAACGTAGTAAGCGAGTTTTAGGTCAGCGAGTAGTATCCGAATGTCTTCTACTTCCGGAAAGATTTTGTGTAAGCATCGCTAGCTTACTAGACGTACTCAACTGCCCCAGAATGCACTGCGTCTATTCAAAAGAACAGTGGAAGCAATGGCGCTAAACGGGGAGCAGCAGCAGCAGAGCCCACAGCCATACCGATGTAATGGTTTAATAATTGTTTTTAACACATCACCGCAAATCCTTAGGTTGAAGATGTACTGTGACGTTAAATGTGACGTTTATATATTTATTGATAATATTTATTAACGGCGCCCGGCCGGTAGGTTATTGACGCGTCATTTGATTCACGTCATCTAAGGACGGTCTTCTGAACGTCGATTACTCAAAATGGATTACTCAATCATTATTTAAGGATTCGAAAAGTAAGCCAAGTATTGAGTAGGTAGTAAGTAGTAATTAGTAAGTCATTTCGAACAGACCCAGTGACTAAGAGACATGAGTGTGTCAACGCCCACCAGGTCATGTGACTCTACCTGTTCTCTGCAGAGTGCTCTTCCCATAGGACAGGTACTTCTTCAGCCAATCAACACACTCCTTGGTTTGGTAGTTCTTTATGTATTGTAGTTCAGCTTTATTCTGATCCCATCTCTGTTTGGTGGGGACAGCCTGACGTACTGGAGCGACCCAGGTCAGGGTCTTCAGGTCAAACGATATGAAGTCCTCTCCATCATAACCAAACTGTCTATAACCATCAGTAGAATCATCATCATCATCCCACTCACAACCATACATCCACTGAAACATGTGGGCACCTGAGAGAGAGAGAGAGAGAGAGAGAGAGAGAGAGAGAGAGAGAGAGAGAGAGAGAGAGAGAGAGAGAGAGAGAGAGAGAGAGAGAGAGAGAGAGAGAGAGAGAGAGAGAGAGGAAGAGAGAAGGGAAAAGAGAAGGGTGAGATTAGATGTAATTGATTCTTCATTAACATTAAATACACACAGACGTCACAACACAAACCATATGAGCATTACTATAAGATAACTCATTATGATAAATAAATGAAACACAGAGAATAAGAGCAGCCAGAGTCTTTGGACGGATGTGCCTCTGCCTCAGGTGACCCGCGGGCCGTTTGACACGGAGCCTCTTCAGAACACACCCCTACACTACCCTACATACAAATACTACTACACTGAGTACTGCTACACTGAGTACTGCTACACTGAGTACTGCTACACTGAGTACTACTACACTGAGTACTGCTACACTGAGTACTACTACACTGAGTACTGCTACACTGAGTACTGCTACACGGAGCACTGCTACACGGAGCACTGCTACACTGAGCACTGCTACACCGAGTACTGCTACACCGAGTACTGCTACACTGAGCACTGCTACACTGAGTACTGCTACACTGAGTACTACTACACTAATAATACACTGTATTCAGTGTAGCAGTACTCAGTGTTCAACGTGTGACTCTTCTTCTGCTCCGTTCATCCAATGTCTAAACTTTGATTCTTTTCTTTCTCAGCCCTGAGTCCTGCTGCTGCTGAGGCCCGGTGAAGCCCCCCCCCCCCTCCAGGCTAGGACCACACGGGGGCAGGCCTGCCTTCACCTGCCACTGGGCCCTGGGGCTGAGAGGTGTGTAGGCCCCCTGAGAGGGGCTCTTACAATGGAGATGGGGGGGGGGGGGGGTGAGACGACTGTGGCTGTGGGGTCAAGGGGCCGCGGGGCCCAGCTACCACTAGGGGCCCTCTTCTCTCTTGGCTCATGATAGGCCTCTGATCTCTGTAAGCCCCAAACTAAACATCACATTGTCTGGGGCCTTCGCCGATCGGGGGGGGGGGGGGCTATCATGGGCCTATCATTAGTGCAGCTCATGATAGCCCCCCGATCGGCGGAGGCCCTGGGGCTTCAGCCCAGGCTAGACCGGGCATTAAGGCGGCCTTCAACGGGCGGGCTGGTGTGTGTGTGTGTGTGTGTGTGTGTGTGTGTGTGTGTGTGTGTGTGTGTGTGTGTGTGTGTGTGTGTGTGTGTGTGTGTGTGTGTGTGTGTGTGTGTTTAGGAGTATGGTGAATCTTTATCCTGGGGTTGAATGATGGATATCTCCATGTGAGAGGTCAGACAGTAGATATAAACTCACCTCCTGTCTGGTTAAAGCGCTGCTTGGCAGTCCCAATGTTGACTTTGAACCACTGCTGGGAACCCTGAAAGTTTCCAGTTTCCCTCTCCAGGTAGGCTGGATCTCTGGTGACCTGCTCCATCCAGTCCTGTTTGGCTACGGCTCTCTTACTGACGCTGTCATAGTGAACCATCTGAACTCCATCCACCATCCCAACAACAACAAACTCTGGGAAGGTTGAGAGTCCAGACGACCCCGTGTAGAAATAATGCAGAGAGTGAAGCACTGTAGACAGACAGACAGACAGGTTAATACGGTACATCACTGTAGACAGACAGACAGACAGGTTAATACGGTACATCACTGTAGACAGACAGACAGGTTAATACGGTACATCACTGTAGACAGACAGACAGACAGGTTAATACGGTACATCACTGTAGACAGAAAGGCCCATGGCCCCTCCCCCTGCTCTATGGCTCCCCCTGTCCTATGGCCCCGCCCCCTGTCACATGGCTCCGCCCCCTGGCCGTCCAGGTAATGTAGGAACCTTCAGTTTGACATCCAAACATCTCACTGTAGCCCACAGCGCTCGCTGCCAGACCACTAACTACAAAACAACCTGCTGCCTCTTAATCATTACTGCTGACATGAATAATAAACTATTATTTAAATTACTATTAAAATGTTTTCATAATTATAAGCATATTGGTGAATTTCTGTATTAGATTACGGCATTTTAACTATCTTCACATTGTCATAATTTGAAAGAGAATAATTAATGATAGAACAATGTAATTACTTTATTTCAGAATAATGTATTGATAGCAATGTTAATAATTATATTATTGTGTGTCTGCGTGTGTCTATGCGTTTGTGCGCGTGCGTGATGATTCTCCACGAACGTTGAAAAGTTAACGACAAGATATCTATGAATGTTAATACAACATCTAGGATTAAAAGTAGAGTTAAAGAAGACATCGGATTCCCTCCAAACTGAAGTTTAATGTTTGGTTCTGATAATAGATTGTACATTTAGGAACGACGTCATTGAACCAGTGCGCTGGTTTCGTTTTCACAGTTCGAACCAAATATAAATGTTCTTATATTAGTTCAAATATTCACAGTAAAAGATTAATCATGTTGTGGATTAATTGAACTCATTAGAGAGGATAATCTAAAACGTTTCAAACGATTTAAGGAATCTAAGCATCGTGTCTTGAGGGACCAAAACCGAACCTTTTGGAAAGATATTTTGAAAAGTAAAAACTTGAGTCAGTCTTACCTGAGGACACACCGTGACCAAAGACCAACAGCAGCAGCCCCGTTAGCAACTTCATATCGATGTATTCAGAAGAACAAATCAATGAGATTATCCACAGAGACGTGACTCCGACTCCAGCATCAGACGCACTGACCAGGAAACCAGCGAACAAGAGACTGATCACGAGGGAGAGGCCGGACTGGACCAATAGGAATTCAATACGGCTGCGACGTCATTGGTTACCAGGAGAACGGCAAGTGAAACTAACTCAAACACATTTGTTTGTGTGCGTGCGTTTGTGTGTTTTTATTGGCTTGTGTGTGTGTGTGTGTGTGTGTGTGTGTGTGTGTGTGTGTGTGTGTGTGTGTGTGTGTGTGTGTGTGTGTGTGTGTGTGTGTGTGTGTGTGTGTGTGTGTGTGTGTGTGTGTGTGTGTGTGTGTGTGTGTGTGTGTGTGTGTGATCTACAGCCCTGACCAGCGTTAGTGTGACTGGAGTTCATATTTCTTATGATCTTTCACCACTAGCGTCCTGATATCAGATGTCTTATGCTGACATGCAAAACACACACAGACACATGCAACACACACAAACACACATTTACACACATGCACACATACACACACAACACAAGATCGCCTTAAAATCTTACGAAATTATTTTTATTTCCTGGTCCATATAGCATCATATCTTATTTTATAGCTCTCTTACATAAATGTGTGTCAGACTAACTAGTATATCTCCTACCCGTCATTAATAAGTAACATTCTTATGGTCTAGCAGTAGGCCTACAGTAAAACATCTTTAAGTGCTAAAGGCTACTTGAGGATTATTATTGGCGTTGTGTTTGTTTGTGTACATTTTCCAACACCCACATACAAGGAAATACACACACACACACACACGCACACACACACACACACACACAAGCACTCACAAGCACTCATTAATACACAGACACTAAGACAAACACACACACACACACACACACACACACACACACACACACACACACATACACAAGCCAATAAAAACACACAAACGCACGCACACATACACAGACACACACAAACACGCACACACACAAGCACTCATCATGAGTGTGTCTATGGGGGCAGGTGGCGTCCTAAGGTGGGGTGCAGTGAGCGGTCATGTTGGGGCGTGCCTGTACGGGTGGAAGTGGACGTGTAGTTGTGTCTTAATGGAACGACTCCATCAGGTCTGCGCCCCTCATTAGCTCCGGGGGTGCCCCCCTCATTAGCTCCGGGGGTGCGCCCCTCAATAGCTCCGGGGGAGCGCCCCTCTGAGTGTGTCATCCTAAAACGAGCAGTGGGTTTCATACGTGTCATTTGCGATCATTTCGCGGGGTCCCCTCCCAGCGGGCGTTGTGTCCGTCAAGACGGTCGTGTCCCTTGTGATCAGTTCGTGGGCCCCCCTCCCAAACTGTCCAGAGGGTCTGTCCTGAGAGGGCTCACCCCCAGGAGGGGTGTACTGTTTTAGGGCCGCGGTGCGGACCCCCTGTCCCCCGCTGGGGGCTGTGGGGGTCCAGAAGGGCGTGGGGACGGGCTGTGAGCTGAGTGTGGGGAGGTTAAAGGTGTTAAAAGGATGTATTTATCTATCTATTATTCTGATATGGTATTATATTGATATGAAACACTGTAGTTCTCTGTGTAGTAACACTTTCATAAACACTTTCACAAACACTTTCATTCCCACACGCTCCCTTTCATGCTTGTGTGGGTAAAGAGGTGCGCTATACACGAGATGTGTAGATTAAAGTGTGTGTAGCCCCGTTCTAAATATAAATATATAAATAGTGTATTTCAACATTTATGATTAAGGCGTTAATCAATTAACACAATGGTTTTTTAAACGTGTTTTTGAAAATGCACTTTTGCACACACAACTATTCTATGAAACTATTATAGTACTGCATGTTATGTATGAAACACTGTGGATACGCCGTACATAAACGTGTGTCAAATCATCTTGTGGATACGGTGTGGTGTATACGAGATGCAATAATTATTATCTGTATTATTATCATGTCATTAAATATATCGGCCCATACTATTTAGATGGTAAACATATTTAACCGGAGTAGCGTTCCCATAATGTGGGCGGTCCCAGCGCGTCTAGGGGCTGGTGACAGCCTGATTTAGGGTGGCAGTGAGCGGGTTTGGGGGGCAATGAAACCCCCAAGGGTTTGTACGGCCTCACAGTCGTGCAGCCATACCTTGATACCCCAGCCAACAGCGGAAACACAGACAAGGTGCTGATCAGCAGTAAGTATCTACTAAAACTGTATCATTCAGCTTTATCAGGCATTGCGTGACCGGTTAATATTTGCTTGATGAGAAGTCTTTTATTACGTGTTCCAAGGGACGCCGCAGGGAATGAGATCCAGCAGGCTGACCCATCACCATGTATGGATGTTTTTATTTCACAACGGTTCTTAACGGTTAACACTATCAACCTATTATTAGTGTTATTATTAATATGATGTGTCTAACGTCTATCTATTTAAAAACGTTGTATAAATAACTTTTTCTTTTTTTACCGGCGTAACAAATTAGGGGTTTGTAAAATATAATTGTAAACTATGAATAAAAACATGAGCCCCAGAAGCCCGGAGAGGAGACGTAGAACTAGTCGTAGTACTGGGTGTGGATACATGTCCTGAGGAGGCGTTGAAGGGGTTTGATGATAGGGTCTTGACGGAGCAGTCGTCTGATGTTTGGTATGATGAGGATGGCGATGATGTGTTTGATGCTGCTATAGACGTAAGTGATACAGGTCATGATGAACTGTTAACTAGCACTGTTTAAAACACGATTGATAGACGTGTGCGCGGGACATCAGAGAGACTAGACATAGTGATGAGATAGATGAGTGGTATGGTCCCTGGTGTGATGATGACGATGATGATGATGATGATGATGATGATGATGATGATGGTGACACAGGGGTTGTTTAGGATATCCCTGCTGTGGATAGAAGAGGAAGAAGGGAGAGGGTGGACTTCAATGATGAGGCATTCATGCAGGCTGGTGGTGGTGGCGGTGGTGGTGATGGTGGTGGTGGTGGTGGTGCTGGTGCTGGTGGGGTTGGTGGTGGTGGTGGTGGTGGTGGTGGTGGTGGTGCTGGGGTTGGTGGTGGTGGTGGCCTTTACTAAAACCAGGCTGTTCTAGTAGAGGCTGTCTCGATGGGTGTGTGTGTATGCCAGTGCGCCCCGAGTATGTGCGTGTGTGCCATGTAACATTCCTATAATATAACGCTTTGACACATGGCACTAAATTAGGCTTTTTTTGTTTGAGTTAAGTTATTTTGCGGGATCAGTAAGAGGGCCTCACACAAATAGTAGCCTAGGGGACAATGACCACCTTAATCCGCCACTGTGTGGATGTGTGTTTGTGTGTGTGTGTTTGTGTGTGTGTACGTGTCTGTTTGTATTGGCCCTTGTATGTTTGCGTGTGTGTGTGTGCCTGCGTTTGTGTGTGTTAGTATTGGTGTGTGTGTGTGTGTGTGTGTGTGTGTGTGTGTGTGTGTGTGTTGCCTGTCAGCATAAGACATCTGATATAGGAACGCTAGTGGTGGAAGATCGAAAGAAATCTGAACTCGATTCACACTTTCGCTGGTCAGGGTTGTGGACCGGACACACACATACACATACACACTCACACTGAAACTCACGCACACACACACACACACACACAGACAAACAAACACACACACGCACACACACACACACACACACACACGCACAAGCACTCATACACACACACGCAAAAGCAGTCATAGCCACCCCCCCCCCCCCCCCCACAGACACACACACACACACACACACAAAAGCACTCACACACACACACACGAATACTCATACACACACACATTGTCGAGGTGCCACACCCTATCAGAGAGCGCAGTGCTCCTCCATTTTGTGTCTGTTGCTGCTGAAGGAGGAAATACCCTCGGTTCCTCTGAACAACACAGAACAGCAGAACTCGCCTGCTGGCCGGAGCTCATAGCTTCCGATGTTATGACTCAGATGATGTTCAATCATTGATTCTGTGATCCAGTAGTCTAAATGGAACATAACTTAAAATAACTTCACTTAAAAAAATTGTCTACAACATTTTTGGTACTGATTTTACAGTTTCATTCTAGTAGCCTACTCTACAAGGTGAACGCATTGTGTGGTACAGCTCAAACGCGTGCAGGAGACCATCAGCGCCCCGTGAGGCCACACGGAGTACTACAACTAGTTTATAGGAAATCACGTGACGCTGACATTTTTGTTTGAAACCGAAAGTAAAGCTGAGGGTGAGGAGCCTCGACGTGTTGCCGTCACATCAAAGCTCAGCCGCTACACGGAGAGGAACAGACATGGCGCACATCGGAACCCTTCGCACACTCGTTCTGATCGTGATGTCCTGCTGGATTCAAGGTAGGCTGATGTCTCCCGCACGCTTTTGTCTTACTGCTCGTTCGAGTGGTCGGGTTTGCACACACACACACACACACACACACACACACACACACACACACACACACACACACACACACACACACACACACACACACACACACACACACACACACACACACACACACACACACACACACACACACACACACACACACACACACACTTCGTAAATCTCACCGGACGGGACCGTCACGAACGTCATCAAACCAGTGGGATGGTTTCGTTTTCACAGTTCGAAGCCAAATTAAATGTTCTTATATTAGAAGGATAATCAAATGCTTTTCAACCTAATTAGGCCTATTATATATATATTATATATATTATATTGCCGCCAGCAGCACGGGAAGGATGAGACGGGAGCCCAGGTTCAAGCAAGCAATCATGCAGTTCCGCGCCCCATGCACGGCACTGACTTATCCAAACATCGTACACGGAAAACAGCGCACCAAACAAACTACGTCATTGTCGGTTACGGTGGCGGCAACGATACACATAACATTGTTAACATTTAACAACACACAACTACACTTAACTAATTGACAACCCCAACCCATTAACCCAGCAACTACACTGTCCCCGAAAGGGTCCAAACCCCCAGAATAAATGAACCAGTATATACCAGTATAATGACCACAATATAATATTATACATTATATTATATATTATTATAGGAATATATAATATTATATATTGCGTGATTCTTCAATCCTATAATATTATACATTATATTATATAATACTACATATTATATATTGCGTGATTCTTCAAACCTATAATATGATATATAATATATTATATATTCTATTATATATTGCGTGATTCTTCAATCATTTAATATTATACATTATATTATATATATTATATAATACTACATATTATATCTTGCGTGATTCTTCCATCCTATAATATTATATATTATGTAGGTATTATAGAGCTATATATCAATAATATAATAATATATTATGTAGATCTCTTTGCGCTGTGTATGGATTGCCGCCGCCCCTTCTTTGGGGCCGTGAGGGCTGTAACTTGGTACAGCGGCAGTGTTGATAAGCTCTCACCACCACCGCCTCGTGTGACCGACGTCTCCCGGGTCTCTGCGGGTCTCAGCGGGCTCTGGAGGCGGCTGTCCCCCGCTGGAGTGCTGGTTCGTCCGGGAGAAACCGGGGGAGGGTTTGAAGCATGAGCGGACTCTGCTACACGTCAGGACGTCCCCCGACAGCCGGTCTGAAGAGACGCTAGCGGAGCCCTCCTCCTCCTCCTCCTCCTCCTCCTCTGACGTGGTCCCGGACAGAGTCTACCACGTCACCGGTGAGTGGACAAAAAGAACAATAGTTTATATGTGTTGGACCAGCCGTAGTATTATAGTTGTGAGTAGCAAGGATGATGGTGTGTGTGTCTGAGTGAGTGATTGATGTGTGTGTGATGTGTGTGTGGGTGTGTGTGTGTGTGTGTGTGTTGTGTGTGTGATGTGTGTGTGGTGTGTGTGTGTGTGTGTGTGTGTGTGTGTGTGTGTCTGTGTGTGAGTGAGTGATATGTGTGTAGTATGTGCGTGTCTGTGTATTTGTGTGTGTTGTACGTTTCAAGTCAACCATGAGTCCTTAAAATAAAATTCCATCCATCCATCTCTCACTCTCCTTTCTCCCCTCTCTCCCTCTTTCTCCTCCCCCTCCTTCTCCCTCCCCCCCTCTCTCTCTCTCCCTCTTTCTCCCTCCCTCCCCCCTCTCAATCTCTCTCTCCCTCCCTCCCCCTCTCTCCCTCCCTCCCCCTCTCTCTCACCCCCCCCTCTCTCCCTCTCTCTCTCCTCCCTCTCCCTCCCCCCCCCTCTCTCTCTCACTCTCTCGGTCTCTTTCTCTCCCCATCCCTCCCCCTCTCTCCCTCTCCCTCCCCCTCCCCCTCCCCCTCCCCTCTCCATCCAGATGGCTCCGCCTCTCTGCTCCACCCCTCCCTCCACCCCCCCCAGGGCTCTCTGGTCAAACCCCAGTGTGAGCTCCACCCCTTCCTCCCGCAGCCCGCCGATGTCCAATGGGCCGCCTCGCTCACCGACTCCGCCCTCAGCCCCGCCCACCTGCAGGCTGATTGGCTGTCTGCTACCATCCTGGGCCTCGACGGGGGGCTGGCTCTGTCCACGGTCGCCCGCGCTGCCACGGCAACCATCCATCCCCACGGTACTGATGAGAGGAGAAGGGATTCAAACCCCTGTACTCAGCATCGGGGGGCGAGAGTTACTAGTTCATAGTTTATAAATGAGGTGGCTTTGAGGTACAAACATAAATAGGTAGCCAGTTAAATGCCCCATTTACCTCTCTCTCCCTCCTCCTCCTCCTCCTCCTCCTCCCCCTCCTCCCCCTCCTCCCCCCCCCCTGCAGTGGTTCTGAGCGTGCTCACTGAGACCGTCTCGGTGCGGTGCGGACTGGGCGAGCCGGTGCTGCTGGACTGCCGCTTCTGGGCGGACCCCTCGTCCCCGCTGTCGTCGGGGGGCTTCGCCGTGGAGTGGCGGTACCAGTTCAGGGGTCAGGGCCGCCTGGTCCTCGCCTACGACGGAAAGACGGACCGCCTGGCCCCCGGCCCGCAGGAAGGGGCGGCGTTGGACTTCGCCGGCCTCCACGCCTCAGGAAACGCGTCGCTGGTCCTGCAGGAAGCCGAGGCGCGGCACTCGGGGACGTACGTCTGCGCCGTGCACCTGCCCCACCTGCTGGCCCAGGTGACCGTGGAGCTGGAGGTGGTAGGTGAGGACCGCCTCTGATGAGGTCATAGAGCTAGAGGCGGTGGGTGAGCTCTGATGATGTCATAGAGCTGGAGGCTGTGGGTGAGGATGATGGAGATAAGATTCTCAGAATCCAGAGCAGATCTTTGTGAGACAGAAAACCAGTGACAAAGGTAACCAGTGCGTCACATGTAGGGTTTACTGTAGTATTCGGCAGATGTTCCACAGCCTTTGCAACCAAGCAAATTAAAATTCAGTCGGAAGTATATCAGGGCCTTTAAACCATTTAACACATTAAGGCCAAGTGGAAACTGCTCAGAAAAATACAAATTTTTCCCTGGTAACTAGTCACCTTTATTATCGAGTAAATCAGTTACTTACTCAGTTACTTTTTGGAACAAGTAGTGAGTAACTATAACTCATTACTTTGTTAAAGTATCGTTCCCAGCCCTGGTCACGTGACAGCGACCCGTTGAGACTCAGGTCAGAGCGCTGGACCTGAGAGAGGACGCCCCAGACCAGAGGGCTCAGTGCTGCTCCGGCGGCAGAGAGAGTCCGGGGCCCGAGGCCCCCCAGTGTTGTCACCACGAGCCGTGAAGACCCCTAACATGGCCTCCTTCCTGTGGCCCCCTGCAGAGCCCCCCTCCCTCTCCATCAGCCCCTCCCCGCTGCCCCTCGCCGCCCCCGGCCAGGTGCTCAGCGTCCGCTGTGAGGCGTCCGGCTTCACCCCCCTCCCCCTGGAGCTGAGCTGGGAGTTCCTGGGGGCGGACGGGGCCCCCGCGGCCCTGGGGGAGGCCAGCCTGTCCGGCCACCGGGAGGCCTGGGACGGCACCTACAGCCAGAGCAGCCTGCTGCAGCTGGACACCAGCGCCCTGGGCCGGGGGGGGGGGCTGGTGTGTGTGGCCCGACACCGTGGGGGGACCAGGCGCTCCAAGGTCGCCCTAGAGGTCATAGGTGAGGGACGGGATGGGCTCCGGCCTGAGTCTGTGCACACACCTGGAGGAACACACCTGTAGAAACACACCTGGAGGAACACACCTGTAGAAATAAACCTGTAGAAACACCTGTAGAAACAGACCTGGAGGAACACACCTATAGAAACACCTGTAGAAACACACCTGTAGAAACACCTGTAGAAAGACAGAACACACCTGTATCTATTGACACAGATTCCGGAACACACGTATAGAACACATCTTTATAAACACACCTGTAGGAATACACCTGTAGGAACACATCTGGAATATACCTGTATAAACATACCTGTACATATACACCTGTATTGACACACCTTTATGAATACACCTGTATTGGCACACCTGTGTAAACACAGCTGTAGGAATATACCTGTAGAAACACATCTGTATCTACTGACACACCTTTAAGAACAAACCTGTGTAAACACAGATGTAGGAATATACCTGTAGAAACATATCATAATGAACACACCTGTATCTATTGACACATGAATACAACGGTTGACTATTGCTTCTGTAAAGCCTTTCTCATAAAAAACACGTATGTACTCAAATGTTTGTTGTATAGAGTAGAACGGAGCGTGAGGTTTAGAGTTCATCAAGGAGATGAGCAGCAGACAGGTGAGTGTTGGCTGGAGCCCAACAGGGACGTGAGCCAGGGGGCGGGACTGACCTGTGGGGGGTTGTGCTGGGGGGCGTGTTTCAGGGTTCAGCACCCCCTCCATCCAGGACTCCATGGCGATGGTTGGCATGGCGCTGCTGCTCTACGGAATCATCACACTGGCCTTCAGGAACTTTGCTGGTACTGAAATACATAGTAGTAACTAGTACTGCTACCACCACATAGTAGTAGTTTGAGTACTGCTACCACTACATAGTAGTAGTACTAATACTACTACCCCCACATAGTAGTAGTACTAGAACTGTTACCACCACTACTTCTACCATTCCTACTCCTAATACATAATATAATCAGTCCCTCTAGGATTTCGCATATTTTTTAATTGTAAAAAGACGCGGAAATGATTGGGATTCAATAATAATTCATGAATTAAAGACAAATGTCATTTGTCCAGCAAGAATAAAACGAAACGGCATAACTCGAGAAACTGGATATATGAGTGGCATATTTCAGGCGTTCATAAACAAGGAAGTGAATTCGTAAATAGACATGAGCTTTTGTGTTTGGGAGTGGGATGTTTAGTCCAACTGGCGGGAAAGTGCAACCATTGCTCCAACTTGCATTAATGCCGCAGTGTGTTGACGTATTTACAGATTAAACGAGGATTGGTCAAAGTTGCGGGAATAGTCGCAATCTGTGAATCCGGTAACTTCCGGAGGGACTGACTAATGATAATAATAATGTTATTCAAACTAATACTAAGGCCATGGTAGGCTGTAGCTGTGTCTGTCTTAAAGCCTGGGTGTTCCCGACTCACTCTTCTTCTACTCTTGTGTTTTCCTCCACACAGGTTCAGACGGGGTCAGACCCAAGGAGGTGAGGTGTCGTCCCAGGGCCTCTTCAGGTCAACATAGCCACACCCACCAGCAGAGATTCACTGTCTTCTCACTGCCATCTTCTTCTCCCAACAGAAAGACCAATGAGCAGGCAGGGAGCTCGTCGCCCTGGAAACGCTTCAGCCAATCAGCGCTTCTCCTCCTGCTCCCCTGATGTGTAGACACACTGTAGTCTGGGATCGAAGACGTGTGTTGACTGTCTGTGTTTTCTACGTGTGAAATGTTAATATTTTGTGTGTGTGACCGTCAAGGTTGTTAATTTTGCATTAGCTTCTATGCATAGTTCTATAGTCTGGCTCTGGGCTAGCTATTTAAAATAGCAGGAATGAGGAACTGGAAAATAGTGTTAAACACTTTATTTTAATGCAATCGATTATTATTATTTGTGGCTGTCCTCCCACCAGTAAATGGTTTCCAGTCTTACCGAGGTACATGGGAATGATTGCGTCATAAGAGGAATAAATTACCTTTAACCTCCATTGATAGGGTACTATTTATGAAGACTTTTCTTTTAAGGTGCTGGTTTGGAAATGTGGCAGGGAAATATGTAGAAAACACAAATGGCCTTTAGAATATAGAAAAAATATACAAATATTGAACTCCATAAAGACGTCACTTACTTATTAAACACTGTAGCACAAGAGCTATTAATTCCAGTAAAAATAACAACTTTTACAAACCAACCAAATGGTTGCCCTCGTCTTGCGATAAGATTGTGTTGCGTGTGTGTGTGTGTGTTTGTGTGCGCGCGTGTGTGTTTGTGCGCGTGTGCGCATGTGTGCGTGCGCCCTGAAATGACATTGTGCACTTTTTGCAATCTTTTTTTGAAAATCTAAGCTTCGCTCAATAATTCCTAAGGTTTAAAATAAAGATTTTCAAAGGATCCAGTGTTTTTTTGGGAATTCAAACAAGTTTAACAGTGCAGCCGCCTCACACATGACGTTTAAAACTGCGGTCAAATGAGCCGCCATTCGTTCATCCGCGGTTAAGCCAGCCGTCACACAAAATCTTCGTGCACCTTTACTCTAAACAGCCTTTGGGTGGTATCTCGCAACGTTTTCAAAATAAAACCCTTCACCTACGTGTGTAGATATATAGAACACTAGCTGTCTTACGGCGGCGTCTAGAATGTCCAAACTTGCGGACATCTTGCCAGTCAGCTGCTCACACATAACATTGTGTTGGTAGTGGTAGGCTACATGTACTTTATAAATAACCATAACTTGCTACATTCTCAACCGTTTTACCAACGGTTTGGTTTCTTACAAACCTTATTAACGTGGTTATAATATTGTACCTATTTTAGAACATTTCATTTTTTTTAGAATCTAACATAGCCTAATTATTCATCAGTATCAAGTATGCAGTGCCGTACAGGGACGCGGGAAGTCGGGGTAGGGTGCTGCAGCACACCCCCCCCCCCCCCCCCCCCCCCCCCTGGCGGCCTCTGGCTGTAACTGCAAGTGAGAAGGTTTTCTGAACAAATCAATACTTTTTTTTTTTTGTATAATTTTATCATACATGATTTTTCATTAAATTATTGACATCCACCCTTTTTATGATATCTATCATATTATCATTTAATTTTATTTATAACATTGTCTGTGTAGGCTGACGTAGGCTATGACGCACAAGCTAGAACTGTCCATAGCTGAATATGGTACTATGCTGATTTTACATAAACATGTTGGTGTTCAACATCTGTTGTAGTGAACATTCTAAAACTGGTGTAAAATGTTGCATGCATATTAATAGACACGTTGAATGTTATCGTTATGATTCTGGAATCCCGCACGTAAACTGGTTGGCAAAAAAAGAGCAAAGACGGACGGTTCACTTGACGGAGAAACCGTCACTTTCCTCATATCAGACAACTCGTAACTCTGGATGAAAATTAAGGCTTTCTATTATTGTCACTTTCGTTTGTAAACCTTTAGAAATAACCTCCTGAATCCTCGTTATAACGCTGTGTATAATGCCGGACCGCAACAGCCTGTCGGCATGTTGTTAGTGTGTGAAATTCAGCCCAGTATCAGCCGAGTTGACTCTAATTTCCACTTTGTTTACTTGCTAACGTTTGTGAATAACAGTGGCTAGTTGGCAGAACTCTTTTTACACACCAGTAGAGTGTTTACCAGAGCGGAGCCCTGAATGTGACGTCAACCGTCATCTCGTCTCTGTAAACAATGGATGTTGCGCAGCATTTATTATGATGTCATTATATAGATTCTCTCTCAGAACCCCCCCCCCCTCGGACTGACTTCCCGCGTCCCCGGTGCCGTAACTACATCTCTGACGTTTATAACAAAACAAACCGTTTGAAAATGCAGCAAGGTGGTTATGGTTATTTAAAACGTACATGTACCACTACCAAGTCAACACAGTGTTATGGGTGAGCAGCTGACTGTGGCAAGTTGGCCGCCAGTGCGGACCTTCGACTCCATTGGCCAGCAGAATATGCATGTGTACGTTTTTCAAATGACATTTTCTCTAAATCTATACAGTAAAATCACATGGTTCCTTGCGTTCAAGTAGTCAGTACAACAGTTAGTATGGTCATATCAGTCAGTGCCGGAACTTATGTGAAATCCGGTCTATAGCCCACTTCAAAGTGCTGATATAATGCAATTTGCAAAGGCGAGAATATGCATGTGTACGTTTTTCAAATGACATTTTCTCAAAATCTATACAGTAAAATCACATGGTTCCTTGTGTACAAGTAGTCAGTACAACAGTTATGGTCATATCAGTCAGTGCCTGAACTTAGGTAAAATTCGGTCTATAGCCCACTTCAAAGTGCTGACATAATGCAATTAGCAAAGGCGAAAATATGCATATGCGAGATTTTCACCTAATGTTCTAGGTACTTGTCTGCTACAGACTTCTCTTGGCGGACCTACATTTCAACAGTATATGGTATAAACTCTTCCCTCCTGATAATCTCACCTGTCAATCAAACAGACTAACACTGTTTGATATTAAAATAAACGAACAAGAACTAATGATATTTCCTGAATAATCTGCTATTTGAGATCTGAGAGACCTGCATTAATGTAGGCTAGTCCTGTTGTCATTTACCAAGTATGAAAATAACCCTGACTACTTGAAATATAGCCCATTGTAAATTATTATATTCCACTATATTCTTTAATGAGTGTATTCTCCGTATATTTCTTTCATATAATATTGTAAATTGTTTGTTATGTAGACCAACTTGAGGATACCGTTTTTAACCTAATATTTACATTACTATAAATTGAATTGATATATTGCGGAATCATGAATAAAAACCCAATTCAATAGTGTTTCACTTTTCTGACTTTAATAAAAAGGACGAGAAATGGAATCGTTGCACTTTCAGTTGAACCGATATTTGCAGGGGGAAAGGTAGGCCTACATCATGTTTCTGCACATAACATAGATCCTAGATTTGTTCAAACAAAATGGATATTTGAAGAACTTTAATCAAGTTATCCCAGAAAAGCACGAACACACACACACATTTATTCTGTCAACCTTTTCGCATTGCACATAATAAATAAAATAACCTTTCCCTGCAGGTGTCATGGGCAGTTTGTGTCCTTCAATGAACCCCTCTGACGGTCCTGCTCTCCCTCCAGCTGGGCTGGGGGTCCCGGCTCTCTCAGATACAACGGTCAATTGAAAAGCAAGCTTAAAGGTTGGGTAGGTGATTTGCGAAACGCCAGCAGATTTTGAAAATACACAACTCAAATGGTCCTACCCCCTCTCCTTCAACGCTGACTCTGACTCCACCCATTCCAAGTACCTGGACGCGCAATCATGCACGAGCGCGAACAGAGATGCGCGAGAGAGAGCCAGGCTAGAGTAGGTTTTCGTTTAACAACATGGCACTACATTCAGCTGTAAGTTGCACCCAGTACCGCGGGAAGTAGGAGTGCTGGGGGTGCTGCAACACCCCCTGTCCGAGGCCCTGTCTTATCACAGAAAACGATCATTTCTAAAAACTCCGGCCAAAGTGGAGATTTCTGAAAACGCCGGTTATGTGTTGTCGTGTCAACGGGGAGAAACGGGATTTTAGGTTCTGAAGCGTCACATTATGCACCAGGAAATGCTTAACGTCATGTGAGCGCCCGCTGTACCGTATTGGTCCGAATATAAACACAAACCCCATTGTAAGACGACCTATATTTGGAAAAAAGATTTGAAGACCAGATCCGTTTTTTATGAATAAATAAATTGTATTCATTGAAATAATATACGAAAATAAAAAGGCATCGAATAAAACACTGCATTGCCACTAAACAGTAGTGCAAATAGGCCGTACTGATGTGTACACCAAAGACTATTCCTGACACTCCTCTGCCCCGCTGTGTTCGCTCTGGCTGTGGTCGCTCCGAACTGTTTCGGCCCGTGGCAAAGCGAGTCATCCTCGCTGCTGTCCAACGCATTTTGAGACGCAGCATTTATTTAATGCTCATATGACCTAGTGCTGAAAAAAGGTTATATGAAAAAGTGTGAGGGTGGCGGGGGTGCGCTAAACTTGTTCTGTGAGCAGCTGGATGTGAACGATCGATTTTCAACTGTCCGCGCATGCACTGGTGTAATTGAGCTGCGCTGCTATACATCTTTTTTTATCAATGTAACGAGTTGCGAGTCTAGTGGCTGAGTTTTTTTTTTTCCCAGCACCCCCTGCTGAGAATACGTTCTCGCTGCAATGGTTGGACCAGATGTTATAAACATTAAACGGTCACATAAATCATTACTATTTTTAGAAAATGTATGTTTGTTTCATATAATTGTATTGGAAGTCCTGGTTTTCACTAGGGTTGCCGCGGTGTGGACATTTTCACAACGAGTAATACACTCGTCTCCACACCGGTATTACCGAGTATAAACGGTATAAACTTTGAAACTAGGTCAACCGCCACACAAGCATCGGTTTTTAGACCCTTCTCGTCCTTCAGTTGCCGCCAACGTTCGAAAGCAGCGCCTAGGATTATTCTTGATTTCAGTTTTTCTCTTTCAGCGTTTTTATTATCAATTACTCTCTGAAAAAGAGTTTTCCTTCTCTTTGCTGGTGGTGGTGGTGGGGATGGTGGCGTCTTGTCTGCCATGGAAATTGTCTTCTACTGCTAGGTCCAAATGTGGATTAACTATAGTTCCAGTAGCTACCGCAGGATAACAACAAACAGGAGCTTGCTCTGGGTCACGAGCTCTGGGTCACGAATACTGCACGAAGGGGTCGCGCGCGGGGGAGGGGGAGTGCAGTACGACCGTTTGATTGACGTACTTACTGTCCAATGCAACTCGGTGGCAATGGAAATGAATGGCTGGAGTTTTTCGAGCCCTGCCCGTTCCACAGATGATTGACTTGTTTGATTTTCATGTCAGTACTTCTAACTCAGTGGCTGTAAGCGGGTTATGATAAGGATTTCAAGTAATTTTGCAAAAATGGCCAAAAAAGCAAATCACCTATACAACCTTTAACATAGGTGCTGGTAGTAGTAATACCAGTTCTACAATTACCTCTCGTGTAGCTAATCCTGCGGATCATTTCTGCCATCTCAATGTATGGATTTAGCCTAAATTCTGTGAACATTTCTCCAATCGTTGTACATGAAGGGTATTCACAGATCTCTTGGCCAAGAAAGGAGAGTTGAGGGTCCTGCATGTTAATTAACGTTTACAATTAATTTCCCTCACCGAGAAATTTCACAAATCCGCTCACAATATGTTGACAGGACACCGAAACAGCCTGCCCTGGCCATCATATCCCTTCTTTTCCGGGTAGGCTATGCTAGGTTATTAACTTATCCTGGAAATGATAATATATTAAACAAATCCCAGCACCACACCAAAAGGAGGCAGCAAATCAGAGCTAAACATATCTATCTGCGTTTCATTTCCACATGGTAAGAGAGCAACACAAAACAGGTTTATAATATTTGGATGTTTTATTTTCTAGCAGGTTACATTTCATTAGTTTTTACAGAATCTGATATTTGGAGCCATTTGCAAATATGCTCATAAATTACATGATTTGTAATCCTTATCGAAAGAAATCATAAAAGAATGAGGTGGTTAATGATCAATATTGGGATCAACAGTGATCACCCTACTAATGTAGGCATTACGTATGCAGGCAGAAAAAGAAAAGTTCCCATTAAGGTCTCATGTGAAACACCACAGGTCTGAAATACTCAGGGAGTATTCCTGAGAGCCTGGAGCTCACGGGACAACATTCACACACATTCTGCTTCATGAAGAGGTCAGATTATCGTCAGACCATAGACATTACGTCAAAGGACACTGAACATTTGGCGAACAAATGCGGCAAACAAAGGTTCAAATATCCTCCAAAGCACTTCAAGCCCTCAAAGAATGAAACTCAAAACGCAGATGAGGTAAAAGAAGAAACTTCTAAATTATAGTGGAGCGACCCAGGGACAAGTCTGGTTTGGGTTAAAGATTATGGATGGTTAACTTTGTGTAACATGTTTGGACAAGCAAGTTTAGGTTTTAGGCAAGCGACTTCAGGTATTAGGCATGCGACTTCAGGCAAGCGACTTCAGGTATTAGGCAAGCGAGTTTAGCCAAGCAAGTACAGGCAAGCGAGTCAAGCTAAGCAAGTTTTATGCAAGCGAGTTCAGTTATTATGCAAGCGAGTCAAGCTGAGCAAGTTAGGTTTTAGGCAAGCGAGTTTAGGCAAGCGAGTTTAGGCAAGCGAGTTTAGGCAAGCGAGTTTAGGCAAGCGAGTTCAGGCAAGCGAGTTCAGGCAAGCGAGTTCAGGCAAGAGAGTTCAGGCAAGAGAGTTCAGGCAAGAGAGTTCAGGCAAGAGAGTTCAGGCAAGAGAGTTCAGGCAAGAGAGTTCAGGCAAGAGAGTTCAGGCAAGAGAGTTCAGGCAAGAGAGTTCAGGCAAGAGAGTTCAGGTATTAGGCAAGCGAGTTTAGGCAAGCGAGTTTAGGCAAGCGAGTTTAGGCAAGCGAGTTTAGGCAAGCGAGTTCAGGTATTAGGCAAGTGACGCGAGTTTAGCCAAGCAAGTTCAGATTTTATGCAAGCGAGTTTAGACAAGCGAGTTTAGGCAAGCAAGTTTAGGTAAGAGAGTCAAGTTACTTTAGGCCTCACTTTATTTGCGGTTAAATTGCGGCATTAGGTTTAGAAAGAAGGTTAAGAGCCAGGCTCAGGTTTGCTTCCAGCCTCGTCCCTCTAGTCGCTCCCTATAAAGAGGATTCCCAGCTACCGTGTTAAAATACAACAGCTGGGATTACAGATATGGAGTACGGAAATAAATGACAAAGATTGATTCAAACATTCTTCCCCCAAAATGTGGTGCAACATAATGGAGAAAATAATGACTTTCTCTCCATTGAAACCCAGTCATATCTTACGATCTCACGAGGTCCCGCCGCAAGGGGCGGACTTACAAACTCTATAGAGTGTGCACTGCGTGTTAATGTTGGGTGTGGATTAATGTGCTGGTGTAGCCAGGGATCCTCAGGGTTTATGGGGGCGTAGGACACACTGGTGTAGTTCAGTGCTGTGAAGTAAATTGATGCAAAAAGTAGAATCAGTTTCTAGGGCAATCAAATGTCTATAAATACAGGAACAGCCCCATCTGGTCTCAATCAGCATTTGATTCCATAGACTTAAATTAGCGAAAAAACAAGCATTTATTTACCGCAACAGTCCTAGTGAACCAGGTTTCAAAAAAAGACAATACGAGCCTCCAGGTGCATTGGAGTTACTGCATTTAATTAACTTCAAATTAATTAAGAGCACACTAGTCAGTGGAGATGTTCACAGAAAAGACTGGTCTTCAGACCTTGATAAAGATCAGGAGGGATTATAGAATTGCCGTTGGACGCGTTAGGTCTGTTCAAGGAGGAAGTAAATATTTACCAGCGTTGGGTCTCTGCACCGCGACACCCAGCTGCCGCACATCTGGTCTCCCTTCAAGTCGCCTGAAGGAGAGGTCAACTTTATTGAACCTAAGGGGAATGGTCACATGAAAAGGTAAGGATAAATCAAAGCTAAACATAGAAAGGATGAAACAAGCATTGTCCAACATGGGGTTCGGCGATATTTTGATGTAAAAACATTTAGGTGTACGATCCAACCATCAAAAACAGGCTCTTATCATGTTTCCAATGTGCCCAGAGTAGCTACGCCCTCATCGGCCACCAGGTGGCAGACTTGATTTTGTCAGTAGAAGGAGCAAAATAGCCATCCAGCTTGATTACAGCAATAGTAGAGGAGCGAGTCAAAAGAATGCGTTTGAGCACCTTCAGCCATTGGCTCTTGTTCATGGACATCCCACTGATTGGCTGAAATAAGATCTTATTCTCTAGAAAGTTTGTTACAGAGGAAGCCCCTAGTATCAAAGCAACATACCCGCCAAACAAAACTAACCGTTGAATAAATGAAAATGTCTTCAAGATAGTCAATCCAGCATCTTACCGGTTCCACAGAGTCTCTAGTCTGCTGCGCTGCGGGCCTTTGGTCCGTCCTCTGCTCCGGAGTATAAGGAACCAGTCAGTCATCAAGCTGCTTGGTCTCTTCAAAGATGTGGTGGTTTGACCGCCTGCACCTTGAGGACGCTGTGGATACGGTATGGGACCCTTTATCAGCAGATCTGAACTGCAGAACTTTAATCACATCAGCTGTAGATTTATATACCTTCTCCGGAAAGATGAGGGGGGGGGGGGGGGGGGGGGGTGGTCGTCAGCCCCTGAGCAGTGATCTTCATCCCCAGTGATCTTCATCCCCAGTGACTCCTTCAATCCTGCTGGAGCAAACACTCAGTTACCATTTGGAGATAACCCAGCTACCCTAGTGTACTCACTACCCTAGTGTACTCACTACGAAGTGATACAACCCGGTTCAGTGTTTCCCCCAGACTATGTCTGAGTCAAGGTGGTGGGGGGGGGGGTCTTTGGTGAGGGTTTCAGTTCGCAATAATACATACAACCGCCTTTTCAATTCCATTCAAAATGCTTTATGGCACGACTATTGTTTTTAACAGTATAACCGTCAAATTATTTATCTATATTTTTTGTACTTGAGGAAAGTATGCGTTCTTTCTACGAGTTTTGCACTTTGTTGTTGCATAATTATTTTTTTATATATAATTTTTCTACATTGGTAGTCGAGGCGGGGCCCTACTGTTTAGACGGCCTTAACCACACAGCGCTGGGGGAAACACTGCAGCTACTTGAGTTAAACATTAGAGTTTAGTCCCCACATGGCGATACCACCAGTTCATGGCTGCGCTCTTTGATTTTCTCGTTGATCAGATTGACCTGGAGGAAGAGCTTACCTTCCATGGATGAGGAGCTGGTTGGTCTAATCACGAGCCGCCTTCGGACCTCCACCGCCGGATCCCCCAGCCGTCCTCCACCGCCGAGACCGTCTCCTCCAGGACCTCCACCGGGCCACCCACCTGGACCTCCACCGCCGGGACCGTCTCCTCCAGGACCTCCACCGGGCCGACCGCCTGGACCTCCGAAACGTCGCCTCATTTCTTCTGAAATGTGACACACGGTCTATTTGCACCCCGGACATTCCTCCCCGTTCACGATGCACTGTAGAAGAGTTTAGCCTTACTGGATGAGGAGCCGCCGCCGCCGGGCCCTCCAGGACGCCGCCGCCGCCGGGCCCTCCAGGACGCCGCCGGGGCCCTCCAGGACGCCACCGGGGCCCTCCAGGACGCCGCCGCCGCCGGGGCCCTCCAGGACGCCGCCACCGCCGCCGCCGGGGCCCTCCAGGACGCCGCCACCGCCGCCGCCGGGGCCCTCCAGGACGCCGCCACCGCCGGGCCCTCCAGGACGCCGCCGCCGCCGCCAGGTGGACGCCACCGCCAGGACCTCCAGGTTGGTCCGTACCACCTTTCCAGGCCCTCCAGGTTGGTCTCCGCCGTCGCCTCCAGGATGGCTGCCGCCGGCGCCTCGAGGCTCTCCAGGACCTCCAGGTTGTCCTCCTCCAGGATGGCCGCTGCCACCGCCTCCAGGACCTCCAGGTTGGCCTCCGCCTCCAGGCCCGCCGTTGCCTCCAGGACCTCTGCCGTCTCCAGGCCTTCCAGGTTGGCCGCCTCCAGGCCCTTCTGAAACGTGAGACACAAGTTCCAGTTGCACACTGGAACATTTCTCCCCTTTCATGATGCACTGAAGAAGAGTTTAACTTCACTGGACGAGGAGACGCCACCTGGCCCTCCATGCCGCCCCTTCCAGGTTGGACGCCTCCAGGACCTCCAGGCCACCGCCGCCTCCAGGCTGGCCTCCGCCTCCAGGCTGGCCTCCGCCTCAGTCCTTCTGAAAGGCGAATGACACGTTCCAGTTGCACACTGCACATTTCTCCCCGTACATGATGCAGATCATCAACTCCTCTGCTTTAGCTCCCACAGATCTCCCTGATGCCCTACTGTGCAGCCTTGAGTGAGGCATTATTTAACCCAACAGCCAGCCACACACACCTAGCCTACATCCTGGAGCTGGTCCTAGTGGCTGAGAATGCAGCGGACATTTTTCAGAACACTTCAAAGCTGCTGTGGCTGCATGTCAAAGGTTTAATTCTAAACAATTCACCAAGCCTAGAAAGAAATGTGCAGCTGTGCAGTTCCGCGTCTCACCGTTCTGCATCCGTTGGGCTGCACAGCTCCCGGCCTTCCCTCCATCTGCAGCGAGCGCCTCCAGACGACCGCCACGGACCTCACGGCGAGCACCTCCAGACGACCGCCACGGACCTCACGGCGAGCGCCTCCAGACGACCGCCACGGACCTCACGGCGAGCACCTCCAGACGACCGCCACGGACCTCCAGACGAGCACCTCCAGAGGACCGCCACGGACCTCCAGACGAGCACCACCAGGACGACCGCCTCCGTCACCTCTACTGAAACAAGACACAATCCATTTCAACACTGGAGACTTTTTTCTCCTCGCTCACTCAGATGTCAGCAGCTCATCTTGTCCCATTCTGTGCGTTCTTGAGAAGTATCATTTCCCATAAACTCCAGGGATGGCTGAATTCCAGTTTTATTCTGAACCGTTTGACCACGCCATGGAGGAGTTTATAGGATGTGCAGCTCCACGGCTCACCCGTCTGTTCCTGTAGGACTGAACGCCTCCTGGCCACCTGCAGCTCCCAGCTCCAGACCCTCTGTTGAAGCCTCGGGGAGTACAAGCCGCTCCTGAACAAAAACAAAACACTGTTCAGAAATCATTTGGGACTCATCATGAAGCATGAGCTTGGGTAGACAATTTTCAAATCCTGTGTATGATTAATCGTTATAAAAATGTAATTAATAGAACTATACACATTTGTACTTCTATAAAACATTTAATGAATAGTGGGAAACTACACAAGAAAAGTAAATGAAGTTTTAACGCGGTTATATTAGTAAAGTATTACCCAACGAGTCAATAAATGGTGACCACATTTTATTATTATTAACTATTTAGTGCTTCACTAAATTCCTATAGCAAGAGGAAACGTTACTCCCCTTCATTGGTGATGTTCATGTTCCTCGATATCTTCCAATGGACTCGTTGTGAAATCCTTCTGGATCCTCTGCGTTGAAGTGCGTTGTTCAATTACCAAGGGGCGTGTCTATAGGGCGCGATCTAAAATGGATCGACGGCTATGCCATTGGATAGGCCTCGACTAATCGTAGCATTGGAACGGGTGATGAGCAGTCGTTCGTTCTTTTAGTGAAAATATAGTCTTTAGTTCACTAACTTCCATCTTTGTTGTTGAAACACCGCTACATGTTGCGTATATCCAACCTCACATTAGATAAAGGGTTGTGATTGGTCGTTCTATTTCGTACCGGATAACGGAGGGGCGCCTGACCGCATCTTTGAAGAGCAAATTATATACGAGGTCCGTCTAGTTCCGAAGCTATTGGTGAAATACGCAAAACGTCCAACAGGCAGTAATGATCATCCACAGAACATAGGCGAATTAAAAACACATTGCACGACCGGCGGTCAACAGCAGCAGCAAGTGTATTGAAAGTGGAAAAGTAGTAAAGAGAAGAATAGAATTGGGAGAGTGGTGTGCAAGTCAGACACCGCATCTAACCCAGGACCACCTTGCAGATCACAAGCAGCAAACCTTCTACCAGACCAACCAAGCACACAACAGGCCCCCAGTCAGTAAAGTCAGTCAGACAGGTTTCCACAGAAGGGCTACGGCTCAGTGGGGTTATGGGTTGAGATTTTTCAGACATGTGAAGTCGGACACGTTTCAAGTTATCCGTGGATTCCTGAGGGCAGTGAAGTATCTGCAGAAGGTGAAGTCCAGGTCCAGCGTTCTGCCGCATTGACCACGAGATCTTTAACCGAGTGGGACCGCCTCTGTTTGTAGTAGGCCTGCAACAGTTTGTGTTCAACAGCGTGGAGGTCCTGTAGTTTCCATCAGAGTTGCTGCAGTTCTTCCATGCTGCTTCCACAGTGAGCAGAGGACACTTCCCAGTGTGGTGGTCGGTGATGTAGCGGTCCGCAGCGTTAGTTAGTCAGTCGATCCCATAGATAAACCACTCAACACAAACTACCACTTCCATCAGCAAATCCACATTAACCCCCAGCGGTAAAACATGTACAATAGAGGGGCGAGAACAGACGACAGGAGGAGATCGGGAGAGTAACATGTGCAGTGCTCATGAAGGAAGTACCCCGCGTTACTCACTGCGTGTGTCCCGGTGGCGGGGGGTCCATGTCGGTGGCCACGATGTCCGGATTGTTCAACCCACGCAATCCAACGCAAAAAAAAAACGATTAACATCCGTCACGGTGGGGGCGCTTTATGAGGAGAGGCGGGGGAGACGCAGCTGAAATCAATTAAGAACTAGTGAGTTCAGGCACTGACTGATATTACCATACTAACTGTTGTACTGACTACTTGTACACAAGGAACCATGTGATTTTAGTGTATCGATTTAGAGAAAATGTCATTTGAAAAACGTACACATGCATATTCTCGCCTTTGCAAATTGCATTATGTCAGCAATTTGAAGTGGGCTATAGACCGAATGTCACATAAGTTCAGGCACTGACTGATATGACCATACTAACTGTTGTACTGACTACTTGACCACAAGGAACCATTTGATTTACTGTATAGATTTTGAGAAAATGTCATTTGAAAAACGTACACATGCATATTCTGCTGGCCAATGGAGTCGAAGGTCCGCACTGGCGGCCAACTTGCCACAGTCAGCTGCTCACCCATAACACTGTGTTGACTTGGTAGTGGTACATCATGTACTTTTTAAATAACCATAACCACCATGCTACATTTTCAAACGGTTTGTTTTGTTATAAACGTCAGAGATGTAGTTACGGCACTGCATACTTGATACTGATGAATAATTATGTTAGATTCTAAAAAAAAATTGAAATGTTCTAAAATAGGTACAATATTATAACCACGTTAATAAGGTTTGTAAGAAACCAAACCGTTGGTAAACCGGTTGAAAATGTAGCAAGTTAAAAAAATTAGAACTTATAAATGTGAAATGACTTAATAATATGGTTATTTAAAAAGTAAATGTACCAGTACCAAAACAATGTTATGGGTGAGCAGCTGACTGGCAAGATGTCCGCAAGTGCGGACATTCTAGAGTCTAGACGCCGCCGTAAGACAGCTAGTGTTCTATATATCTACACACGTAGGTTAAGGGTTTTATTTTGAAAACGTTGCGAGATACCACCCAAAGGCTGTTTAGAGTAAAGGCGCACGAAGATTTTGTGTGACGGCTGGCTTAACCTGCGGATGAACGAATGGCGGCTCACTTTAAGATACAAGATACAAGCGGACACTTTAAGATACAAGCTCACCTTAAAACTATCATCAGCCACGACAATAAGGGACGATCCAGCCAATCGCCGGCGTTGTTACTGGACGCCGCTCCGCCGGCGACCAATAGGGGCCTCCCCCGCTCCGCCAATGACCAATAGGGGCCTTCTCCGTTCCGGACACGAGTAGTGGCTGACTGTCTTGGAGCGCGTAGTGGAGCTGACTCGGGCATTGTTTTGGTAAACACCAACCCGCTGAGGGATAGCGAACCGTGGGCCTCCAAGTCCAGGGACTGCTCGTCCCTCCGCGTTCTTCCTCCCCGGACCCCAGACCCCCGCGTCAGGGCCGGTATTTATAAAACCAGCCCGGGGTTTATTCACACTCCGGATGCAGCTAGCCGAAGCTAACGCTAGCTAGTGGCTAGCTAGCGGCTACCTAGCGTTAGTGGGTTTCTGTTTTAAAGACCGCTGTTGCAACAAGTCGACCCGTCCCCTGTTTGAATGCGTCCACGCATCCACACATAAGTGTTGTGTGTGTGGGTAACACACTAGAAGAGAGCGGTACGTAAGTATGGATATATATATGTTTACACACACGCACGGACACACAGAGACAGACCACCTCAGAGACACACAAACACACACACAGGCAACTAGTCTTGGTCTCAGGACGATCAGCTTCTCAGACTCAATCGTCTAAGTTACACCCTGCTACTGTCTCGTTATCTGGGTGTTGGCGGACCCCTCGTTGGTTGTTCTGAACGACTTTGTCCGTCCAACAGAGATCCATACACGACTGGAGATGAAGTTCGCGTATGGCGGGCTCTCGGTGGAATCCTAACACGGCGAGCCCTGATCATGAAATATAAGCTTACCTCATTGAACTTAGTGGTGATAAACTTCCCACGGAGGGAACTGCGCCTAAGGTCGTGGAGGTGTCCTCTAAGTTTGCGTCCTGTCTTCACTGTCCGAACATCTAAGAACGAAACGACAGCCGCGGTTTACACCCGTATAAAACTACTGATAGGTTCTCCTCTGGTTTCCTCTGGGGTTTCCCCCTGTGTCTCGGGTGTGTTCTGGTCGATTCACGTCCTCCTCTGCCTACCGGGGAACAGGATGGCCGTCGCCCGGGCCTCCATGGCGGAGAACATCATCATCCTGGACGACGACGACGATGACGAGGACAGCCCGCAGCCTCCGCGCCCCGCCCACGCCGCCCCCTCCAGGCGCCGCTCTGCCCCCGCCAAGGCGCCCGCGGCCAAGGAGCCCACCCCCACCCCGACACACATCACCGCCTCGCCCTTCGCCTCGGCCAAGAAGGAGGGACACGTGCTGCAGGTGGAGAACCAGCGGCTGTTTGACGAGGTGAGGCCAGAGAGGTCCGGGGCACCCAGCAGGGCCACCAGACAGGGGCCCCCAGCAGGGCCACCAGACAGGGGCCCCCTGACAGGGCCACCAGACAGGGGGGTCCAACAGGGCCACCAGACAGGGGCCACCAGACAGGGGCCCCCAGCAGGGCCACCAGACAGGGGGGTCCAGCAAGGCCACCAGACAGGGGGGTCCAGCAAGGCCACCAGACAGGGGGGTCCAGCAGGGCCACCAGACAGGGGCCCCCTGCAGGGTGACCAGGACAGGGGCTACCAGACAAGGGCCCCCAGCAGGGCCACCAGACAGGGGCCCCAGCAGGGCCACAGAGGATAGGGCCCCCAGTAGGGCCACCAGACAGGGGGCCAATGAGGGGGGGGGCGCCGTGACGATAGTGGATGGTGATCGATGAGGTCAGAGAGCGTTGGCATCGTGCTCCAGAGCACATTCTGTCAGTTAAGGCTCTCGGGTTTCATACCCTCCTCATCTAAAGCGTTTTCTCCGCCAATTCTGGACTCGCACGTGGTTTCATTTAGGCTTGTTGCAAGGACGCCTATCGTATAACGCAGCGGTGTGTGTGTGTGTGTGGCGGGGGGTGAATCTCCGTCGAGGCAGCGGTTTATTAATCGCTGTCGGTGCAGTAAGGCTGTTCATAGAACCAAGGGCCGAGCACTAACCATCACTAGGTTAACCCATTCCCCGTGTATAACAGAGATAGCCAAGATCAGACGCTACACCATGCTAGGCGATATTCTTGTAGTGCGTCCGAGGACGTTCAACACACGATACGTGTTGAGCTGTACGATGACATGCGTCCCCCCCCCGTCCCCCCCCCTACAGTTCGTGGCCTACTGCTCCACGCTGACCCAGGACTGCCCCGAGGTGCTGGCCTTCCTGCACACCAAGCACGCCAAGGCCTCGCCGCCCTTCCTGGCGTCGGTGGAGTTCCGCAACGCGCTGGGCCGCTGCCTGACGCGCGCCCAGGCCAACCGCGCCAAGACCTTCGTGTACATCAACGAGATGTGCACCCTGCTGCGGCAGCACTCCAGCAAGCGGCGGCAGAGCCTGGTGGCCGCCTCCCACGCCGCCGCCGCCGCCGCCGCCGCCGCCTTCCCGCCCGCGCTGAAGAGGAGGAGGAAGGAGGAGGAGAACGGGCTGGGGCCGCCGGGGGAGGAGCTACCCTCCGCCTCGGGGGGCCAGGCGGAGGAGGAGGAGGAAGTGGTGCAGGGGGGGGCGGAGGCGGAGAGGACCAAGGGGAGGGCGTCCAGGCGGCAGGTGAGTGGCTGCAGCGGGCGGCGGGCGCAGGTACGGCCTCCGGGGCACCGCGGCGTCCGTCAGCCCCGCCCCTCTTGTGGGGGGCGGGGCTCCTCAGGGGTGGGGGGGGGGGGGGTTTGTCACTGCGGGCCGAGGCATTCCTCTGCAGACAGACGACCTTTATACCCCACGTGTTTGGGTTTGTCGGTTGGGTGGTCAGTTAAGACCGGGGGGGTCTCCGTGGAGACCAGATCGAAACAAATCAGGCCCGCCCCCTTCTCTGAGCAATCGCACGCAATTTGCATCGCGGTCATCTGCGGAAATGTAGTCAACGGCTAAGACCTCGCTTCCTCCTCGGCCCACATGGGGCATGTGGGGGGAAGGAGGAAGTCCCCTGAACCCGGCGGAGGAAGGGGAGGCCTGGGTTCCTCAGGCTGGAGAACCTGCTGAGGCTGGTTCCTCAGGCTGGAGAACCTGCTGAGGCTGGTTCCTCAGATACCTGGAGAACGTGCTGAGGCTGGTTCCTCAGGCTGGAGAACCTGTCGAGGCTGGTTCCTCAGATAGCTGGAGAACCTGCTGAGGCTGGTTCCTCAGATACCTGGAGAACCTGCTGAGGCTGGTTCCTCAGGCTGGAGAACCTGCTGAGGCTGGTTCCTCAGATACCTGGAGAACCTGCTGAGGCTGGTTCCTCAGGCTGGAGAACCTGCTGAGGCTGGTTCCTCAGGCTGGAGAACGTGCTGAGGCTGGTTCCTCAGGTACCTGGAGAACGTGCTGAGGCTGGTTCCTCAGGCTGGAGAACCTGCTGAGGCTGGTTCCTCAGATACCTGGAGAACCTGCTGAGGCTGGTTCCTCAGGCTGGAGAACCTGCTGAGGCTGGTTCCTCAGGCTGGAGAACCTGCTGAGGCTGGTTCCTCAGGTACCTGGAGAACCTGCTGAGGCTGGTTCCTCAGGTACCTGGAGAACCTGCTGAGGCTGGTTCCTCAGATACCTGGAGAACGTGCTGAGGCTGGTTCCTCAGGTACCTGGAGAACGTGCTGAGGCTGGTTCCTCAGGTACCTGGAGAACGTGCTGAGGCTGGTTCCTCAGGTACCTGGAGAACGTGCTGAGGCTGTCCTCTGCTCCTCAGATAGCCTACCTGGAGAACCTGCTGAAGGTGTACAACGAAGAGATCCGCCGGCTGCAGGAGAAGGAGATGAGCCTGGACGACCTAGCAGCAGAGGATTCTGGGTACATCCAGGAGGACAGGCTCAAACACAAGGTGAGCCGGCTCAGCGCCTCCCCGGGGGGGGGGGGGGGGGGGGGGGGGGGGGGCTACCGTGCAGAGGTTCTGTGTGTTTTGTTGACATAAAGATGGGGCGAATGGGAGGCTGCTATCCATTGCCACACTGTTCAGTAGCTTTTATGACCTCCTGTTCCTCTCTCTCCTCTCCTGCCTTCTCTCCCTCTCCTCTTCTGCCCCCTCCTCTTCCTTCCTCCTCCTCCTCCTCCTCCCCCTCCCCCCTCCTCCTCCTCCTCTCTCAGATGATGAAGATCTATAGTAAGCTGTGTGAGCTGAAGGGCTGTGACACCCTGACGGGCCGCGTCATCGAGCAGCGCCTCTGCTACAGCGGAACGCGGTACCCCGAGATCAACAAGAAGGTGGGCCATCATCAATCACCCCCTCATCATCAATCCCCCCCTCGTCATCAATCCCCCCCTCGTCTCCATCGTTCACCCCCTCATCATCAATCACCCCCTCGTCATCAATCCCCCCCTCGTCTTCAATCCCCCCCTCGTCATCAATCGCCCCCTCGTCATCAATCCCCCCCTCGTCATCAATCCCCCCCTCATCATCATCAATCCCCCCCTCGTCATCAATCGCCCCCTCGTCATCAATCGCCCCCTCGTCATCAATCCCCCCCTCGTCATCATCAATCCCCCCCTCGTCATCAATCACCCCCTCGTCATCAATCACCCCCTCATCATCAATCACCCCCTCATCATCCGCCCCTCTATGTGTGTGTGTGTGTGTGACCTGTGTGTGACCTGTGTGTGTGTGTGACCCCCAGATTGAGCGCTTCATCAACAGCCCGGAGGCCCGGCGGAACCCCCCCGACTACCCTGACATCCGGCGGCTGGTGCAGCGCGCCAACCAGCGCCACGCCCTGGGGCTGAGCGGCCGCCAGCTGGGCCAGATGGCCCAGGAGGCGTTCCGCGAGGCGGGGAGCCGGCTGCAGGAGCGCCGCCACCTCGACCTCGTCTACAACTTCGGCTCCCACCTCACCGACCGCTACAGCGCCAGTGAGTGGCCGGGGCAACTGGGGGGTACTGGGGAGTACTGGGGGCAACTGGGGGGTACTGGGGGGTACTGGGGAAACTGGGGGGTACTGGGGGGGGGCTGGGGCAACTGGGGGGGGGCTGGGGCAACTGGGGGGTACTGGTGATACTGGAGGGTACTGGTGGTACTGGTGATACTGGAGGGTACTGGTGATACTGGTGGTACTGGTGATACTGGAGGGTACTGGTGATACTGGAGGGTACTGGTGATACTGGTGGTACTGGTGATACTGGTGGTACTGGGGATACTGGAGGGTACTGGTGGTACTGGTGGTACTGGGGATACTGGAGGGTACTGGGGATACTGGTGGTACTGGGGATACTGTAGGGTACTGGGGATACTGGTGATACTGGAGGATACTGGTGGTACTGGTGATACTGGAGGGTACTGGTGATACTGGAGGGTACTGGTGATACTGGTGATACTGGAGGTACTGGTGATACTGGTGGTACTGGTGATACTGGTGATACTGGAGGGTACTGGTGATACTGGTGGTACTGGTGATACTGGTGATACTGGAGGGTACTGGTGATACTGGAGGGTACTGGTGATACTGGTGATACTGGAGGTACTGGTGATACTGGTGGTACTGGTGATACTGGTGATACTGGAGGGTACTGGTGATACTGGTGGTACTGGTGATACTGGTGATACTGGAGGGTACTGGTGATACTGGTGGTTAACGGTTTGGACCGTGGCGACCAGCCTCAGCTGTGTATCCCGTCAGAGGGGTAGCGGGCGCCCGCAGCAGAGGCCCCGCCCCCAACGCCCTGAGGCCCCGCCCCCAACGCCCTGTCCTCCCTCCCCCCTCTCAGCGCGGGACCCCGCCCTCGCAGACCCCTCCCTGCTCCGCAAGCTGCGGACCAATCGGGAGACGGCGCTCACCAACCTGGAGGAGGTGATCTCCAAGTACTCGGGGCGGCAGGAGGACACGGAGGAGCAGGAGAGGAGCCGGAGGCTGGGGAAGGAGGTACACCAGCGCCTCCTACTGTCTAACCCCCACCTGCTCCTCATGACCCGTCACTGTACTGTCTAACCCCCACCTGCTCCTAATGACCCGCCTCCTACTGTCTAACCCCCACCTGCTCCTCATGACCCGTCACTGTACTGTCTAACCCCCACCTGCTCCTAATGACCCGCCTCCTACTGTCTAACCCCCACCTGCTCCTCATGACCCGTCACTGTACTGTCTAACCCCCACCTGCTCCTAATGACCCGCCTCCTACTGTCTAACCCCCACCTGCTCCTAATGACCCGTCACTGTACTGTCTAACCCCCACCTGCTCCTAATGACCCGCCTCCTACTGTCTAACCCCCACCTGCTCCTCATGACCCGTCACTGTACTGTCTAACCCCCACCTGCTCCTAATGACCCGCCTCCTACTGTCTAACCCCCACCTGCTCCTAATGACCCGTCACTGTACTGTCTAACCCCCACCTGCTCCTAATGACCCGCCTCCTACTGTCTAACCCCCACCTGCTCCTAATGACCCGCCTCCTACTGTCTAACCCCCACCTGCTCCTAATGACCCGCCTCCTACTGTCTAACCCCCACCTGCTCCTAATGACCCGCCTCCTACTGTCTAACCCCCACCTGCTCCTAATGACCCGCCTCCTACTGTCTAACCCCCACCTGCTCCTAATGACCCGCCTCCTACTGTCTAACCCCCACCTGCTCCTAATGACCCGCCTCCTACTGTCTAACCCCCACCTGCTCCTTAATGTCCTGTCTCTGTACTGTCTAACCCCTACCTGCTCCTTAATGTCCTGTCTCTGTACTGTCTAACCCCTACCTGCTCCTTAATGACCTGTCTCTGTACTGTCTAACCCCTACCTGCTCCTTAATGACCTGTCTCTGTACTGTCTAACCCCTACCTGCTCCTTAATGACCTGTCTCTGTACTGTCTAACCCCTACCTGCTCCTTAATGACCTGTCTCTGTACTGTCTAACCCCTACCTGCTCCTTAATGACTTGTCTCTGTACTGTCTAACCCCTACCGGCTCCTTGTTCTTGGTCGTTCCTGTTCTCTAGAAAGAGACGACCGGGGAAGAGACGAAGCAGATGAATGGAAAGGTGGTGGTGGAGGAGGAAGAAGAAGAGGAGGAGGAGGAGGAGGAGGAGGACTATTCGGACCCAGACATAGAGGCAGAGCTCCTGGCCAGCGAGCAAGTCGCCGGACAAGGTGAGCAGCAGCGGGTCTCCAGATCAGACTCTCAGACCCTCAAAAGCCCAAGGAACTGGGCTGGCGTCTTACGCCTGATTGAAAAAAGTAAAAGCCATCGAGCATCCGGTCAATTTTCAAAATAAAACACAATACTCAGCTCATGTAGCCTATCACAACTTCACATCAACATTATTACGTCACGACCGGTGGCCCCAGGTCAGCAATCAATCAATCAAAGGGTCTCAGAGGGTCGGCAACATGGACGACGAGAGACAATGTCAGCGAGGACAAAGCCTGGCATTTAATTGCAGTCGTTTTGGGAGTGGAAGGTTAGTACATTAGGTTTAGGTTTATCGCGTGGTCTCGCGTGAATACGGCCGGCTCGCAAGGCGCCGGTAGGGGTTAGACAGTACTGACACACGTCGGGCTGCGTGTGGTGGCTGGCTGCACGAGGCCACTGAGAAAGTCTCAACATATTCATGCATTAATACTATTGCTGTCAAGCGATTAAAATATTGAATCGCGATTAATCACATTAATGTCATAGTTAACTCGCGATTAATCGCGATTATTCGCAAATGTTTTTTCTATGCTAAATATCCCTTGATTTCTCTGTCCCATTAATTGTTCTCATTTTAATGCTCTTATCAACATGGAGAAGTGCATCGGCTTGCCTTGTGGCAAATGTTTTTTTATTGATATCAACATTGGCATATACTGATCAAAACAGGACGATACAAAAAAAAGCCTATAGTTCAATTAAACGATGAACATACAAACATACTGCCTTGAACATAGCAGTCAGGCTACTGCTTCTTTGTTTTGAAAAAAATAAATAAAAAATTAAAATTGGTTTCCGTTAACGCCGTTAATAACGCGTTTAATTGACAGCACTAATTCATACATCAGTCCAGCTGCCTCTTGGGGCTAGGGGGCTAGGGGGCCTGACGGGTAACGGGTTTGATCCCCACGGTCCGATCACTTTGAACAGAAGCGTCTGGTAGTGAAACCATGTTCCTGTCCTTCGGCAGCGGACGATGAGGACGATGAGGAAGAGGAGAACGGGGAGACGGAGGCGGAGGGAGTGAAGACGGTCGCCAACGGCAACGCCTCGCTGATCGTCAGCGAGGAGGAGGAGGAGGAGGAGGAGGGGAACGCCACGGCAACGCACGAGGCTGCCGGGCCGACGGGGCAGGCCCCCGGCGGGCTCAGTCCGCTGACGGACAGCGACGTGACAGACCTGTCGCCCATGTCCCTGCAAGAGCTCTCCCCCAGGGACAGCCCCAGCCAATCACAGCCCCCGGGACCCCCCCCCCCACGGGCTGTCCAACGGCGTCGCCGCCGCGGTGACAAGGGAGGCGGCGGCGTCCCATAAGGCGTCGGAGGTCCCGGCGGAGGTCGCCTCGCCGCCCCCGTCGCCCGCCGCTGCCGCCGTCCAGACCAATCAGGACTCTTCCACGGCCACATGTGACCTGCTGTCGGCCAACGGCAAGTCGTCCCCGCTCAGCCTGCGGTTCACCAGGGGGAGGAAGAGGACGCGAGAGGACCAGGAGAAGAGGAAGGCCCACATCCACGCCCTCCTCCCCGACAGGTAGGCCCCGCCCCCGCCCCCGCCTCCGCCCGGCCAGCCCCACCCCCCCCCCCCCCCGGTGGGGCCGCCCTGTAACCCAGTCTTGTCTCCCCTCTGCCCCAGTGACATGGACCTCACCCTGGACATGGGTCTGGTGGTGACCACCCCCCCGCCCAGCCACCCGGAGTCCGCCCGGCCAGACACCCCCACCCACGACCGGCTCCACTGCGCCCAGTCCACACCCCCGCCCAAGAAGAACAAGGTGCGTCCCCCCGCGCCCCGGCCCCCCCTCCAGGTCCAGAGTCTGGACCGCTGGAGGGGTCACCAAGTCTGCGTTCACAACTACAATACAACTAACTAACTCTTTATTTGGTTTATTTTGAAGTATTTCTCACACTGATCCCAAGACGTCATCTGCTCCTGATAGTGACGGTTTGTTCTTCCCCTTCTGCTCCTCTGTGTCCAGGTCAACGTGGCCACCCAGTGCGACCCGGACGAGATCATCGTTCTGTCGGACTCCGAGTGACCCCTGACCTTTTAGTCCACCGTGGGCGTGGCCTCGGCAGCAAACCATCACATCCTCCATCAAGGATTCACCGTATCAGGAAGTGGCTAAATGTTTATATTTTAATAAAAAATACGATTTCATAAATCGGACAGAATTTTATTGAAGTTAGACTCAACCACGCTATCGGACAACTACAGTATAAGGCGACATCGCTCGTCTCACGACATCATGGACTCTCCGCCTCCGGGCCGCGACACAAAGGAATGTCCCACGGTTTTGGTTCAGGAATGCTAACAAACAATCCGTACCTAATCCGTGGTTAGGGAGACGGATGTCTGAATCCGGATAGCTGAAGCCCCGCCCCCCCATCCCCCCCCCCCACTCCAATGGACTGCCCCGCTGCTGTACGACCGGACGCAGAGATTTCTCTTATCAATTTCTACGATAACCTTGGGGCGGCCGGAGGTCCCGTCAGGGTCACTTGTGTTGGGACCGTGGAGCGCCGTCTGGCCCCGCTGTCGCCGATGGTGCCTCTACGGCCCCCCTCCTCGAACAACAGATACTGATCCTAGGCCAGCAGAAGGTGCTCGTCTGGTGTCGCTGGAGTCGTTGGTAGCAGGGGACTTTGTTTACATTATTTTATATTTTGATAGCCGTTATTTCCCTTCTAGAAAAGGGAGTTTGTAGCTCTTTAAAACTATGAGGTTTTATGTGCCTGTTTCTGCTGTTCAAGGCATCGAGTGAATGATGGATAAGGGTGACTGTGTCGACTGGTTCATAAATATTTAAATATTTTCTGAGTACTTTACACCTCCTTCCGCTGTAAGTCAGTCACCACATCGATACATCCTACGGGGAAAAGTACGCGCAAAAACAAGTCGTGTGCCAACGTCTCGGGACAGAAGTCCCATCCTGCAGCTCATTCGGCTCCAATCAACTGAACCGATTTTGGTATTGAGGTAGAACCTTAACTCTCCTGAGTGGTCAAGGGGTGTTTGGGTTGCGACCCGTTATTACTCTTTTGTCAGTAAGAGCACCACCACATCTTATGGTTCACATTATTTTTCCAATAATGTGAACCATAAGATGTGTTGGTGCTCTTATTGACAAATATTTTTTGTCAGAAGGCCCTTGTTTGCATAGCTATGATTTGTCCATTGGTTTAGATTGTTTTTCCCTTTTTGATAATAAAAATGTTTCAAAGTAAGGACGTTTTGCTGCACCGCCAATCTGCTAAAGCCAGCTCACCAGACACCTGCACCCACACAACGAAAACATGGTATAAAATATGGAAAGGAATGGATTCATAAAATGTGGTGATTTTATGTTATTTTTTTAATCTCCCTTGAACTTAAATCAAATTAATATGTTAGTTTAGCTACACACATTTAATCTAAGAATATTTGTTCAAATTAGAATTTGGGCATATATATATTATATATTTATTTATTCTTAAAATATATAAAAAGTATTTGTTAAAATTAAAATTGTAACCATTAGACTGTATATGAATATATATATTTATAACTGCATTATATCCATGGGATGGGGTCGCGATGAGTCGACCTGGTAACCGGGACCCACCAAAAAACGGTTATCTCTGCCGGCTCAGGTCTTTGTCGCGTTCCGCGGTGACAAAGTTATTAAAAAGGTTAAGTAGATATCAGCAGGTATCTTCCAACCCATCCTCTTCAGTGTGATCATCTTCATCATCAGAGAGTAGGTAGAGGCGTGCCGCGTGAATCTACGAGGAGTAACATTTACCAGCTCGCTGCAGTTCCTCACCCCCAGCAGCAGGGGGCGCTGACGTCCCTGTGAGGGCCGTCTCCATAGACCCCAGACCAAGGAGTGGTTATTCCTCAATAACCACAATCACTTCAGGTGATTTGTAACGTCCAGTATAACCTCTGAAGTGCTGAGTGGACAGTTTTGACCTGTTGGTTCCAGAACCCCATACTGGCATGTCATTTGCATGTTTCAGAATAAGAGATAAATGCTGTAGTCTAGACCGTGTCCCACATTAGGGCAACTCACACTATTTAGGTCTTTGTTAGTGCTATGGAGTATGGACACAACAAAGGCAATTTTTGTTGCACCAGATATTTTATTTAAATATATCACAGAGATAAGAATGTATGCCTTCTTATATAGAGATTATAACGGAAGCAGCAGACAATCTACTGGTCGGTCAGAGAAATTGGAAGTAAAACAAGCGTTAACCTGGCTAATATTGTCAACAGTTGAATATTGAATCACTAAATAACACGATCAATAGGCAATCAGCACCTAACAAGTACCTATTGGTAAAATAACTTAATGATTTTATGGATGAACTAATTCAACAATAACAAACCGTACACAAATTGAACTCCCATGTTGGTGAGTTTAATGTCTTTCACTCCATTAGGTAATTATTCATGAATTAAACTTGATTGAATCCATGATATATTATATTTCATAGGTCGGTTCTACACATCTTAAACAACCATACCCGGGAAATTAACATCATTTTGATTGTAACTTTTTTTTGGGATGATGTCATTTTTGATTTAAGGTTCCACAGACAATATAATATAAAATGTTTTACATCAATCCATAATCACGCAACTATGAATACAAAGGTAATCTCATGAGGGCACATTTAAAACAACTTTACATGGAGGGGGAACAAAAATAATCCAATCAAGACATCCAATCAACAACCGTCCCTGACCCGATTAAACATTGCAGCGTTTCTGGACCAATCAGAACACACCGCACCTTTTGGCAGAAGTGCAGGCACAGAGGAAGAAACGCAGACAGGAACTCTTGGCAGTGAGGGGTTGCTGAATTGAATGGAGACCATAACAGTAGCTTCATTAGAATATAATGCTTTAAATCCACCGTCCAGGAACACTAGTGACACACAGGTGTCTTCTGTAAATCACATGGAACCCATCAGAAATCCACCTGTGCAGTTAAATGTGATTCTACTTTAGTGACATCACTAATGAAACACCTCACCAGGTGGACTGTACCGATTGATCAGCTGTCCCATAATGCATCCCGGTTGACTGTCACTAGAGGGTAGCGTTGTGAAGGTCCCTGATCGCGTATCAACATCGCACACGGTGGTAAAATAGAGGCCCTTTAAACTGTCTTAATAAACCCATCTGCTGCAACTCTTTAACGACGGCCGAACCTCAAGGTTTGCCTCTAACCAGATGTCGAGGCCCTACACACAGGACGTACGGTTGTGCACAGGAAGGACATTCCGTGAGAATTTGAAAAGTGCTTCAGCGTGACCCCGCTTTTATGTATTCTGTTTGTGTTTAAATTATACAGTTGTTTCGAAGCCTACGCCATCGGCGAGGTCACTAAGACGTCACTAAGACATCGACAGGTGGCGTCACTAAGACAGCTCTGCTATTTACACTGGAGACAGACACACAAGCGGTCGCTATGATCTCGACCCGATGAGGTCAGGAGCTCATCGTCTTTGTCCTTTCAAGGTGGGAAATTAACGCAGAGCCAAAGTTTGAAATGTTAATATATTGGTTTATATTATTATATTTCAAATGAACTGATGTGGTGAAAAGGTCAATCATTCCGAAACGAAAAAGAGGGACAGAATGGTAGCCATCAGTACAATAACTATTTAAATCAATGAACAGAAAATAAATCAAAATGGCCCTAGAGGGTCTGCTGTTGACATGAACATCTGATCTTAATCAGGCATTTAAAGCACGTCTTCACACCCTGCTCAAACAGAAACATGTTCAACAAACCTTTAGTGTGGTGTTACTTTAAAGGGACACTGTAAAAATGATTCCCATCTAGTGGTACAATTGTATATTGCATTCAAACTAATAGTGCTCGCTTGTTCTAAAACTACGGTGGGCAGTATGTGCCAAGAAGCTGTGTCATGACATCCAATACTACCTCATCGAGTCATTCGAGTGATGATGAGGTTCGTTATTTCAAACAAATTTCAAACTGCAGTGAATCATTAGTGTAAGCTTATGTTGCATGAGTAATTACTCCTCGAGCAAGATAGTGAATTATTTCAGTCATCATTCACGCTGGCTCAGAGTGAAAACGCGTTTGCATTTCCTGTACCAGGTAGTGTTTTTTGTCCCTCTCGGCAGTTCATAGACCGGAAGAACATGGAAGCCTCCATGAAGCTTACCCGTCCTAAGTAACTACATATTAATTATTCTTCGCTCAGGAGGATTAGTGCGATTTTTGGCAGAGATAATTTTACACCAATGAGGACTTATTTATGAATGAATACGTTGATTTGAGGTAATAAGTGACTTAAAATGTTACAGTGTCCCTTTAAAATATTTCAGTACGGTTTAATAAACTGTAATAAATTACTGTACCAGACAGCGACAGATATATCTCTCTCACTCACACACACACACACACACACACACACACACACACACACACACACACACACACACACACACACACACACACACACACACACACACACACACACACACACACACACACACACAGTCCATTCTCACGCAACCTGTTTTTTGGGAAGCGGTTTAGACAACGCAGAACAGTCCATCACAACCACAAAGCGTTGTCATTAGCAACCGGACAGGCATACAGATGAGAGAGAAGCGATAAGGTCGTAGGTCAGAGGTGTTTGAGGTCAAAAAGGTACAGTTCAGTCCATAGTGGCACGGGAACACGGGGGGGGCCACGAAGCTAGCCCCGTAGCTAGCGTCTGCAGCTAGTGTCCGTGTACCGCTGCTAGCCGCCGTAGCTATAGCTCATTCAGCAGCCGCGGCTAACGACGATGCTGCGCCGCCGCCGCCGCCGCCGCCTCTAGGTGACGCTGCCGTCGTTGGCCCTGGCCTCACACGGGTCCTCATCGCCGCACTGCTCCCGCCCCGCCCCGCCCACAACCCCAAGCGGCCCCGCCCCCTGGCCCTGGGCCCCCGGGCCGCCCATGCTATGGTTACCGCGACCCCCGAGCCCTCCCTCCTCCTCGGAGGAGGAGAGCGGGGGGTGGGGGAGGAGGTAGTGCGGCGAGGGCACAGGCTCCTCCCCGCCGCCGCCGCCGCCGCGCTCGCACTGCGCGCGGTGCCGCATGTAGCTGTCGCGCCACATGAACTTGCGGGCGCAGCCGCCGCAGCGGTAGGGCTTGAGGCCGGTGTGCGTCTTCATGTGCTCCGTGAGGTGGTGCTTCATCTTGAAGCGCTTGGCGCAGACGGGGCAGTGGAAGGGCCGCAGGTCCAGGTGCATGTTGACGTGGCGGTCCCGCATGCTGCGGTGCGTGAACGTCTTGCCGCAGTGGCACATGAACAGCTTCCCGCCGCCGCCGCCCATCCCCCCCCCCGCCCCGGGCTCCATGGCGTCGGGGGGCAGCCCGCCCAGGTGCACCGCCCCGTGCTCCAGGGGGTGGGCGTGGCCCTTGTAGGAGCCGGCGTCGCGGCCCCCGGGGTCCAGGGAGGCGCCGCCGGGGGCCGGGCTGTACAGCAGGATGGGGTTGCCCTGCATGTCCAGGGGGAAGAGCTGGCCCCGGGCCGCGCCGCCGCCGCCGCCGCCGGGCTGCGGCCCCAGCAGCGAGGAGGACAGGCCCCGGGACGGGCCCCCGGTCAGGCCCCCGGCCTCGTGGAGGTGCTGGGCCAGGGAGTGCTCCATGAGGCTGCTCTCCAGGCGCAGGTAGTCCTCCGAGGTCTGGCAGTAGTCCGCCTGCGGGAGGGAGGGAGGCTTTACTGTACGGCCACACCAGAAGAGAATGGAGCGACCAAATAGCAGGAAGTCATTCACTTTCTATGGGCAAGAGCGACCAAAGCGACCAAAGCGACCAAAGTTGAGCGACCAGAGCGTCCAGAAAAAAGTTGAAAACTGTTTAACTTCATGCAAATTACTATGACGCGATTCAGCGGCAAAACACTGACAGCCAATCGGAATGTAGACGCTCTTCGCTTGCGAACACCGGCAGGCACTTTTGAATTGTACCTCATGAGCGACTTGTGCGACCAAAGCGAACAGAAATATTCGCTGCGAATATTTCTGCTTCTGGTGTGGACGTACAGTTAGAGTCACACCACCACGGCGAACGATGCACTTTTTAACCTCGTGCGCCAACTACTGAAGGCAACGGCGTCAAGCTAATTCCACGGGGGGGGCTGAGCCAGGCTGCTGGATTGAGGGCCGCAGGATGGCCCCTCTTTCATAAAACATGCTTTTTATAAAATACCTGTCGCTGTACTGTCTATCCCCTACCTGCTCCATAATGAGCTGTAAGTTCTTAAGAGATATATAAAGAAGGTATGATAGAAAAGCATCTGATGAAGTAGGAGAAAATGTCAAGGATCTTCAGTCTAGCAGATCACTAATCACCACAGCTCTGCCTGGTGGATGTGACCGTGAGGAGGATGTGAAGGTGGTGGTGACGATGGGGGTGGATGTGACGATGGGGGAGGATGTGAAGGTGGTGGTGACGATGGGGGAGGATGTGAAGGTGGGTGTGACGATGGGGGTGGATGTGACGATGGGGGAGGATGTGAAGGTGGGTGTGAACATGGGGGAGGATGTGAAGGTGGGTGTGAACATGGGGAAGGATGTGAAGGTGGTTGTGACAACGGGGGAGGATGTGAAGGTGGGTGTGACCATGGGGGAGGATGTGAAGGTGGGTGTGACAACAGGGGAGGATGTGAAGGTGGGTGTGACCATGGGGGAGGATGTGAAGGTGGGTGTGAACATGGGGGAGGATGTGAAGGTGGGTGTGACCATGGGGGAGGATGTGAAGGTGGGTGTGACAACAGGGGAGGATGTGAAGGTGGGTGTGACCACGGGGTGGATGTGAAGGTGGATGTGACCATGGGGGTGGATGTGACCAAGTGGGTGAACTAGGGGAGGGTGGTGACCTGGGTGTCCATGTGGGAGGCGGCCCTCCGGCCCATCTCCGAGGACAGGCTCCTGACGTTGGAGATGTTGAAGTGGTCCCGCTCCCGCGCCCGCGCCAGCGCCACCTCTTCGTCCTCGTCCTCCTCGTCCTCCTCGTCCTCCTCCCCAGACACCAGGATGAGGTCGTCGTCGGCGTCCTGCTCCGTCTTCACCACCACCCACTGCTTACGGGGGGCGGAGCCTGACTGGCTGTAGCCCCGCCTCTCCTCCCCCGCCTGCACGAATGCACCAGGTCACCATCATCATCATCATTCACCAAGTCATCATCATCATCATCATTCACCAGGTCGCCATCATCATCATCATTCACCAGGTCACCATCATCATCATCATTCACCAGGTCGCCATCATCATCATCATCATTCACCAGGTCGCCATCATCATCATCATTCACCAGGTCGCCATCATCATCATCATTCACCAGGTCATCATCATCATCATCATTCACCAGGTCACCATCATCATCATCATTCACCAGGTCACCATCATCATCATCATTCACCAGGTCGCCATCATCATCATCATTCACCAGGTCGCCATCATCATCATCATTCACCAGGTCGCCATCATCATCATCATTCAGGTCTCACCGTCGTCCTCACCTGATAGGACGACACGCCGAAGCTGTCACTGACGCCCACTTCCTGCTCGCACGCTGAGCCCTTCCTCCTCCTGCCACCTCCTCCCCCCAGCCTCTTCCTCTGGTGGTACGTCACCTCCTCCTCCTCCTCCTCCTCCTCTTCGATGAGGAAGGCCTCCTCCCCGCCCGAGGGTGTGCAGTAGCTCGGGGTGGTATTAGCTCCTCCCCCCTCCCCAGAGGCCCCCGTGCCGGTGGCTCCTCCCCCACCGAGGCCGCTCCCGTGCCTGGGGCTAAAGTAGTTTGTGCTGCTGGGGGACTGGCTCTCGCTCAGGGCCGGGCCGCTGGGCGGGGGGGCCTCCTGCTCCTCCTTGGAGACGGTGGAGTGGCGCTCTGGGAGGGGGACACGGGGGGGGGGGGTCAATGGAGGGACGGCCAGGTAGGACCAATAAGGAGTCAGTCAGTCAGTCAGACAGACAGACAGACAGACAGACTCACCAGTCGCCCCCCCGCTCACGCTGCCGGCTCGGCTTCCCTCGGCGCCGCCCTCGCCCGTGGACCCCGGCCCTCCCTCGCTGACTCCGCCCCCGGCGGCGGCGGTGGCGGGGGCCGCCCGGCCCTCCTTCAGCAGCTCGGTGCACTTGTCCACGATGTGCCACATCTGCAGCACGCTGCCCACCGTCAGGTAGTTGACGATGTCGTGGCGCGCCATGCGCAGGCGGCCGGTGTACGCACAGCTCAGCACGCCCTCGAAGGCCAGCGGGTCCATGGCCGCCGGGATGCTCACCGTACACATGTTCTTCAGGAGCACCTGGGGGGGAGGGGGGAGGGGGGAGAGAGGGAGGGAGGGGAGAGGAGGGAGGGGGGAGAGGGGAGAGAGGGAGGGAGGGGAGAGGAGGGAGGGAGGGGAGAGGAGGGAGGAGAGGGGGGGAGAGGGAGAGGGGAGAGAGGGAGGGAGAGGGGAAGAGGAGGGAGGGGAGAGGAGGGAGGGGAGAGGAGGGTGGAGGGAGAGAGGGAGAGGGAGGGGAAAGGAGGAGGGAGGGGGGTAGGAGACAGAGGGGAGAGGGAGGGGGGGAGAGAGAGGGGAGAGAGGGAGGGAGGGGAGAGGAGGGAGGAGGATGGAGAGGAGACAGGGGAGGGAGGGGAGAGGAATGTGGAGGGAGAGAGGGAAAGGGAGGGAGAGAGGGAAAGGGAGGGAGAGAGGGAGGAGAGGAAGAGGGAGGGGGGCAGGAGACAGAGGGGAGAGGAGGGCAGAGGGAGAGGAGGGAGGGAGGGGGAGGAGAGGAGGAGGGCGGAGAGGAAGAGGGGGCAGAAGACAGGGGGGGGAGAGGGAGGGGAGGAGATGAGAGGAAGTGTAAAAGGCAGGAGGGTTGTCAGGAGGACACATTACTAAAACCTAAACTGTAAACAGTCTGCTGCGTAGAACAAGGTAGGGCGTTGTTTAGTTTGGTGACACACGCACGCACACGCACGCACACGCACACGCACACGTACCTGGTCGTGGAAGTAGGGAGAGGCGGCGGCGAGGACGCAGCGGTGGGCGCGGTACACCTGGCCCTGCACCACGATGGAGAGGTCACACAGCTGCCTGTCCTCCCGCTGGACGTTCAGGCTGTCCAGCAACGAGCTCTGGGCCCCGGGGAAACACACCTGCACCAGCTCCCCGGGCGGGGCGGCCCCCGACAGACTCTGCATCTGGGGGTCCGCAGGTCAGGTGGGAATGAAACATTTCAACGGAGTCCCAGAGTCTGGGTTGGGGTCCCAGAGGAAGGACTAAGTTCCTTAACGTCGGGTCGTAGTCCCGACGTGGTAACCATAGAGACTGATAAATACACTGCACTTCCTGAAATGCTTTTTAATCTTTTTTTGCCTTCATTTTCTATCTATTACTATTTTTGTTGAATATGTTTGCTTTTACTTATCTATTATACTATTTTATTGTATGACAATGTTTGTTTCCCCCAGGGGACAAAAAAGCGAAAGTCTAAAGTTTATATGTTAAGCAATTTGAGTCAGCCTTGTTTATGAAAAGTGCTATATAAATTAAGTTGACCACTGGATCAGAAGTAACGCCTCAACAGGTTGAACCAGATTGGCTGGTTACATTACAGAGCACTTTTGTTTGCCATCCCACGTGTATTTCCTTGAAGGTCCCTAACTCAATAATACCGAACACACGATCACTTGAATAACGTCTATCTATTTATGAAGTGTGTAATACGATAAACGACCTCATCAGTAAAGCTTGGATCGCTGACTCCTCTATTGCTATCTCCACCAACAGGTGAATGTCTACGGCATTCTCGGGAATGTCGTCCCATCACGTGCCGTCTAATCACATGCTCTGCAGGAGTCTCGCTCCTTGTTCTGATGTGTTGTGGTGTATGCATAGACTGCGCATGTCCATTAAAATGAACACATAAGTGCACCGATTCGCAGCCACATACAGGTGTGCGTGTTCGGCAGTGCCATTTGTACACATGCACACTATTGCATAACCCCTGCATACATTAGGAGAACTTCGTCTTTCTTGGTTATTCCCGACAGACCCAACATGTAGCATTTATGCTATTTTAAACGCAAGCCAGTAGAACAATCAACGATGAGTACTGTACAGAACATGGTAACCAACTAACGCATGTTGTTTAAGTATAGTATGTGTGGAGACAGGGGTTTGAATGACTACGCAGAGATCCGACACTGACCGCATTACCCCCCATCTAGCCCGCTAGGCGCCGTACCTCCAGCTAGCCCTCTAGCCGCCGTACCTCCAGCTAGCCCGCTATAGCCCCCGTGCCTCCAACTAGCCCGTTAGCCCCCGTACCTTTAGCTAGCCAGCTAGCTGCAGTACCTCCAGCTAGCCCGTTAGCCCCCGTACCTCCGGCTAGCCTGCGTCCCTCTAGCTAGCCCGCCATGCACACGAATCAAATGGTAATAAACTCACCGCTTTGCGACGACACGGCCCAAACGATGCCTGCTCGGTGAAGATAGTTGTCGTCCAGCCTACCCGCCTGCCCCTAACGTTTCCCCATTACTCTTGCATACGGCGATTTCCATCTTGCCCGCTCCCGGCGTCGCCTTTAACGGGATCCAGACAGCAGAGCCAGACTTCGGCCGACAAAAAAGGAAAAAGGAAAACCACAACATCCGTCTGGGTCTGGATCCTGGAAACCATAGCAACGACTGATGGCGAGGCGCCGTGCCCTCTGCTACATGGGTATGACCAGAAGGAGTTTGGCGTTATCAAGAACCAGTGTTGGGCAAGTTACTTCAAAAGAGTAATGCATTATTTATTAGGTTACTTGTTACTGTCATTCCAAAGTAATAAGTTACATTACAATATTACCGTCTTTGAATTGTAAGGCATTACACTACTTGTACATTACTTTCACCAAAATAACAGGAAATGTGGATTTGGTGTTCTCAATAGATCTTCTTGTGTTCAATGCAGCTTATTTTATTGGTCAACATGGAAAAAACATGAGGGGTAACTGTCGTTTTTTATCGGCCGTCATGAATAAACATAAGGGGTAACACTGTCGATATTCATCAAATAAAACATAGGGGGTAACACTGTTGTTTTTCTTTGGTCGTCATGAAAAAAAAACATAAGAGGTAACACTGTTGTTTTTTTATTGGTCTTCATGAAAAAAAACATAAGGGGTAACACTGTTGTTTTTTTATTGGTCGTCATGAAAAAAAACATAAGGGGTAACACTGTTTTTCTTTGGTCGTCAATAAAAAATCACAAGGGGTAACACTGTCGTTTTTTTAATGGTCGTCATGAAAAAAACCATAAGGGTTTTTATCAAATGAAACGTAAAGGGTAACACTCGTTTTTTATTTGTTGTCATGAAAAACCCATAAGGGGTAACACTGTAGAAATGTATCGAATAAAACATAGGGGGTAACACTGTAGTTTTTATCAAATGAAACATGAGGGGTGACACTGTCGTTTTTCTTTGGTCGTCATGAAAAAAAGCATAAGGGGTAGCACTGTCGTTTTTTATTGGTCGTCATGAAAAAAAAATATTTGAAAAAATAAAAAATTTGTACTTGGCAAATAAAATATAAGGGGTAACACTGTCGTTTTTATCAAATGAAACATGAGGGGTGACAATGTTGTTCTTTATTGGTCGTCATGAAAAAAAACACAAGGGGTAACACTATATTATGTATAACCTTGAACACAATTAAATAACAAATCTCAGTGGGAAGTGGAGAGAGCTGTGAGCTAACCCCCTGGAGACCGGGGTTCAAGTCCGGTTGATGTCCCCCGTTGGAAGACTCTTATTTCTATTTCATGCGAATTATAAAGTCAAGTATAACCATTGTGATGACTTTATTCAGTGTCTTGATGGTGCATTGATTTGTTCGGAGGTTAACACTCTAAACACCTCAGGTTCGTATCTCCGCAAAAACGTCGACAGGGGTACCACTGTTGTATTTTATTGGTCGTCATGGAAAAAAACAAAGTGTAACACTGTTGTCTTTGTCAAATAAAATATAAGGGGTAACAGTGTCGGTTTTTATTGGTTGTCATGAAAAAAACATGAGGGAAATAATAGAAATACACACATACATTTTAATGTCATGTCTATCCTCTTTATTGATGATTGATTATTGTGTATTGTCATCGCCTCAGTGGTGCAGTGGTGTGCATTCTGCCTAACCCACTGGAGACCGTAGCTCAATTTCTGAGGAAAATACAATATCTTGGTGCATTGATTAGTTCGGAGGTTAACACTCTAAACAGCTCAGGTTCGTATCCTCGCAAAAACGTCGACAGGGGTACCACTGTTGTTTTTTATTGGTCAACATGGAAAAAACATGAGGGGTAACTCTGTTGTTTTTTATCGGCCGTCATGAAATAAACATAGGGGGTAACACTGTTGTTTTTTTTTGGTCGTCATGAAAAAAAACCAGGGGTGACACTGTCGTTTTTGAACGACAGTGTCACCCGTCATGAATAACACTGGCACTGGTCGTCATGAATAAAAACATAAGGGGTAACACTGTTGTTTTTTATTGGTCATCATGAAAAAAAACATAAGGGGTAACAATGTTGTTTTTTTATTGGTCGTCATGAAAAAAAAAACATAAGGGGTAACACTTTTGTCTTTTATTGGTCGTCATGAATAAAAACATAAGGGGTAACACTGTTGTTTTTTATTGGTCATCATGAAAAAAAACATAAGGAGTAACACTGTTGTTTTTTTATTGGTCATCATGAAAAAAAACATAAGGGGTAACAATGTTGTTTTTTTATTGGTCGTCATGAAAAAAAAACATAAGGGGTAACACTGTTGTTTTTTTATTGGTCGTCATGAATAAAAACATAAGGGGTAACACTGTTGTTTTTTATTGGTCGTCATGAAAAAAAACATAAGGGAAATAATAGAAATACACACATACATTTTAATGTCATGTCTATCCTCTTTATTGATGATTGATTATTGTGTATTGTCATCGCCTCAGTGGTGCAGTGGAGTGCACTCTGCCTAACCCACTGGAGCCCGCGTCTCAATTTCTGTGGAAAACACAATATCTTTAATTTTAAACGTAATGCTATCATGTCTAATATATAACCTCAGACATAATTAATATACAAATCTCAGTGGGAAGTGGAGAGAGCTGTGAGCTAACCCCCTGGAGACCGGCGTTGAAGTCTGGTTGTTGTCCTTTGTTGGAAGACTCTTATTTCTAATTCATGCGAATTATAAAGTCAAGTATAACCATTGTGAAGTCTTTATTCGGTGTCTTGATGGTGCATTGATAAGTTCAGAGGTTAACACTCTTCCCAGCTCAGGTTCAGATCCCCGCCCAAACGTCGACAGGGGTACCACTGTTGTTTTTCATCAGTCATCATGGGAAAAAAACATAAGGGGTAACACTGTCGTTTTATCAAATTAAACGTAAGGGTAACACTGTCGTTTTTTATCCGTCGTCATTAAAAACCCATAAGGGGTAACACTGTCGAAATGTATCGAATAAAACATAGGGGGAAACACTGTCGTTTTTACCAAATAAAACATGAAGGGTGACACTGTCGTTTTTCTTTGGTCGTCATGAAAAAAACCATAAGGGGTAACACTGTCGTTTTTTATTGGTCGTCATGAAAAAAAAACATAAGGGGTAACACTTTTTTATTGGTCGTCATGAAAAAAAACACAAGGGGTAACACTGTTGTTTTTTATTGGTCGTCATGAAAAAAAACATAAGGGGTAACACTGTTGTTTTTCTTTGGTCGTCATGAAAAAAACCATAAGGGGTAACACTGTTGTTTTTTATTGGTCATCATGAAAAAAAACATAAGGGGTAACACTGTCCTTTTTTATTGGTCGTCATGAAAAAAAACGTAAGGGGTAACACGGTCGATATTTATCAATTAAAACATAGGGGGTAACACTGTCGTTTTTATCAAATGAAACATAAGGGGTAACACTGTCGTTTTTCTTTGGTCGTCATGAAAAAAACCATAAGGGGTAACACTGTTGTTTTTTATTGGTCATCATGAAAAAAAACATAAGGGGTATCACTGTTGTTTTTTATTGGTCATCATGAAAAAAAACATAAGGGGTAACACTGTTGTTTTTTTCTTCCTTCGCCCTTCGGGTAATTTCGGACGGGGGCGGGGACTAGGGGAAACACATCTCGACGGGGAAACAGATCTCGACACAACCTGCCGTAGCCTACAACCATGGAGCCTACCAGGAATATAACACTGCTGCTGTGACCCAGCAATTCCCTCAAAATGCAATGCAATGCAAGGTTGGTTTTATTTCTAACATTATTCTATAAACAGACATTTAAATGTATGTCTGTCGTTATAATTGATTTTCCTCGGGTGTAGCCTACTGTGGAGTGGGTAACACTTGTGGCATCCCGCCCCGTAAGCCTCGGCCCGGACCAGCCCGAGGGTTGGTCTTGGACGGCGTGTACCGCCGTCGCCCACCAGACGGCGACCGAGAGCAGGCTTTTCGCCTCCCCAATCAGGGTGATTGGTGGACACCTGGCCGGTGGCAGAGGAGATATAAAAGGGCTGACACTTGGACAGCACGGCACAGCACGGGAGGAAGAAGGAAGCGCTCGGGTCCACGTGCAGCTAGAGGCCCACGGAGGCCCTAGAGACCGCGATTACCTTGGTTGACTAAAGTTGACTGTTAATAAATGCCCGCAATGGCTTTAACCTTCACCAAACGCGTCGTTTGTACCGGTAACCCGGCTCATTTAAGGAGCGGGTTGCCACATATGGTGGAGAATGCAGGCATGAAGATCCCACTACAACCCCCCCGGTAAAGTACCCCACCAATTCGGTATGCCGAACCCGGTCGGGACAGACGCCGCCGCCGCCGCCGCGAGAGACGCCGCCGCCGCCGCGAGAGACGCCGCCGCCGCCGCGAGAGACGCCGCCGCCGCCGCGAGGGACGCCGCCGCCGCCGCGAGGGACGCCGCCGCCGCCGCCGCGAGGGACGCCGCCGCCGAGAGAGACGCCGCCGCCGCCGCCAGGGACGTCGCCGCCGCCGCCGCGGGAGAGAAGGCCGCAGCGCGAGGCCGGGACGGGGCTGCGCCGCCGGCCGGCGCGGACGGGTCGGCCCTGTATGCTGGCGACCTGCTGGGCGCAGGGGACATCTGGTAGTCCGACCATCCCGGCGAGGGTTATGAACCAGGACACGCAGGCCATGGTGGACACCGGCAGCGTGGTCACCCTCCTCCGCCCCGACTTGGCGGGAGGGAGGGAGAGGAAACCCATCGAGGTGGCCTGCGTGCACGGGGACATACGGTCCTATAAGACCTGCCATGTGGTCGTACGGACACCACAAGGGGTTTTTACGGCACGGGCGGGGATTGTGCCCCACCTCCCAGTTCCGCTGCTAATTGGGAGGGACTGCCCGATTGTCCGTCGGCTTTGGGACTCGGCGCTGGAGTCCCGGGGCAGGAGAGGCAGCCGCCGCCGCCGCCGCAGCGGGAGACGACGCTGCCGGAGATGACGCAGCCGGAGACGACGCAGCCGACGCAGACCAAGGCCCTGGCTACCCGGGGCTTGGACAAAGGGTGGAGGAGTGTGGCATCCCGCCCCGTAAGCCTCGGCCCGGACCAGCCCGAGGGTTGGTCCTGGACGGCGTGTACCGCCGTCGCCCACCAGACGGCGACCGAGAGCAGGCCTTTCGCCTCCCCAATCAGGGTGATTGGTGGACACCTGGCCGGTGGCAGAGGAGATATAAAAGGGCTGACACTTGGACAGCACGGCACAGCACGGGAGGAAGAAGGAAGCGCTCGGGTCCACGTGCAGCTAGAGGCCCACGGAGGCCCTAGAGACCGCGAGTGCCTTGGTTGACTAAAGTTGACCGTTAATAAATGCCCGCAATGGCTTTAACCTTCACCAAACGCGTCGTTTGTACCGGTAACCCGGCTCATTTAAGGAGCGGGTTGCCACAGACTGTTTTTAATAGCAGGCTAGCATTGCCCGTTGACTTGCGCTAGCCTAGCACGAGCGAACTCTGCAACTAGAAGGAATGAATGTCACACAAGCTATTTTTAATTTTTTGTCATATGGAATTATTTCAGGGGGGAAAATGCCGTGAAACGCACAGTGCATTCAGGATTAGGACTGATATGTCGGCTTAAGCCTAATCAATTGTGTTTTAATGTCTTTAGCATTCATATAATTGCAGTCTATTTTTTTCGTAGGCTACTCTGCTGCTGTCCTTGATGGGGAGATATTGTAACCCTTTTTAACACAATTTTCCTGCGACATTCCTGCGTCTCCCCCTCCTACGGAGCCCATTTCAGCACCGTGTCAGTAGACAGTTACAATCCTACGACGTCGTGAGTGCAGCGAATGCGCGTTCACGTTAAGAGGAGTTTCGGGAAACGCGACAAAGAAATTATCGATGGTTCGAAAGATCCATCGGGAGAATGATCTTACGAGCGAAGATCCATCGATATCGGGAAACGGGGCCCTGGTCTCACAGGAATCCGTGAAATGACCACGGACTCTGAACTCAAAATCCGTGGGATCATCACGGAAACACGCCGATTTCCGTGATATGGGCACGGAATTTGCGCCAATGCAAGTAAATGACACTGAGCACACACACAGATCACCGTTTCAACGAGCGAGTCGACCACGGGCGCTTAATTCGAAATCCGTGGTGGCCTCACGGAATCTGTTTGCCAAAAGATGAAGGAAGCAACGTAAACGCTGCCCGATATAAATGTGTGAAATGACGCAGAGTGACACCACGTGTCAGTGACTTGATTCTGTTTAATAAAAGACCATCAGACATTTAGACCGAAGGACGTTGGACACTACCAACTCACTTTTCTCTTTACAAGCTAGTCCTTTACTTTGGTCTCAACCAGAAATACACATTATAAAGTTATTATAGTGAGATGGATATGATATATGAACTCTATTCGTCAGCAGTGCTGAAATTTGCTTTGCGACCCATCAGCCGTTGCATGTAAAAACAGAAAACATGAATTACACACATTGACATGACACATTGAAACACAACAAATGTACATACATGGGTACAGATAGTCGAGAGCACATTGTCCACCACTTCGCCTATCTCCGGTTTAGCATCAAAGTCGATTGATGGACAAAATACTTTAGTCTAACCTTCTTGAAAAGAGGTACCTCGTATCCCCTTCCTGAGGGCAATAACCTGTATTCACTATACAAAACATGACTAGTGTTTGAGGTGATGTTTTTTGCCAACCTCAGCATGCTGTTGTCATACGTGGAAGTATAGAGCTCCTGAAGTGGTTGTCCAACATGGATAGGGTTCTGTTCGCCTTTACTCTCTGTACTCTGTTGGTTAAGAAACATGCATACCAGTGAATCAAATATGGATTCAGTTCTAACTGGACCATCTTTGACACCAATATATCAGACTATCGTGTTGAAGGCTGAAGAAAAGTCCAAGAACAACACCCTTGCATAGTTGTCCCTAGACTGATCTAGATGTTTTGTAATCAGGTGGACCAGTGTGGCGACCGCATCCTCTGTGCCGCAGCCCTGTTTATAAGCAAACTGACAGGGGTCAAGTTTCTCTTTGGTTAAACTAACAAGATATTGTTAGGTCTATAATCCTTATGCTCTTTAGGACATTTGGATAAACAAACTGATCACGCATTGGGTACAGATTCTTCATATTGTGCTATACTCACTACTGCGTTACATCGCTAAAACAGGGTTTAATACAGTGTAAGCACAATGCAACAACACAGCGCTACTAAAATAATGTTTATTAGAAAAATCACATGTTAAAATATGCAACAAAAAGGTTTTTCAAAAAGAACAGCTTATTTCTTGTTGGCGGATGCTGTTCCAACAAAGCAGTCGTTCACCTGCAAGGAGGGAGAACAGGAGTTAGTGTAAGAGGAGGAGGAGGAGGAGGAGGAAGAGTTGGAGTAAGATAAGGAGAGAGAACAGGAGTAAGAGGAGGAGGAGGAGGGAGGAAGAGTTAGAGTAAGATAAGGAGAGAGAACAGGAGTTAGTGTAAGAGGATGAGAGGTAGAGTAAGATGAGGAGGAGGGAAGAAGAGTTGGAGTAAGATAAGGAGAGAGAACAGGAGTTAGTTTAAGAGGAGGAGGAGAGGTAGAGTAAGATGAGGAGGAGGAGGGAGGAAGAGTTGGAGTAAGATAAGGAGAGAGAACAGGAGTTAGTGTAAGAGGAGGAGAGGTAGAGTAAGATGAGGAGGAGGAGGGAAGAAGAGTTGGAGTAAGATAAGGAGAGAGAACAGGAGTTAGTGTAAGAGGAGGAGGAGAGGTAGAGTAAGATGAGGAGGAGAGGTAGAGTAAGATGAGGAGGAGGAGGGAAGAAGAGTTGGAGTAAGATAAGGAAAGAGAACAGGGGAGTTAGGAGGAGTTGGAGTTAGGTGAGGAGGAGAGGAGGAGTGAGAGTAAGATGAGGAGAGGAGGAGTGAGAGTAAGATGAGGAGAGGAGGAGTGAGATGAGGAGGAGAGGAGGGGAGAGGAGGAGTGAGAGTAAGATGAGGAGAGAGGAGGAGTGAGAGTAAGATGAGGAGGAGGAGGAGTGAGAGTAAGATGAGGAGAGAGGAGGAGTGAGATGAGGAGGAGGAGGAGTGAGAGTAAGATGAGGAGAGAGGAGGAGTGAGAGTAAGATGAGGAGGAGGAGGGTGTCCCACCTTGCTGGCGAAGCGCAGGGAGTTCAGGGACTCGCCGAAGCTGTCTGGCTCCGGCGCAATGTTGACGAACATCAGGCTGCAGAGAGGACAGGGGGAGGAGTTTCAATCACATCCCATAATAGTCCTCGGAGGAGGGGGCGCTCTCGTGCCAGAATGGCAAGAATAATCTCGCTGTGGTCATTGCGTGAGACCCATACAGACTTCTTTCCACGTTGATTGGAGGTGATCCTTGTTTATTAGGGGTGGGAGTCTCTTGGCACCTCACGGTTAGTTTTCATTCCGAGTCAGAGGTCGACGATTCGATTCTAAAACGATTATCGATGCATCTCAATGCATCGTGATTTTCAAAATAATGTATAAACATCTGCATTTTCTACTCAGAGTTTGCTAATCACTTCCTACTTTCTATGAACAATGCAATAATCAATGCAGCTTGCATTACGACACACTGTGGAAGTTTGTAAAAAATAAACAGATTCAGTTTTCTTTTCTTTCTAATCTTTCATTCCTATGTTATTAAAGAAAGAGCCGCTCTTAGTCAATTATAATAATAAGAACTTGTGTCGTTCTTGTGTCTGGGTGTGAGTTTGCGTGCATGCTATGCGTAGGCTGAATCGCAATCGCGTGAAGACAAATCCGATTGGCCAATACAGATAGCCTGGTCCTACCAGACCCTCGTACTTTATTTCATTTGCACAGAGAGTCTGGACCTACTCGATTGACAAACGATAACTCACTTAGGCGGGTGTCTGTTGGAAGTTTTAAACTATAGGATCTGCCCAGTGCCACACTGGATGATCTGCCATAACCAATCGCTAACGTTTTGCCAGGAATCACGTTGCGCACAGGCTGTAAACAAACCAAACACTGTGCGTAAAGATGTCCGTCAACGAGATCTGACTTTAACGTCATTGTTCTCAGAGAAAGAAATCGGATTATTAACTTATCTGAATCGAGACGGAATCGTTCTGGAGAGCATCGCGATGCATCGAAGAATCGATTATTTTTCCCACCCCTATTGTTTATGGATACAAACATGCGTACATTTGAATGCATTTGTGCATATTTCAATCATATACTTAATTTCTATCATTATCGCCTCTTGGGCAGAGAGCAACGGCGACAAACCCATTTCCTTTTGGATTTTATAAACCGCGATGATCTAAAATGATCCATGTGCCGTTTCGGGCACACTACAGAAACACAATGTCCACCTCTTCCCCATATGCTTTAGACAAGACAAGACAAGACAAGACCAGACCAGACAGACCAGACCAGACAGACAGACACTCACGTCTTGCTATTCCCTCCCAGGCAGCTCTGCAGCAGGTAGGTGAGCTTCGAGTTCCTGTATGGGATGTGGCTCTCCTGTAACACAAACACAAACACACACACACACTCAGATGTTTTGCCTGAGAGACTCCGCCGTTTGGGACATCACAACTTCCGTCTCAGTTCCAAGCGCTAGCAGCCAGCTAGCTAGCGCTCGGAACCGAGATGGCGGCCAGGGGTAACAGTGGGGGGGGGGGGGGGGGGGGGTCCTGACCTTGTTGGCCAGGGCGGTGATGACGAGGCCCAGGTTGGAGAGGGAGCCGTTGATGGCCGTCATCTCCTTGAAGCGCTCGCCCTGGGCCTGGCTCTTCAGCACGCGCTCGCTGCCCGCCAGGTCCACCAGGCACAGGGTGGCTGCGGGGAGAGAGAGCTCCGTTAGAGGGGGGGGGGGGGGCCCTCGGGCGAGCCGAGGGACGGTTCAACGGAGGGAGGGCTGAAGGCCGGTGCACGGCTCGACGGCGGGCTTCAACGTGAAGGGAGGAAGTCACTCCAGGAGGGCTTCGCCTCAACGCGAACCCCCGACCCCTCACCCCCCATGCCGGGTGCTCCCGGGGCGCTGTATCGCTGAACCCGGTTCCCCTGCAGCATTAGCATTAGCATTAGCATACCCTCACACACACACACTCACATTTGCAGCGGACGTCGCGGCCGGCGTTCTCTCCCTGGATGTCCAGCTGGAACACCGAGTGGGAGCGCGAGGAGCGGTCGTTCAGGGTGGTCTGTGCCGTGGAGCGGTTCTGGTTGGCTATGGCGATGAGGTTCTGCACCTAGGGGGCGACGAGCGACAGCAGCGTGACGCACGCGTGGAAGGTTAGCACAGTGCTATGTGGCGTTAGCAAAGTGCTATGTGGCGTTAGCACAGTGCTGTGTAGCGTTAGCATAGTGATGTGTAACATAAGCATAGTTCCGTGTAACGTTAGCACAGCGCCGTGTAGCGTTAGCACAGCGCCGTGTAGCGTTAGCACAGCGCCGTGTGCAACGTTAACATCACGCTGCATAGCATTAACACAGCGCCGTGTAGCATTAACACAGTGCTGCGTAACATCGACAGCCGTGGCGATGCAGTCTGGCGGCGGCGTGGTTACCTGTCCCTCGGTGGCGACCTTCTGGTAGGTGAGGTTGGTGACGCTGATCTCGTTGGCGGCCGACTTGCGGATCTCGTGCTCGGGCCGCTTGCCGCCCTTGCCGGTGTACAGCAGGTCCCGCAGGCTCTCGTTGTAGACCTCCACGAAGCTCGCCGTGAAGGAGAACTCCCACCCCTGGGCGCCGAGCTTGTGCGCCGCCAGGAACACCTGCTGCACGGCGCGGGGGATGACGCCCACCGCCGCGTCAGAGTCCCCCCCCTCCATGGTGAAGGTCTTGCCGCTGCCCGTCTGGCCGTAGGCGAAGCAGCAGACGTTGTAGCCGTCCAGCGCAGACTGCACCAGCAGGGAGATCTCCTCAAACACCTGCAGGGAGAGGAGGAGGAGGAGTCCAGAGGGAGAGGAGGAGGAGGAGGAGGAGTCCAGAGGGAGAGGAGGAGGAGGAGGAGTCCAGAGGGAGAGGAGTCCAGAGGGAGAGGAGGAGGAGTCCAGAGGGAGAGGAGGAGGAGTCCAGAGGGAGAGGAGGAGGAGTCCAGAGGGAGAGGAGGAGGAGTCCAGAGGGAGAGGAGGAGGAGTCCAGAGGGAGAGGAGGAGGAGGAGGAGGAGGAGGAGGAGGAGGCGTCGTAGGGGGAGGGATAAAGCAGGAGAGGGACCAACAGGAGTAAATCAGTTCATTCAAGAGCTTAATTGGCAATAAAGTTTTCTGGCTAGGAAAAAAACGGTGAAAGGCCTCGGACAGCTTAGAGCCCAAAACCGTGCTAGCAGAGATAAACCGAAGGCTTAGCGCCAACAGTTAGTAGCAGGTGGAGGTGTAGCGCTGCCATGCGGCTCATCTTCAGACTACGACACCCCAAAGGCCTTCTCCCCCCGCGTCGACGAGTGCGTACCTCCTGCTGGCTGGCACTGGGGCCGAACACGCGGTCGAAGCTGAAGTTGTAGGTCTTCTGGGTGTCCCCCGTCCGGCCCACGTGAGACTGAGGAGACACAGAGGGTCAGAGGTCAAAGGTCACTCCTCCTACCTCTACCGTGGAGAGGAGCATTCTGGTTGGCCAACACGGTCGCCCACCTCCCACGATTGCACCCTCAGAACAGGTGGAGCGGATTAAGTCCGGGTTACGGCCCTGCCTCTGCGAGTGGCATTATGGGATGCGTCGCTCACCTCCTCGGACCTGGCCAGGACCAGGGCCTTGTGGTCGTCGGGGGGCAGCAGGATGTGGGGGCTGGGGCCTCCGCCGACCAGGGGGCGCACCCTGCAGAAGACCCTGATGTTCCCCTTCAGCTCCTGCAGCGTGTTGTGCAGCTGCCGTCGCTCCATCTCGCCGGCGTGCAGCGCGTCCTTCTGCTGGCCCACCGTATCCTGCAGGAGCCGCACCTCCTGCTCCCGCTGCTGCAGGCTGGCCTGGAGCTGCTGCAGGCTGGCCTGGAGCAGCTCCAGGCTGGACCCCTGCGCGAGCAGCTTGGCCCTCCCGGCCTGCAGCTCCAGCTCCTGGCTGTCGCGGAGCGTCAGCACCACCTTGTGCGCCTCCTGCAGGCCGCCCAGCTCCCGCTGCAGCCCTCGCCGCTCCGACGCCTCGCGCTCCAGCTCCCCGCGGACCTCCGCCAGCTCGCCCCGGTACGCAGAGAGCTGGCCCCTCTGGCCCTCCAGCTCCTCGCCCAGCTGCGCTGCCCTCTGCTGGGCGGAGGCCGCGGCGCCCCGGAGCTCCAGAGTCTCCTCCTTCGCCGTCCGGTCGCGGCTCTGGAGCGACTGCAGCTTGGCCTGCATGTCGCTCACCTTCCCCCGCATGTCCCAGCCCGGCCGCCGCCCGCCCGCCGCCGCCGCCACAGCCCCGCCTGCCCCTAGGGAGCAGACACACAACCACCGCCGCCGTGGTTACCACACGTTGACCTCTCAGTGACCGGGCGCCCACGGGACACGGCTCTGGGTCGATTACACCGAGGGCGTCCAGCCACGCTTTAAGAGGGGGGGGGGGGGGGGGGGGGGGGGGGGGGGTAACGTCGACTAACCAATACCGTTAAAGTTGGGTGGATGAACATTTAATTTTTTTTCTGTATTTTATTTTCTAACAATGTCTGCCCTCAAACAACAGCGCCCTCTTAGGTCTGTGATTGGTGCGTCAACATCCCAGCACCACGTTCCGTTTACCATCCACTAAGACCTGGGCCCTGGGCCAACAGTCCCCTACGGACCGGACGGAGCTAAAGTCCACCCACCTGCTTTGTTAGAGGAGGACGCCGCCGCCGCCGGCCTGGCCCCGCCCCTCGGCGCCACCGACGCCACGGTCTTCCTGAGGACGCCTCTGGACGGCGCGGCGGCCACCGTGGCAGCACCCGTGGCCCGCGGCGCCCGGGAGACGCTGGCGGCGGGCGGGCGGCGGACGGGCGCCGTGCTGAGGGCCGCCTTGGGCCTCGCCGGCTCCGCCTCCCGGCGCTGCTTCTTCTGCAGAGACAGGACACGCCCCCATCAGACTCTGATACACACACCTGGACAGGTAGCAGTCTGTCTGTCTGTCTGTCTGTCTCCACCTGGACAGGTAGCTGTGTTGACTCAAACTAACCAGCTAGTTTTGTTTTCTCAACCTAACCAGCTAGTTGTTTTCTCAACCTAACCAGCTAGTTGTGTAGTCACAACCTAACCAGCTAGTTGTCTCAACCTAACCAGCTAGTTGTCTCAACCTAACCAGCTAGTTGTGTAGTCTCAACCTAACCAGGTAGCTTTGTTGTCTCAACCTAACCAGCTAGTTGTGTAGTCTCAACCTAACCAGCTAGCTGTGTTGTCTCAACCTAACCAGCTAGCTGTGTTGTCTCAACCTAACCAGCTAGCTGTGCTGTCTCAACCTAACCAGCTAGCTGTGTTGTCTCAACCTAACCAGGTAGCTTTGTTGTCTCAACCTAACCAGCTAGCTGTGTTGTCTCAACCTAACCAGCTAGCTGTGTTGTATCAACCTAAACAGCTAGCTGTGTTTTCTCGACCTAACCAGTTAGCGGTGTAGTCTCGACCTAACCAGCTAGTTGTGTTGTCACGACCTAACCAGCTAGTTGTGTTGCATCAACCTAGCCTGCCAGCCTATCAGAGGCTGGTGTCATAGTAGCCACAGTAGGATTGGTTGATTAGCGTCAGGGCGTACCTGGGCTGGTTGGCCCGTGCTCTCCATGCTGCTGCCGCTGGTGTTGCTGGAAGCTGCCGCTGCCGGACGCTTTGCCGACATTATCGGCAGACGAGACAACGCGTTCTGCAAACACGACACACACACACACACACACACGGCTGCATTGGGTCGAGTGTTGACGTGATGAAAGTACGACGGCTGGTTCACATCGTGATGGTGGATGAAACACAGTAGCCTTTCAAAATGAACGGCGCTTCGAGGGAAATGTTGACGGCCAGACTCAAAAGAACCCATCTGTCGTGGAAATATTAAGCATGACTATAATACACAATTATAAACATTACAGTAACCTTGTTTGTCGTTTAGATTTTCCCTGGAACTTAAGATACCTCCATTCCCCTCTAACTGAGAGAGGTTAAGATCATTCACATTTGCACTCCCAGTGCAGCCACTAAGTGTGATACTGAGGCCAGGCCAATCGACTGACTGTTGTGTAGATTCCTTTAATGGTCTTGCAGCCTTGCCGACGGGTCCACTTCCCCCATAGTGTATTGCAGTTTAACTTGGCCTCTCCCGCCAATCCTAAACTCTCCACAATGGTCACTCCCACTTATCTTTGTTACCTGTGTATTCACTACCCACAATGCAAACGTTTCCCTATAAGAATATCGTTCACCCATTGTCTCCCTAAATGCATCCTTGGTAACTTTCCCATGATCATGCTCTAATATCAAATCAAATATTTTGCTGGTCGACATGTCCTAAAAATAAGTTTCTCTTCATCACTATCTTAGGAAAACATTGAGTAATTGAAAGAACTTCTTAATAAAAATTATCTTGACAACCTATCCTCTTCTTCAGACCGCTTTTATTTTGGCTTGTTTGAGTCAAGAAAGGATTCAAACAGCTAACAATACCATGCAAATCTTGAATAAGTGCGTAACCAAACCTTTCAATGAGATACAAATATGGTAGGCATATAAACAAGCAATTAAAACTACTCATCGATAATGCAAATTAAAAGCAAGGCATAACTTTTCAATATTTGAAGACCAGAATGCAGCTCTGATGCTAACTGAAATGATGTGAACCAGAAACCAGCAACGTGGATGGGTGTGTTGATGTTGTGATGGAACTCACCTCTTTGCCGCTCATAACTCTTCCCGCCTGGTAAAAAAAAAACACATTGGGGAGAACAATTGTACTCACATTAGTATGATTGGCGTCCTGCTAACACATGATCTAGACTGCTTCGCGACCGAGCCACCTCTACTGCCCACCCGTACACAGATAGCCCTGTTCATACATGATCTAGACTGCCAAGCCCTCCACATAGAGCCCAGTTCAAGGACACACGAGTCTGATCGGATTGTCCTGACGCTGAGGAACCCAGCTGGGGTTAAATCACTTCAGCTCACTTTAAAAGTTAACACACTTCTGGAAAGAAAGAGAGGCTAATGCTTACAAAGATGAAACTTGGTGAAACCGAAGCCATCCGAGTTCCGCACCATTTAAAAACACCCAGGTAAGACTTATGATCGCATGAATAGGGCCCTCTATGGAGGGACTCCACAGAGAGCCCTATTAATGCGATCATAAGTCTTATCTATCTATCTATCTAGTCGTATCTATCCAGAACCTTTTAGACCAGATGCGACACATGAATAAGGGGCGCTCTCTACGGAGTCCCTCCATGGAGTACCTATTCATGTGAACAAGAGTCGTATCCGGACTCGAATGTTCTGGATACGGAACCGGACGGTGGGAACACAATTTACCGACTTTGACGATCGATTACGGTGATTTTAATGTTTGTTTATCGGCCTTACCGTGGCTCGGGTCTGTGGTGGACTTCTTCCTTCCTGGTCTGCAGCCGTTTGAATTTGAAACGCATTTGTTTTCGTTGGGCGCATTACAGCCGCCGCTCGGATTGGTCGGACCGGCACTGGCCCCGCCCCCCTCGCCCCGCCCAATCAGATCGCCCCGTTGGGTCTGGGCGCGCCAGCTTCAGCTGTTTGAATTATTTGAAGAACGATCCTGACGGTGGGGAATGGATGACTCACGTTGGATTAATGTCAACATAGAGGATGAGAACGTTAAACACAGGTTGAGGGGCAGTTATTAAATAGATAATTATTATTATTTTCATTAGTATTGCGTTGTTGTGTTTCTTTTATTTTACTGCGACAGGTCATTCTTTTATGTCTATTTTTAAATAATAAATAGGCCTACTTGTTTTTATAATATAGCGCTCATGGACCCCTGCCTGTTCATGGTTGTTTATATTCGGCATGATTGAGGGAGAGGAGGAGAGGAAGAGGACAGGAGGAGATCAGCATGTCCCTTAATGCAATATGAGGCCCCGTCCACACGGAGCCGAAACGGGCGAAAACGATCCGGTTTCGTTTTATGCGGTTCAGGAATATCCTTACGGAATCATTGCGAAACGACATCGAGCTGTAGAAACGCTGTAAATATTCGAGGCGCTGGTTCTCCACAGAAAAAAGTGGAGCGCATCAAGCCTGCGCGCATGCAGCCTGCGCGCTGTATACAAACATTCAGTCACAGGAGATTCAACCTTTTAAATTGAGCAGAATTACTTTTTAATCTACAGTTAGTAATTAATTGTATCAAGGGGCTTTATTTAATGCTACAAAAAGAATACAAATAAATAAAAAATTCAACGCAACTCTGACGTCCCCCAGCTGGTGGGGGGATAATGACGTCATCGTTGTGTTTCAGGCATCCACACGAATCGTCTTGTGCTTTTCGGCCGACCGTCCAGACGGAGCCGGCGAATCCGGTGCCCGAATTTCAAATCTTTCCGGAACTGTGCGGTTTCGTGTGTGGACGCCTGAAACGCAAACGATGACGTCATTAGCCCCCACCAGCTGGGCGACGTCAGAGTTGCGTTGAATATTTTATTTTTTATTTTATTTGTATTCTTTTTGTAGCTTTTTTTTTACCATTCTACTTGCTGTAGTTTGGACTGGCTTTGCGAGACTACCAGTACCCCAACGGAGGAGTACTGAAAACGAGGGCAAAACGAGTACGGCTCAGTCCGGGTCACGCCCACTTTTGGCGGTGGAAACGCAATCCGTACCGCACCCTGCAGTGGAAACGCGGCATTAATGTCCCCTTACTGAAACGGAGTTAATCATGTATTAGAAGAAAATCACGCAAAGAAAAAGAAATGTATATTTTTAGTCTGAAAATGTTCCCCAAACTTTCTTTTCTTTATTGGAAACAGTCTATTCAGATGAGCAAGAAGTTTACCTGTGTGTACAGTATGCAAGAGTGTATATAAGAGGGTAGTTAAGTATTATTATAAGTAATAACGACGTTAACAAGAATATTGAGAACTTCTCCATAAAAATACACAATGAAGCACAGGGGGCAGTATACAAGGAACAGCCAATCAAACGGCCTGCTGGAGGAGAGCGACCTCTGATTGGCTGCAGTTGACCAAGGCTGCAGTTTACAGACCTTATTTTTGTCCCACAGTGATATATAAAAAAAATATGAATTGTAATTGGGGAAAAAGGTATCCGTCAAGACATTTCAACATGCAATCCGTAAAACTAACTAGTCACTATTCAAATGTTAGCACTTAGTTTTACAAGTAACTGTATAATTTAACTATCAACAGAATGTTAACAATTGGAAAAGGCACAAGTCACTATTGAAATACTACTGAATAAGTGACTGGTAGAAATGAAATATATACTAGTTACAGCTGTAAAGATAAGCCAGAGGCAAATGGTTTATATCTGAACCACAAAGCACTTTAGGATTCAATGACAAAATTGTGCAAATTCTTACAAGCAACTTGGGAATCGTATATATCTAATGTAAATGTTCTAGTGTGTAACGCATTTTAGGAGTAAAACTAAAATATTTTGAACGGGGACCAATAACCAAAATATGAACAACTGTTAAATAGTGACTAGTTCAATTTACAGATGAAATGTAAAAATGGCTTGCCATATGGGTTAGTTATTTTCATAAACTAATAATAAGGTACGGACCAGAAGACCTGCCATATACACCTTCTGTGAGTGCTCCAACCAGAAGTCTCTTGTCTCCATCAGGTGAAAATTATATTGTGGATTCTGTTATTTTTTTATACATTTACAAATGTGTTTTGTATTTCCACACGGGCTGGCAGAGTGCCACGCCTTTGGTTTGTGTCAACATTCCAACGGATTTGAGTTCTCATCCCATAATATTTCATGCGGAGTGCAGATGCGTGTGTATCTACAGTAGACCCATCTGTGTCACTTTGGGATTCAACCTAACGTACAACTCCCCATATACATCTCCCCACTCCTCTCCTCTTCTCTCCAGAGTCGCACACGGGTGCAGGCTCCTTAGTGAACACAGTGGTGGATGGAAGGTTCGTACGAGGTCTCCTCACCCTGGAAGCACTTTGTAGACAAAACCCAGAACCATAATGGGCTCCTGTGCCTGACTGGAAAGGAACGAGGAGGAGAGGAGGAGAGGGAGAGAGGAGAGAGTGAGGACAGGAGGAGAGGAGAGAGTGAGGACAGGAGGAGAGGAGGAGAGGGAGAGAGGACAGGAGAAGAGGGAGAGAGTGAGAGGACAGGATGAGAGGGAGAGAGGAGAGAGTGAGGACAGGAGGAGGGACAGGACAGGAGGAGAGGGAGAGAGAGAGGACAGGAGGAGAGGGAGAGAGAGAGGACAGGAGGAGAGGGAGAGGAGGGAGAGTAGACAGGAGGAGAGAGGAGAGGAGGAGAGACAGGACACAAGGAGAGAGGGAGAGAGAGAGAGAGTGAGGACAGGAGGAGAGACAGGACAGGAGGAGAGGGAGAGGAGGAGAGGGAGAGAGGAGAGAGAGGGAGAGGAGGAGAGAGGGAGAGAGAGAACAGGAGGAGAGAGGGAGAGAGAGAACAGGAGGAGAGAGGGAGAGGAGGAGAGGAAGAGGACAGGAGGAGAGGGGGAGAGGAGGAGCAGAGTGGGAGAGGAAAAGAGAGAGAGGAGGGAGAGAGTACAGGAGGTGAGGGAGAGGAGGAGCACGAGGGAGAAAGTAGAGATGGAGACAAGAGTAGAAAAGGAGAGAGGAGAAGGAAAGAGGACAGAGTAAGGGAGGGGAGAGGAGAGGAGGAGAGGTCAGCGCTATACCTGCTGGAGGGCGGGGTTCTGTAGAGCTCTACCCCAGACCTCTCCTAGCTAATGTACAGGATACAGTTATGCGATAATGCCTCCTCCGTGCCAGCGTTTGGATGCTTGCACACACATCAATAACATGGAAAGTAATAACGTCTGGTTTCAAAAGGTGAAGCAACAGAAAAAAAACAAGAACAACAACAGCGTAAACAAACAAAACAACAAGAGAACCTTGTCAACAGTACCTATCAGCCATTTGGGTTCCACTCTCCACTCATCCGCTGGCAACATGGTTGCCTGGACGACTGTAGTCGAGTCTCTTCAGTTGAATTATATTCATTAAAACTCTTCACTCCCGTCACATTCATTCACTCACTTTGGCTTCTGCCCCACTCAGGTCCACACACGCCTCTCTGCTCGGTATAAAAATACATACATGTGGTATAATATAACATACAGTGGAATATAAACAATACAAATGGACCGAACGACCATGATGAGAACTAAGGGGATGAAGACCGGGCTTCATCAAGTGCTTTGCTTTACAACCCCCCACCCCCCCAAATCAATCAATCAATCAATACATTCATTAATGAATCGATCGATGGATGACTGTCTTTCAATACTTTGTGCAGGCTGGGTGCTGCTTTGTAAGTGCGGAGATCCACGCACTCATGCTGGTCCAATGTCGCCCAGACGATTGAGGACACGCCCTCTTCTTTGTTTTTGTCTCGCCTTTTTGTTTCTTTTTTCTAGGAAAGTGAGAAAAGTTTTTTTCTGTTTAAAGTTACAGGACACCGTCAAGCTTTCCCATGATCCTCCTTGTTCCACTGGTCCTCTTCAAGTCTTTGTGATTGGTCTGTTCTGTTTCCCCCCCCCCCCCCCCGTCCAAAGCTACCCAATCAGGGCTCCCCTTGATCGAAAGGTCAGAAAAAAGACCGGTCGAGACGTCCTCGGCGGCTTGTCTTTGGTCGAGCTCAGAAACAGTGGCAAGACGAACGACAACTGCTTAAAAAGGTAGCAACCATCCTTCAAACAATCCCATCGAGTCCTGATGATCCATCGCGATCCCATACTACGATATCACGGATTCTGATAAACACTATGGACCATCAGGACCCCGCCCGCAGCAGGAGAACCCGGGCCGGTTCCAGACGGACCAGCCCGGAGGGTTCCCGGGGTTAGCATCTTAGATCACCGGGAGCCATCGCTTTAAAAACTCTAGAAAAAGAAGGTCCTCTCTCTGAAGAGGCACATTGCCACGAGGAGGAGGAGGAGGAGGAGGAAGTCCTAGCAGTACTCTGGGGTCTCCACACTCCTCCCAGGAACAGTAAAGCACCAGGGAGAAACCTCCTCCCTGGTGTGCGTGTGTGGGGGGGGGGGGGGATGTTGAAGCTGGAATGTTTGGCCGGAGGTCCGTCACGCGGACCCCCTCCATCATCTCCCATGTGACCCGGCGGTCTCCAGTCCACCGGGGTGTGGCCCCCCAAGAGCCCCGCCCCCGACGGCGCCCGCCGCCACCAGCGTCACCACCGGGAGCCGGACCCTCCTGATGCTGGATGAGGAGGAGGAGGAGGAGGAGGGGGAGGAGGGAGAACCCTTGGTCCTAATGCCCGGGCCCCGACCGACCGACGCGATCCGGCGGGATCTGTTTGGAGGGGAGGGGCCAACACCTCGGTCAGAGCCTGCGCTGTGTTTTGGGGGGGTTGGAGGGTGAGGGGGTGCTACATGCGTCTCCATGGGGATATTTGGTCAAGTTTTGGGTCCTACAGAATGTGAGCCTTTATGTCCGTCCTGGTTGGGGGTGGGGGGGGAAACTGTTGGCCAACCGCAAATGGAACGATGTCCGCCATTTTGTGTGGTCTGATTGAACCCAATCGACCACTATGGGATGACTTTGAGACCCGGGGAAACACCAGTCCACAACAGAGGTGCGTTCAGAATCGGCGAACATAGCCGAACATTCGCAGCGAGCGCGTTGACTTTAAACGATACAATTTGAACGATTTTTAGACAACGTTCTAAACGTTTGTTTGAAACTAAACAAACTGTAAACAATCAAATGGCGACAAGAAAGGCCATTGTATTAGCTGCAGCCTCCATGATAATTGACGAGTTTACAGAAGAAGGTCTAGAAGTTGTCGATCTCGTAGAAGGTATAGGCTACTCCAGACAAGGTATTCGGATGATTCAAGAATAGAGGGCTACGTCACTGGATTTGTGCACACACACTGCGAACTCACGTTCAGATCACATTGGAGGATGCACAAGACATCAGTTGAAGTAAGAGTGTAGATAGGCTACACGAAACGACTTATCTTTTGCTTTATGTGTAGGAAAGGAATTAATGTTAATCTTCTTCTGGGAGCACATCTCTTGCAGTCCGTGATCCATGTCTGCTTGCGGAAAACTACCTCTTCTGACAGTGTGCCTATGTTCGCGAACGTTTGAAGAAATCGGCAAGCTTAACAGAACACGTTTCAAATCGTTCGCGAGCGACTTTGAACGCACCTCAGTGAGATATCTGACCTTCGAGACCCGGGGAAACACCGGTCCACAACAGGTAGATATCTGACCCTTCGTTACACTGATTACCGATGGAACAGGTCCGCTTTGAAATGTCAACTAGGGTAGCCATTTTGTGGGGGCCGGCGTTTGGAGGGTGTCCCTTTGGAGTCCGGCCGGGTCCGGTTCAGACTGGAGGCGGGGCGGACCGGGCATGCGGAGGCTCTGAACCCGGCCCGCCAAGAGGAGGAGGGACACTTCGTCGGCGTGGCGTTACCCTGGGAACGGGGGGGATGTGGAGTGTTGGGGGGGGGGCGGGGGGGCTCCTAGGAATTCATGTGCTCCACCTGGATGGCGGAGGTGGACACGGTGAGGCACAGGTCCTTGTGGCCCACCGACAGGTCGGCCACGCCCACCGGCTTGTACTGGAGCTCGCCGGACGACAGCGTCTTGTACTGGTGGAGGTCGAAGGGGCACTGGACCGCCCCCCCGGGCTGCTGGGGCGGGAAGCTCACCCCGGGACTCTGGTTCTGGTTCTGTAGCGACACGCCCCTGCCCCCGCCCCCTCTGCCGCGGCCACGCCCCCGGCCGCGCCCCCCGCCGCCGGAGGGCGGGGCGTGGGGCTGGTTGCCCCCGGCGACCCCCCCTCCCCCGGCCGCCAGGGGGTCGGGGTTGTGCTTCCTCATGTGCTTCATCAGGTAGGTCTCCTGGTCGAGAGAGAGAGAGAGTTAAGGTTCGAGTCTGCTGAAGGAAAAAACCAATTCCAATTGTTTAATTGACAGGTGTGTGGGATGGACAGGTGGCCAATTGACGGGTGGCTGATGGACGGGTGTGTGATGGACAGGTGGCTGATGACACGTGTGTGATGGACAGGTGTGGATGACAGGTGTGTGATGGACAGGTGTGTGATGGACAGGTGACTGATGACAGGTGACTGATGACAGGTGACTGATGGACAGGTGTGTGTTGACAGGTGTGTGTTGATAGGTGTGTGATGGACAGGTGTGTGATGGACAGGTGCGTGATGGACAGGTGTGTGATGACAGGTGTATGATGACAGGTGTGTGATGACAGGTGTGTGATGGACAGGTGTGTGATGGACAGGTGTGTGATGGACAGGTGTGTGATGGACAGGTGTGTGATGGACAGGTGTGTGATGGACAGGTGTGTTATGGACAGGTACGTACGGAGGTGTAGGAGCGGTTGCAGAGGCCGCAGGAGTACAGCTTGGCGTGTTTGACAGTGTGCGTGGACAGGTGCACCTCCAGGCTGGCGGCGTCCGTGTAACCACGGTTACAGTTGTGGCACTTGTAGGGCTTGTCCTTGTTGTGCTGCCGGCGGTGGGACTGCACACAGCCAATAGGAACACACGATTCACCAGCGAATGAGAACACACGATTCATCGACCAATGAGAGCAAACGATTCACCAGCCAATGAGAACACACGATTCACCAGCCAATGAGAACACACGATTCACCAGCCAATGAGAACACACGATTCACCAGCCAATAAGAACACACGATTCATCGACCAATGAGAGCACACGATTCACCAGCCAATGAGAACACACGATTCACCAGCCAATGAGAACACACGATTCACCAGCCAATAAGAACAGATGTACCAACAGCCAATGAGTACACATGATTCACAAGCCAATGTGTGTGTAGTTGAGTGAGTGAGGGAGTGAGTGTGTATGATGAAGCGAGTGATCGATTGAGTTAGCGAGCTAGTGTGTGAGCGTGATTGTATCAGAGTGTGAGTGAGTGAGTGAGTGAGTCGGAGTGTGAGTGAGTGAGTGAGTGAGTGAGTGAGTGAGTGAGTGAGTGAGTGAGTGAGTGAGTGAGTGAGTGAGTGAGTGAGTGAGTGAGTGAGTATGTGAGTGAGTGAGTGAGTGAGTGAGTGAGTGAGTGAGTGAGTGAGTGAGTGAGTGAGTGAGTGAGTGAGTGAGTGAGTGAGTGAGTGAGTGAGTGAGTTACCTGTAGGTTAGAGAGCTGGGTAAATGCCTTCTCACAGCCAGGATGGACACACTTATACGGCCGGTCACCTGTGTGGATTCTACACACACACACACACACACACACACACACACACACACACACACACACACACACACACACACACACACACACACACACACACACACACACACACACACACACACACACACACACACACACAGGTCAGAACAGCAGCCATCTTGGACCACAAGTGTCTTGTTCTCTGGTTTCGTTCCTAGTGTTGTGAGATGAGTCGACCTGAGATACCCTTTAAACCACACACACACACACACACACACACACACACACACACACACACACACACACACACACACACACACACACACACACACACACACACACACACACACACACACACACACACACACACACACACCAGGGGCCTTACCGTGTGTGCTGCTGCAGATGGCTGAGCTGCCTGAAGGCCTTCTGGCAGTAGGAGCAGCTGTAGGGCTTGGCCCCGCTGTGGATGCGGATGTGCTGGGACAGGTAGCCGGAGTTGGAGAAAGACTTGGAGCAGTGGGGGCACTTGTGGGGCTTGACCTCCGTGTGGTTGCTATGACGACGGGAGGGTCGGGACAGGAGAGAGAAAGGGAGAGAGAGAGACTGACGGGCTTCAGTATCAGCTCACGAGGGTTAGACTTGCTGTCAATGGCTGTGATTACACTTTGAGAGCATGTTCTTTATGCTGCAATCAAAGTACATACACACACTGCAGGCTCAGTCACCCCCATTCTCTCTTTCTCCCCTCCCCCCGGGCAGCCCTGGTTAGAGTGAGTGAGTGAGTGAGTGAGTGAGTGAGTGAGTGAGTGAGTGAGTGAGTGAGTGAGTGAGTGAGTGAGTGAGTGAGTGAGTGAGTGAGTGAGTAATTGCATGCGTGCTTGGTTGCGTGGGTGCATGCATGCGTGAGTGATGGGTTTGTGAGTGAGTGATGGGTTTGTGAGTGAGTAAGTGTGTGTATCTGAGCGCTAGACGACCAAAATCAGCTCTATAAAAACCAAACCCAACAGAGCAGAGAGTCTGCCTGAGGGGTAGGACTTCATCCATCAGTTTTATTTCGATTTATTCAAATGATCGATCAAATGGTTTTGGGCGAAGGTGCTGCAGACGGAGTATACTCAGATTACATGAATGGAGATGTGAGCGGGGTTATCAGCATGTAAACGCCGTACCGGGATTACAGCGAACGTAGCTGTACTAAACGCTGCACCCTCGATCTGCTGCAGTTATTACTAGTACTACTATTTACTGAGGATTGCTGAGCATTCGAATGTTAATCTGCTTTCTACACTATTGACCCTTTTCCACCGACAGTACCAGCTGAACTCACCTCGACCCGCCTTCTTTTGCGTTTCGCTTGCCAAAATGAGGTACCTGGTACCTGGTCATTTTTTAGTCTCACCTCCGTCGAGGTTCCCAGAGAGCTGATCTGATCCTCTTGTGTGACGTAAACAGGCTGCTGGCCACTGATTGGCCAGAGTGACGCCACTGGACGACTAATAATAATAATAATAATAATACATTTAATTTAGAGGCGCCTTTCAAGACACCCAAGGTCACCTAATGATGAGTGCGACGTCTGAGCCTGACACCTGACATCTTTAAATACTAGCATCAAACCGGAACTCGAACCACACCGGGCCGTGCCACGCTAAGTCTGGGCTGTACCGTCGGTGGAGAAGGGGCATTACAAAGGCAGATCCTGTTTGCTTTTGCTCTGATCGTCAGCTGGGTAGCAAAGGGTCTTTCTGGTGTGGCCTGAAACGGGCCAGTCACCTGCCAGTGCACACACACACACACACACACACACACACAGGTCAAGGGTCAGAACAGCAGCCATCTTAGGCCCCGTCCACACGAAGCCGATTTCATGGCGAAAACCGCAAAGGTCTTGTACGGTTCGGCCTCGCGTCCACACGAAGCCGGCGAATCCGCTGACCGAAACCGCAAAACTTCTGAAACCACCCTCGGAGGTGGTTTCAAATCTACCCGGTTTCGTTTTGGTTTCGTGTGGACGCCTGAAACCGACTGAAACCGCAAACCATGACGTCATCGCCCCGCCCCTCGACCTCCTAGCCAATGGCTCTTAAGCCCGCGGAGTCTCAGAAATCCCAACAAAATCCCAACGTTCTGCAGCATATCATGTCCCTTGTTGGGTTGCTAAGCCATTATTTATTGAGAATCTAGTTGGCCTTCGTAGAAGAGCTGTTTGTTTGTGTTGTTAGTGGTTCGGGGGGCAGCCTTTATGCGCATGCTCGCCTCTTCTTCTTCTGGATTTGTGTACCAGAAGCAGCGCCCCTTATGGGCCTGGAATGTTTACTACAGTGTTTCTACAGATCTATCCGGTTTCGCTTGGCTTCGTCTTTACGGAGATACTTCGAAACCGGATAGATCGAAACCGTAACGGTTTCGCCCGTTTCGGCTTCGTGTGGACGGGGCCTTATACCACAAGTGTCTTGTTCTCTGGTTTCGTTCCTAGTGTGAAATTAGTCGATTTGAGAAACCCCTTTAAACCTCATTAACACACACACACACACACACACACACACACACACACACACACACACACACACACACACACACACACACACACACACACACACACACACACACACACACACACACACACACACACACACACACACACACACACACGTGGCCGTACCGTGTGTGCTGCTGGAGGTGGCTGAGCTGCCTGAAGGCCTTCTGGCAGTAGGAGCAGCTGTAGGGCTTGGCCCCGCTGTGGATGCGGATGTGCTGGGACAGGTAGCTGGAGTTGGCGAAGGACTTGGAGCAGTGGGGGCACTTGTGGGGCTTGGCCTCCGTGTGCGACTTGGCGTGGATCTGCATGTCCGACTTGCTGAAGAACGTCAGCGCACACATCCGGCACCTGGGGCACAGCACAGGACCCCGCTAGAACCAGGACTCACTGGGACCGTGGTGGAACCATCACTAGAACCAGGACTCACTGGGACCCTGGTGGAACCATCACTAGAACCAGGACTCACTGGGACCGTGGTGGAACCATCACTAGAACCAGGACTCACTGGGACCGTGGTGGAACCATCACTAGAACCAGGACTCACTGGGAACGTGGTGGAACCATCACTAGAACCAGGACTCACTGGGACCCTGGTGGAACCATCACTAGAACCAGGACTCACTGGGGACCGTGGTGGAACCATCACTAGAACCAGGACTCACTGGGACCCTGGTGGAACCATCACTAGAACCAGGACTCACTGGGGACCGTGGTGGAACCATCACTAGAACCACGACACACTGGGAACGTGGTGGAACCAATACTTTAACTTCACAGAGCTGTTGCTAGGAGGACAAACCCTACCATCGCCATGGAAACCAAGGATGCTCTCTACCTGTAGGACTTGGGGCCATCTTTGTTGACGTGGTCGTCCTCGTCGTTGGAAAGGTCGTAGGGGTCAGCGGTGTGGTGCTGAGAGAGAGAGAGAGAGAGAGAGAGAGAGAGAGAGAGAGAGAGAGAGAGAGAGAGAGAGAGAGAGAGAGAGAGAGAGAGAGAGAGAGAGAGAGAGAGAGATTAGAGTTGGGCTAAATAAACGAACACAATAAATAACAAAATAATACTAACACTATTAAATGTGTGTATTAATACACACATTACAGGTAACATCTTGTTATAATGATGAAAGGTGTGATGTACCTTTTACACAGAAGATAAGGGTTCACAGAGAGGGTTAGACGGAGAGAGAGAGAGGGTTAGACAGAGAGAGAGGGTTAGACAGAGAGAGAGAGAGGGTTAGACAGAGAGAGAGAGAGGGTTAGACAGAGAGAGAGGGTTAGACAGAGAGAGAGAGAGAGAGAGAGAGACAGAGAGACAGAGACAGAGACAGACCGACACAGAGACAGAGAGACAGAGAGAGCTAACCTGACTCTGTCACATTTATCATCTCGGAGGTCTGTGGGCTACCTGTCCGCCGGCCGCCAGGTGAGCCAGGATCAACGCATCACTTCCTGCTGGGAGGACTCCGCCCACGCCCGCCAGTCTGCCCATCACCTGTTTCCTCTTCCTGCCCCGCTTCCCCGGGGTCGGCATGATGGGGACGATGTCATGCTTCTTATCTGATGATGGGAGAGAGGGGGGGGGGGGGGGGAAGAGAGAGAGAGAGAGAGAGAGAGAGAGAGAGAGAGAGAGAGACAAGAGTACTACAGTTCAGACGGTAGTACAGTATAGTATACAGTATAACAGTAGAGTACAGTTTGATTGAACACTTATTTCGAACATGTAAAAGAAAAACAGAAATATCATACAAAACATAATGATGTTACACAAAATAGAAAGCATAATTAGATACCTGAATGACAAATACTTGATAATTGTAACATGTTCGAAAAGGAGTGGGAAGAAGTTTACACTTATTTAATCCCATCCCTTCTCCTGACAGTAGAGATAGTAGAGTAGAGTAGAGACAGCAGAGTACAGTAGAGTAGAGACAGCAGAGTACAGTAGAGTAGAGACAGCAGAGTACAGTAGAGAGTAGAGGCAGTAGAGTACAGTAGAGAGTAGAGACAGTAGAATACAGTAGAGACAGTAGAGTACAGTAGAGACAGCAGAGTACAGTAGAGAGTAGAGACAGTAGAGTACAGTAGAGACAGTAGAGTACAGAGGCAGTAGAGAGTAGAGACAGTAGAGTACAGTAGAGACAGTAGAGTACAGTAGAGAGTAGAGGCAGTAGAGAGTAGAGGCAGTAGAGTACAGTAGAGAGTATAGTACAGTAGAGAGAGTAGAGACAGTAGAGTACAGTAGAGACAGTAGAGTACAGTAGAGACAGTAGAGTACTGTAGAGTACAGTACAGTAGAGAGTAGAGGCAGTAGAGTACAGTAGAGAGTATAGTACAGTAGAGAGAGTAGAGACAGTAGAGTACAGTAGACAGTAGAGACAGTAGAGAGAGTAGAGACAGTAGAGTACAGTAGACAGTAGAGACAGTAGAGTACAGTAGACAGTAGAGACAGTAGAGTACAGTAGACAGTAGAGACAGTAGAGTACAGACAGTAGAGTACAGTAGAGTACAGACAGTAGAGTAGAGACAGCAGAGTACAGACAGCAGAGTACAGTAGAGAGTAGAGACAGCAGAGTACAGACAGTAGAGACAGTAGAGTACAGACAGTAGAGTACAGTAGAGACAGTAGAGACAGTAGAGAGAGTAGAGACAGTAGAGAGAGTAGAGACAGTAGAGAGAGTAGAGACAGTAGAGAGAGTAGAGACAGTAGAGTACAGACAGTAGAGACAGTAGAGTACAGACAGTAGAGACAGCAGAGTACAGACAGTAGAGTACAGTAGAGACAGTAGAGACAGCAGAGTACAGTAGAGACACAGACGGACGGACGGAGCCCTGACCTGCGGCCATGATGCCGGAGACGGTCCCCTGACCCCCCCCCAGGTTCTGGGTATTGTGGGAGGGCTGGTGGTGGTGCCCCCCCCCGCCTCCCCCCTCCTGCTTGGGGACCACCCTGCCCCCGCCCGGCCCCCCCTCCATGGTGGGGTAGTGGGAGGAGGCGTGGGGGAAGGAGGGGGACGGACCCCCCTTCTCCGGGGCCAGCTGCTCCTTCATCTTGTTGAGGAACATGGCGTTCTCGATCTACCGCAGAGAGAGAGGGGGGAGACGGGGGGGGAGAGGGGGGAGGCAGAGAGAGGGGGAGACGGGGGGGGGGGGGGGGAGAGGGGGGGCAGAGAGAGGGGGAGACGGGGGGGAGAGGGAGGAGGCAGAGAGAGGGGGAGACGGGGGGGGGGGGAGAGGGGGGGCAGAGAGAGGGGGAGACGGGGGGGGGGGAGAGGGGGGGCAGAGAGAGGGGGAGACGGGGGGGGAGGGGGGGGGGGCAGAGAGAGGGGGAGACGGGGGGGAGAGGGAGGAGGCAGAGAGAGGGGGGAGACGGGGGGGGGGGGGAGAGGGGGGGCAGAGAGAGGGGGACACGGGGGGGGGAGGGGGGGCAGAGATGGGGGAGAGGGAGGAGAGAGGGGAGGCAGAGAGAGGGGGAGACGGGGGGGGGCAGAGATGGGGGAGAGGGAGGGGGAGACGGTGGGGGGGAGACGGTGGGGGGGAGAGGGGGCAGAGATGGGGGAGAGGGAGGAGAGGGGGGAGGCAGAGAGAGGGGGAGATGGGGGGGAGACACAGGGGAGACGGGAGAGGGGGGGGGGCAGAGAGGGGGGAGAGAGAGGGGAGATGGGTGGGGGGCAGAGAGGGGGAGAGAATCGGGGGAGAGATGGGGGACGGGGGGGCAGAGAGGGGGAGATGGGGGAGAGGGGGGGGGGCAGAGAAGGACATCAAGGGGGTGAGGGGAAGGGAGGAGGGGAGGCAGGTATGTGGAGGAGAAGTAAACAAGGAGAGAAGGAGAAGAGAGAAGGAGAGGAGAGAAGGAGAAGAGAAGGACAAAGAGAGATGTCACCTCCTCTTCCACGACCACCGACGGACAGATTGTACGGAGCTCTGGTGAGTGATCAGTAGCCATGGGTCTAGCCTCATCAATAGTCAGTCTCTGTCGTGCACCTTGTAGTGTTGTTGTGTGTCTAGTTGTGGCCGACTACCCATCACGTCCAGCACAGAAACCAAGCCGACCGCGTGTAGTGTGTTGAGGCAGGGTGAGCGGGGCTGTACCTGTCCTTGCACAGTTGGGACGGGCGACCAGAAGTATGCAGAGTTGAAATGGGAATCGTCCATAATGTCTGGAATCAGAAAGCAACACACTTAGAATGAGGCACTCTCCCTCATACACACACACACAGACACACACACACACACACACAAACACGCATATACACTGTATACACACACACACACACACACACACAAAGACACATGCACATGCACACAAACAGGGCCAACGACAACAGACCAAGCATAGCGAGGTGTGTGTGGTGCCACGGACCACCTCAACCAGAGGAGGACAGAAGCAGAGAACAGGCCGATGCATCAGTCCTCCAGGGGGTTATTATTATGGGATGCCGCAGCGATGAATGCTGTTCTGTGTGGTCCGAAGTGGACGGTTGATCTAGGTCAGGGGTATCCAACCTTTTTGAACCAGAGTCAGAGCTACCTCAAGGATACAGTCGTACGAAGGGCTACTTTACTTCACAGGCCTTTTCTGCAGGTGGATAGTTAGCCTGGAAGCTAATGTGACAGCTAATGTAATGTCTTTCCACATTGTGCCGCTTCGCAGTCGCAACAGTCTCCCCGCAAATAAGACACACAAACTTGTCTTTCACAGTTGTAAAAAATAACTCTTCCTACCAATCATTGTGAAAATTCAAAGTTTTCGTTCTCAACTCCGCAATGTTTTGGTTTATTTTGTGGGTAAACCCAGCAGCTAGCTCCAGATTTAAGTTGTGCTCGTTAGCTTGACTCAGCAAAAAGGGGCACGATACTGAACTTTACAAACAAGGTTAGAGTTCGTAAAACATTCGTTTTTTTTAAGTTACATTAAATATTTTCATTGCCATAAAATCGACATCAAGTGTTAGTCTTTTATTTATTCGTGCTCATTTTAGAACGTGACCAGGTGGCCGAGGCGACCAGGTTGGCTCCCCCTGATCCAGGTCCATCTGGGGGGTCCCTCACCTTGGTGACCCGAAGGGGACTGAGTTGATTTAGTCGACACTATTCCCAATCACACCTGATGGGAGTCTGGGTCAACATAGCTCAACTTGAATTGCTAAACTAGAATTGCTTAACCTAGAACACCATTTATGGATTACAATCGCTGCCACCCTTTTTTGTTAGGATTATGAGAGTAGAAATGGTGCTAGCATGATGACATCATCGCTCTCAGCGAACCAACATGGAGGGAAAGCTAACGGAGCTAATGATGCTAACAGAACCAACCATGAAAACAAAGCAAATGCAATGTCTGGTTGTCAAAGCAAGTTGTGATGTACGAGTTGAATGTGACGGAATAATAAGGGTTAACTAAATCTCATCATAATGACATGGATATTACCATGGGAACATGTGACCTATCGGGATGGCTAGATCTGAATTCACAACCAGATGCTGTCTGCGTATCCAGCACATGTGTGTCTTGATGGGAGACTATTCCTTGGTCAGGTATTTCAACCTACAGAACTAGCACTAACAAGTTGGGTCCGCTTAGCTCAGGAGGTAGAGGAGGTTGACTGGAAACCGGAAGGTTGCTAGTTCCATCCCCGGCTCCTCCAAGCTGAGTGTCGAGGTGTCCCTGAGCAAGACGCCTCCCCCTGACTGCTCCTAACGAGCTGGCTGTCGTCCTGAGTGGTTGACTCCGCCGTCAATGTGTGTGTCAACCATAGTAAGTCGCTTTGGATTTAAAGCGTCTAATAAATTGCAATAATGTAATTAAGTTCCTGATTTCCCCCCAATGTGAACTTTTTGTGCTGCATTGCAAGAAACACGAATGTGAGCGGACCGGCGGCTAGAGGAGAGGCGTGGTTCAACAGGTATAGCGCATGATGTCAGGAACTCCCATGTTTTTATTGATCGCCATGCGTTTGCATCTCACTAGCTGTGGTGGGGGGGGGGTTCATGTGCATCAGAGAGAAGAATGGAAGCACATTCATTAGTTAGTGCTGCGTCGGACAGACTCGTGCACACGGCCATAGTGTACACACACACACACACACACACAATCCGGCGGGGCTCGAGCGCCGACAACACGCAGTCCATCACACCGAGCTAGAGCGGTGAAACATGGAGCAGAGCAGATGAAATAGTACACGGTTGGTTCTCGGGAAACGCCTCCTACATAGCAGTCGGACCACCAGCAGCTAGGAAGCATAACAGGATACCAACGAGCCTCAGTGTGCGGCTTTGAGTGTGACACCGCGTCCTCCGCCCGCCGGACGCTGTTTACACATGTCCGATCCCAATTGAGACGTCTAATTGAGACGAGCGGCACGGACTCGCGCTCCGCATGCACCGTAAACAAGTCGGGCTGTCCGCGTCAGCTCCGGTCGCTGTACGTGTCATCCTAACGTTTACTGAGCATTGAGCATCTTAACATATATTGAGGCCTCCGTATATGTTAAGATGACACGAGTCCCTGCAGTGGGCCACTTCCACCCCATGCACCGATTCGGAACATGAAGGCCAAATGACCTGCATTCCGCCTCCATGTATGTGGAGATGAAGCGGGTGACAGGGACCAGGGGTGACAGGGTCCAGGGGTGACGCGGACCGCTGGGCTTGTTTACGGTGCGCCCCCCGCGTGGCAGGGAACGGGAGACGAGACTCTCCTCCGTTAACGTTCACGAGCTTTTGTTCGAGGACTCCCGAGGCCCGCCGCCGTGGGTTCGCCTCGTCAACGGAACCGCTTCCCGGTGCCTTCGCTACCGGTTGTTATTACCCCCTCGCCGTGAAAATAAAAAAAAGATGAGGTGGAAAAAAAAAACGACTTGGGTGTAAAAAAAAAAAAAAACGATGAGCGGTTGAGGGAAGAAAAAAAAGAAGCGTCGACGGCTTCGCATGCAGACTTCCGGCGGTACGAATAGCGCTCACAAAAGCGTGTAAATCAGTAAGTAGTTGTTTGTTACCGGTAGAGTCGAGTCCCCGGTGCCCCCGGTGCCTCCTCCGGACGGGACGGTGGGGAAACTTTGTCCAAATCCGCCCCCAGAAACCCCCCAAAAAGGCCTTTTTTCCTCCGTTTTCCCCCCCTCTCCGGTGGGTCTGCTCGGGTCCTCCGCCGGAGCCTTCCGGTGGGTTAATATCCGGTGTGTTAGGGGTTCTGTTCGGGGTAAAAACACTAATAAATTATATAACATGATATTAATGAATGCTGGGTGGTTGTTTTGGGTTATAGTGAGTTATAATGCTGTGTGAATGCTACAGGGTTACGTCTATGTTGAACCACTGCTGTCAGCTTGGCCAGCTGATATGACTGAACTTTTAACTATTACCAGCCTATTTAGTTAGGCATTATCAAAAGCAACTTGAAGTGAATTCAGATACAATTGATCGGGGCACAGGTTAGAGTTAGGGTATCTTCCTGAAGGATGCCTATATGCCGATATTTGGGATTGAACCAGCATCCTCGGTGAAATCCTATAATACCTTATTGACTGGGTGTCAAAGCCCTTACAACTAGGCTATGGTGAACCCGTATCAAAGCTGAAATTAATACCATATTTTCCTTTAGGCGGCTCCTTTCTTCTTAATATTTTAATTTAAGTTTTTGTTTGATTTGTTAGCCTACGTTAAGTTGTTGATTTGAATAAATAGCACGCATACATAAAAATGAATGTGTGTTATAGCTAGGGTAAAGGACACAGAGCGAATCAAGTTTAATAAGTATAATTGTTATAAGTAGTTTACAACCATCCATTATTGTTTCCATCTCACCAATCAACACACACACACACACACACACACACACACACGTTGTTAATATGTTGACAAAGCAGTTTATTCAGTTTAAATGCAGCTACACTTGACACTCCTCTTCATTTATTAATAGTACTTTATATATGAACACATTTCTTGGTGCACACAGCAGCATGTGAGGAACACAGAGGTCGCCCTCGATTGGTCATTCCTCGTAAATTCAAACCAAACAAACAGTGTTGTTTAAGAGGGTCATGTGACTGATCTACAATAGCTACACATTGTGAGTATATTGTTAACTTTTTGGTGTAATACCCAACATATGGCATTTGGTTTAGGACAGGCAAATACATATTAATTACAAAATATTAACTAAAAGTAATAAGGTTAGGATTGATTTCCAACGGTGGGGTATTTTGATATTCAGTTCTGCTACACTTATAATATATTACTCTATTTTTCATCACATGCTTGAATAAATAGATCAAGGCTTATTATTTGGACACAGCCTAGCGTCTCACTACACGGCAGTGAACAGAATTTTGGCAAACAACAGAATAACACACATGTGGGCTCAATAAATAGGTTTCTGTGAAGGATCGACCCTCATTCAATCTCAGCGTTGATCCCCTCTGGACCCATGGGAGGGAAGTGAACATTCGAGAGCATGTATCACAGACCCATACAGGGGCTAACCCTAACCCTAACCCAGCAGCACCACCTGAACAGGGACACATGACCCATGGCGATCCAGAGAGTGGAGGTCGACTGATCATCAAGTCGAGGAACACAGGTACGTTATGACGAAATACACTTTCATAAATAATAACAATAGCAATAAATAAATAATCAGTTTCACCATTCTCACTGACGCAAATGTAACAACTTCAATGTTCGCTGACAGTTGTACCGTCACAGATATCATTAATGAGTGGAGGCAAAAGATATTCAGATGTAAATATGAAGGGATATTTGAGTAGGCCTACTTCTAACATTTGAAGGTAACACAATTTCACGTCTAAAACAACGACTTTAGAATTGTTGTATACTGCGAAGTCACATCCCCATCATACAAACACAACCAGGTCATAAGTTAAAAAATGAGAATCTTTACAAAAAACTGCATAAAACCGAATCTATGGCAGCGAAGATAGCATGATATTAACGGACCGATTACTGCTCGAGGAATCAATCACAATGAGTAAAATAATGTAAACACACAAGCACATGATTGTAGAAACAACAGAATACTGCATCGCGTGGCTTCAGCCCGCTGGTTCCTTGCACATGATCCAACAAACACAGGCGAGAGACAGAGGGCGTAGAACGTCCAATATAACCTACCGAAGGTGGACTATCTGTTAACATTACTCCAGAGCTAAGGTTGAGGTAAAAATTAGTTAAGAAATAGTTAAAACTAAAGCTGCGCTAGAGCCAAGATCGAGTTAAGTTTTAGTTAAATAAGCGCTTGGATGAGGTTAAGTTGTACGAGATAGGCTAGAGCTAAGATGCACTTGCGGTTTGGCAGCAGGTTGGCAGTTACGGCAGTAATGGAGGAGAGTCAAACACACAACATGGAGAAAAACCACCGGGGAGGGAGGGATACATGGTCGCTTTTGGGGGACATGTTGGTAATGTCAAAGTCTGTCGAAGATGCCACTACAACAAGTTTCATTACGCAACAAAGTTATGCAGCATGTGACCCATACATATTGATTAAAATAATTGATCAGGGAAAATGTAGAGTTTCGGGGGTTTAAGACAAAATCTTTAAAGATTTAAATCGTACTGTAACCAGCATGACGTTTTTTATCCAATATTTCTAATGATATGGCACATGAACGGAAAGACGTGGGAGTGACCGACATGGAAAGTGACGTCACAACCCGAGAGAGTGACATCACAACCCAGGACGGAGACGTAGGGCAGTGACGTCGCAACACAGGGCAGTGACGTCACATCACAGGGCAGTGACATCGCAAACCAAGGCACTACCCAAAGTAGCCCAAGGTTTCCCAAAGTAGCCCACGGTTACACACAGTAGCCCACGGTTACACACAGTAGCGAGAGTACGTGAGCCCTGGCCAATGGGGGACAAGACAGATGCAGGGTAGGGGTGTGGTGAAGCCTTAACACAATGGGAGGGGGGGGGGGGGGGGGGGGGGGTCTGAAGGGTACACAGGGGGCGGTTGGGAGGGGCGGGGTTAGTAAGGCAGTAGAGACATGCAGCAGACCCAGACGGGGTATTGACTGGCCGGCCACAGGGTCCAGAAGACCCCCTTCAGCCAGAACAGGTCACCTGGTGGCGTGGGGGGAGGGAGGGGGGGGGGGGGGGGGGGGGGGGAGAGAGAGAGAGACAGAGATGTTATTAATAGTGGGTGTAAGGGAATACTACTTACACAGCGGGTTTGTGTGCATTTTTCATGTGTGTGTTGATAGATGCATATGCATTTGTTTATCTGTGTGTGTGTGTGTGTGTGTGTGTGTGTGTGTGTGTGTGTGTGTGTGTGTGTGTGTGTGTGTGTGTGTGTGTGTGTGTGTGTGTGTGTGTGTGTGTGTGTGTGTGTGTGTGTGGGGGGGTTTTACCTGGGAAATGCGGACACCAGTCAGTTTCTCCACCGTCTCCGGGAGGCGTGTCATGATGTCTAGCACCTCCCCCGTCAGCTTGGACGCGCCCACTTCTCCGCCCCCGCTGGAAATCATCGTCACCTTGTGGGCGGAGGCGAGGGGCCTGGCAATCTCTTCCGCCATCTGGTGGACGACAGGGGGAGGTCAGCGCTGATCCAGTAAATCCTTGCACGTTTCAATTTCCCAACACTCTGTTAACATTTTTTAATTAGTCTAAAAATAATTTTTGGATTTTGGATGGTTTAGGGAATGTGTGGGTTCTGATCTAGAGAGGTGGTTGAGAGGGTTAGTGTGTGTTTTGATCTATAGAGGTGGTTTAGAGGGACAGTGTGGGTTCTGATCTATAGAGGTGGTTTAGAGGGAGCGTGTGGATTCTGATCTAGAGAGGTGGTTTAGAGGGACAGTGTGGGTTCTGATCTAGAGAGGTGGATTAGAGGGACAGTGTGGGTTCTGATCTAGAGAGGTGGTTTAGAGGGACAGTGTGGGTTCTGATCTATAGAGAGGTGGTTTAGAGGGACAGTGTGTTCTGACCCACAGAGAGGTGGTTTAGAAGGACAGTGTTGGTTCTGATCTAGAGAGGTGTGTAGAGGGACAGTGTGTTCTGATCTATAGAGAGGTGGTTTAGAGGGACAGTGTGTTCTGATCTATAGAGGTGGTTTAGAGGGACAGTGTGTGTTCTGATCTATAGAAGTGGTTTAGAGGGAAAGTGTTTGTTCTGACCCACAGAGAGGAGGTTTAGAGGGACAGTGTGTTCTGATCTATAGATGTGGTTTAGAGGGACAGTGTGTGCTCTGATCTATAGAAGTGGTTTAGAGGGACAGTGTGTGTTCTGATCTATAGAATTGGTTTAGAGGGAAAGTGTTTGTTCTGACCCACAGAGAGGTGGTTTAGAGGGACAGTGTGTTCTGATCTATAGAGGTGGTTTAGAGGGACAGTGTGTGCTCTGATCTATAGCGGTGGTTTAGAAGGACAGTGTGTTCTGACCCACAGAGAGTTGGTTTAGAAGGACAGTGTGTTCTGATCTATAGAGATGGTTTATAGGTGGTTTGTAAGTGTCTGACCAGAGGCAGTTTCTCCAGCAGCATGTCCACCATGGCTCCCTCTTTGTACTGCTGGAAGGCTTCGGCCTTCTTGGCCATCTGCTCTGCCTCCGCACGGCCTTTGGCCTCCACCGCAAAGGCCTCCGCCTCGCCCTTCATCTGCAGAGGACATCACATCTGAGGTTAGGTACAGATGTGATACCGAGGGAAGGTACAGATGTGATACAGATGTGAAATAGAAGTAAGGTACAGATGTGATACAGATGTGATACAGAGGTTAGGTACCAGATGTGCTACGGATATGACACAGAGGTTAGGTACCAGATGTGTTACAGATGTGGGACTCACCCTGATGGACTCTGCCTCAGCCTCTGCTGCCATGATCATTTGGAGACTGTAGGGACAGACAGAAAGCATAGTTGGAAAGACGGGAAGAACCGTTTGAAAGACAGGAAGTACATTAACAAACACATGAAGTACAGTTAGAAAGACAGGATGTACAGTTACATGGACAGGAAGTACAGTTAGAAAGACAGAAAGTAGACTTAGAAAGGCAGGAAGTAGTTAGAAAGACATGAAGTACAGTTAGAAAGATAGGAAGTACAGTTAGAAAGACAGGAAGTACAGTTAGATGGACGGGAAGTACAGTCAGAACGACAAAAACGGTAAGGTACAAACAAAATGACAGGAAGTACAAACAAACACATGATGTACAAAAGTTAAGTAGTTAGAGATAGATTAGAAGGACGGGTAGCACAGACAGACAGGCAGACAAAAAGACAGGAACAGTAAATTGACAGACTTGAGATTGTAATGTTGATTAAGTGCTATACAAATAAAATATCATTGAAAAATTGAATTTAATTGAATTGATTTGAATTGAATGATGGGGAGAGAGAAGGGAGGGGGGACCGATAGAGAGACAACCACCGTATCAACACAAAATCAAGTATCAAGGTCAAATTTTCTCTCATAGTAAAGTGTACAACCGCCTAGGGCTGCTCGATTATGGAAAGAATCATAATCACGATTATTTTGGTCAATGTTGAAATCACGATTATCCAAACGATTATTTCTTTAGATTGAAAACATGAAAATATTTGAAAGAACGTCTTTGAAATTTCGGCTTAAAAATACACAAAATGTTCAAATCAAAAATAATGTACCGATATGTTTCCAGCTGTTCTGCACTTTCTATAAAACAGTTAATAAAAAATAAAAAATCGAAAACTTTTAGTTTTCTGATTGTTAGACGCTAAACTCGAAACCGCGACCGATATTCGATCAATCGCCCAGCGCTACAACCGCCGGGCGCCGGTGAGAGCCCGGGAGGGCGGCGGCCTCACCGCTGGGCCTCGGCCAGCCTCTCGGTGCGGTATCGCTCAGCCTCGGCGGGCCTCTTCACCCGGGCCTCCAGCTCCATCTCGCGCCGCGTGATCTCCTGCTCCTGCAGCAGGATCTGCTGCGCCCGCTCCACCACCTGCACCTGCATCTTCTCCTCCTCGATGCACTGCTTCGTCTTCGCCACCTGGTGGTGGGAGGGCCGCGTTACAGCAAGGACGACCGGAACAAATAAAACCACAACAACAACAACAACAACAACATGGTGCGTCTTCTATCTCACTGAGCTTTGGGGGACGATATTACAATGGATATTATTATTTAAAAAAATACATTCAGGCATACAAACAACAACAATATACTACTACTACTACTACTACTACTACTACCACTACTACTACTTCTAATAATAATAATAATAATAATATGCTAATTCAATTTAAATACCTAAAGTAAAGTAACTTTTGAAAGTTTGAAAGTCAAATGTTAGGTTAGAACTAGTCTGGCTGAACGGTAGTGGACAGCGTCTGTTGCCTAGCGTCGGATTTCACCGCTACTCCTCCCCTTCCGGTTGCCCTTCCGGTTCAAAATAATTTCCCCCCGGCACTATTTTGCATGGACACCGCTGCTGCTTCCCGGGCTTAGCCCCGCCCCTAGACGATTGTGATTGGTTTTAAAGAAATAAAAACAGGCCCGCCCAGTTTCCCCACGGATAGACGGCTCGAGGTAGCGTGGCTCCAGACCATTCTACTTGCTGTAGTTTGGTCTGGCTTTGCGAGACTAGGTTTGAACTGAATTGAGCTCTTGGTTGCTAAGGAAACGGGGGTGGGGGAGGGGGGGGTGGTTATAAGGGTGTGGAGGGGGGGGGGGCGTCGAACCTGCAGCTGATAGGCCATCTCTGACTCGGCCTTCTTGGTGAAGACCTCGATGTCGTAGCTGGCCTTCTTCAGCTCGTAGTCCCGCTGGGCCTTGGCCATCTCGATCTCGTTCTTAAACTGAGCAGAGATCTTCTCCTGCATCGCATGGGCCTCCTGGAGAGAGAGAGAGAGAGGGGGGAGAGGGGGGAGGGAGGGGGAGGGGAAGAGAGAGAGGGGTGGGTGGGGGAGGGGGAGAGGGAGGGGGAGAAAGAGAGGGGAGGGAGAGGGACGGAGAGAGAGAGGGGGGAGGGAGGGGGAGAGAGAAGGGAGGGGGGAGGGGGGAGGGGGGAGGGGGGAGGGAAAGAGAGGGAGAGAGAGAGACAGGGGGAGAGAGACGGGGGAGAGAGAGAGAGCGAGAGTGGTGGTAGAGATGAGAGTGACGAAAGTGGATTAGTAGAGTGGTCTGGTTGTCAGCCTGTTGGGGGGGAATCAAAGCAGGGGCCGTGGCGGGACAGAGAAGGGTGGTATGGGGACACTGGTCCCTGGTGGGGGGGTCTCCGGGGGGGCTCACCCTGATCACGGCGTCCCTCTTGTTGAGCGCCTCCCCGATGCGGGCGTCCTTCTGGACCTGCGCGGTGCGGGCCTTCCCCAGGGAGTGGAGGTAGTCCTGGGGGGGGGAGGAGGGACCGTTAGGCCCCCAGAACCCAACCGGCGGCCCCGGCCGCAAGGAGCTACTTAGCAGGTCTCCAGAACCTTCCACCTAACAGGCCCAGAGCTACGAATCATTAGCAACATCAGCAGCAAGGAGCTAGTTAGCATGCTAGGTCTCCAGAACCTTCCACTTAACAGGCCCAGAGCTACGAATCATTAGCAACATCAGCAGCAAGGAGCTAGTTAGCATGCTAGGTCTCCAGAACCTTCCACCAGACAGGCCCAGAGCTACGAATCATGAGCAACATCAGCAGCAAGGAGCTAGTTAGCATGCTAAGGTTCCAGATTCCAATCTCTAGCTACAGCAGCAGCAAGGAGCTAGTTAGCATGCTAGGTCTCCAGAACCTTCCATCTAACAGGCCCAGAGCTACGAATCATTAGCAACATCAGCAGCAAGGAGCTAGTTAGCATGCTAGGGTTCCAGATTCCAATCTCTAGCTACAGCAGCAGCAGGGAGCTAGTTAGCATGCTAGGTCTCCAGAACCTTCCATCTAACAGGCCCAGACCTACGAATCATTAGCAACATCAGCAGCAAGGAGCTAGTTAGCATGCTAGGGTTCCAGATTCCAATCTCTAGCTACAGCAGCAGCAAGGAGCTAGTTAGCATGCTAGGTCTCCAGAACCTTCCATCTAACAGGCCCAGAGCTACGAATCATTAGCAACATCAGCAGCAAGGAGCTAGTTAGCATGCTAGGGTTCCAGATTCCAATCTCTAGCTACAGCAGCAGCAGGGAGCTAGTTAGCATGCTAGGTCTCCAGAACCTTCCATCTAACAGGCCCAGACCTACGAATCATTAGCAACATCAGCAGCAAGGAGCTAGTTAGCATGCTAGGGTTCCAGATTCCAATCTCTAGCTACAGCAGCAGCAAGGAGCTAGTTAGCATGCTAGGTCTCCAGAACCTTCCATCTAACAGGCTCAGAGCTACGAATCATTAGCAACATCAGCAGCAAGGAGATAATCCACTTTTTTAAAACAAACACAACTCAAAAACAATAATGAACTTAAAATGGCGGATTAATTTCTTCTCCTTTGAGTATATGGGGACAAGATTCAAGAAAACTTTATTTATCCCCAGGGGGCAATTAAGGACCGGAATGTCCTGTGGTCAAGGTGTTTGAATCCCAGCTTAGAGGTTCTGGGTTCGATCCCCGATATCCTTGTCCTGGCCTAAAGGCTCCTCCAGAGCCAGGGGCCCAACACCCAAATGTCCCTGGTTCGAAGAATTTCCGTTCTTCTGTCCTTCTGTCTGAGCACCTGGGCCCGCCCTCACCTTGTGGCCGCGCACCAGGTGACTGCACTGATGGTCTCACCTTGTCGTCGTGGCGATTGTCTCACGTGGTCGTCGTGGCGATGGTCTCACCTGGTCGGCCTGGCGATGGTCTCACCTGGTCGTCGTGGCGATTGTCTCACCTGCTTTTCGTGGTGATGGTCTCACCTGGTCGGCCTGGCGATGGTCTCACCTGGTCGTCGTGGCGATTGTCTCACCTGCTTGTCTTGGTGATGGTCGCACCTGGTCGTCATGGCGATGGTCTCACCGGCCTGGCGATGGTCTCACCTGCCTGTTGTGGTGATGGTCGCACCTGCTCGTCGTGGCGATGGTCTCACCTGGTCGTCGTGGACGTC
>NC_044069.1:3782423-3817423 GCF_902167405.1 Gadus morhua
CTAGTGACTCTAAGATCCTTGATGCATTGCTACCCCTCTAGACCCCCCCCCCCCTGGCCTCAAAGAACCCTTAAAACGTAAAAGGGACTCAAACATCTGGAACTGACACATACATGTACATTTCTACAATTATTTTAATGCTACATATTTCATTGCTAATATTGTCCCTGGGATTAATAAAGTAGGCATATCATATCTCGTTGTAACATGCCGTGTAATTATTAAGAACTAGTAATTTATTATGTCATATCTATTAGTAACAATATAATGTAGGTAAGCTAGCAGAATGACGAAGACCCAAAGATACAAATGAAACTGAACTCACCCGACACCACCATCGCCTCATTGGGTCCACAGGTGTAAAACATGCCGGCGGATTCTCCCGTAGACCAACGAACTAAACAACAACAAACACAACCACATCAACAAAGACCACAACAGAAGTGTCTCCCTTTAAAACGGCCACTCTCTGTCCTCTCGTCTCTATCAGGGTCGGGCTGACAGTGACTCTTCCATCTGGAGAGCCCTTCCCAGAATGCCAGAAGAGGGGCAAGCCAAGATCAGACACACACACGCACACGCACAAAAACACACACACACACACACACACGCACACGCACACGCACACGCGCGCGCGCGCGATCCATACTCGACTAATCAGATTTCCATCCAGGAAAAATACCCACGTCACATGCCAACCTCCAAGACCAAATACATCAAGATACACGACATGGATCACGATGAAGAAAAAGACGGTGAAAGGTTAATCGAACCGGTCGGCTGTTTTCAACGTGTCAATGAATGTGTCAGCAATGGTTTTCGCATTCCAAAAATCATGCACATAGACGCATAATAAATAAATATACTTACCGATTAGGTTCAAGACTTGTCCTCTCGAATGTTCAAATACTTTCAAACGTCTAGATACTGGGCGAGTTGGATGTTTGATGTTTGATACGTATCTTGTATATTCAGATGAAAGTCTCTGGTTGTGCACAGCGTCATCAGCAGCAGCTCAGCTAATACATCCCTTGCAGACTGTAATAACCCGCTTTGTCGCCTCCTATTGGTTTAGTACGGATCTTTTACACGCACTATCGCCCCCTATTGGTTCAGTAAGGATCTTTAACACGGTCTGTCGCCCCCCTATTGGTTTATCACGGATCTTCACCCCCTATCGGTTTAGTACTGATTTTCACCTCGAATTGGGAGAGGATGGAACTCCACACAGGTCGTACAAAATCACTCTGCCGCCCTCTTGCGGTTTGATGTTGAACTCGCATTTCCAATAAACCGGACCACAAATAGAATTTGCTCTTGTGAATTGTCATTTATGAATTCGGGATGTTCTTTGTGATAATACAATTTTTTTAATGGTCTGCTTCCAAAGCCATGGTTTTTACTTTGTGTTGTATAAAAATAAAAAGTTATTTTTATTTTTATACAACACTGAAACATTAGTGGTCGACATTGTTGGATCTATTCTGTTGTTTTTATTTTATCTTACGATGTCTTTCGAACGTATTGAAAACGCTCGTAGCTAACGAGGACTCCAGGGTACTCGTAGGATGCTAAGAGCATCGTTAGCCTACTATAGCCTCAGTGGCGTCACCAGCGGACATTCCTAGTATTGGACGCGTTTTATTAAAACACATCCAATACCACAGAATGCCCAGCTTGAGGAATTTCGCAACCAAAAAACAGAGAGACATGTTAGAAGTCAACAACAACATAATTTATTGCAGCAATATAAAATTCCAAAAACACATCCGCAGTCGCAATGTAGGTCTACCGATCAAACGCCACGTCAGAAGGCATATAATAAAATCAAATGATTCCATTGCTCTTGTGTGGGAGGTCGCTTTCGAGCTGCACTTGCTGTCTCCCTCTAATTTTTATTTAACCATCGTGGTCCCGAATGTTAAAAGATTCGGGAGTATGCAATCATACAAATTATTCTTAAGAGGTCAGAGACTCCGTGCGCAGCCCCGCCTTCCCCAGTGAACCAAGAAAGCCCGCGCCGTGATGAACGGGGGATTTGACCCCCTTGGTTTTACACAGGAAACTTGAGATAAGAAGGTGAAATCGCCGGGCATGCCAAGATGCGACTGAACCGGCTCGGCAGTGTAGAAAGACCTATAGCCAGGGTTCGAGTTAGGTGGGAGCCAGTGGGAGCTGAGCTCCAAGAGAGGTCTGGCTCCCATGAAAGCAGCAAACTCAAATAACTGTGGGGGCCTCTGAAAATACTGCAGCATAATATTGTAATTGCAAATAAAGCTATTTTCCCTTCCACATGCAGAGTAATATTGACGTTAATTAAGGGATAATAGAACGCCTGTCATTATCGGGAAAATAAGCCCAGGCGGCGAACCGGACACTGACGCGAAACAGTGTCTTGCTTCGACCTGAAGGGGCTTATTTGCGATAATGAGCTGCTACTTGCCAAACGAAAAAATAACTTCACAAGGTGTCTTTTTACATTCGTAGTGTTGATTAGCAGAGAAATAGTTAGCCAAAGACGTTGACGCTTAGCAACCGAAAACGCTGGCGTTGTTGTGAAGGGCCCATGCAAGTGAACGGAGCGTTCCACGGCATTGAGAAGAGCCGTGTCATAATAGCCGATATTTATGTCCTATATTCCCCCGTCCCCCCGTCCCCCCCGTCAACAACTCAGCGCAAGGCCGGTACGGTCTCCCCCCCCCCCCCCCCCCCCCCCCCCCCCCCCCCGTCAACAACTTTAATAGACCCCCACTGAGATGGAATCATAACTTGAACCCTGCCTATAGCTATAGCCTACTTCATCCTGCCAAACAATATGGGCAGGATCTAGACCGCTCTCCTAATCGGGTCAGCAATAGCCGTGTGTCAATGCCTAGCCTCGACTGGAATGACGCTGTATCCAAGCCTTTGAAAACCATTGCAATGAAACTTGGTCTATATCAACTCATTAAAGATTAGACCAGAATAGGTCAGACACGCAGCTAAATTCTGGATCTTATTTTCACTAATCATCCGGCTAAATATGCACTCTCCGGTGTGATTGACGCAGATATCTCTGATCATCTGCTTGTCTATGCAATCAGAAAAAAAAAAAAAAACACCAACCAATCATGCTCATCTTTCTGAACCTAAAATACCACTGTCAAATCTACCGCAGTTCAATGCTGAATTCAGAGCAATTGACTGGAGTGATCAGCTATCACTAGGCAATCCAGATGATATTCTGACTCCATTTCACACTAAATTTAACGTAAAACAAACAAATATACCTCTGTTGGTGAAGTACGCCCTTGGCAGGTTAAACTACCATGGTTAAACTCTCAGATACTCAAACTCCTTAAATAGAAAGCTTCATCTCTCAAACAATTTAGATTACATCGAACACCTGAGAGCAAAAATGACTTCATAAAAATAAGAAATCAATGCACTACTGAACTACGCAAGGCAAAGACAACAGATTTCTCTACATGGTAGTCTTATCTCAGACTCTGAAAAGATTGCAAATTCCTTCAACGAATACTTCATATTATCAGTTCAAGGATTAGAATCTGTCTTTCCCACTACCTCTCATTCCATATCTCCCCCATCCTCAACAACTGATATGTTTTCTTTCTTTGAAATCACACAAGACGATCTGATGAAGAATGTAAACGCTCTAAAAAGACTCCCACAGTCGTGATAGTTATGGCTTAAACACTATGTTTTTGAAGACTCATGCTAACAGCCTTATACCTCTTTTCCACCACTTAATAAACCTTTGTATTAGGCTGTCTATTTTCAGCTGACAACCCTTGTTTGATCTCTAACTATAGACCTATAGCCATACTCCCAACAATACCTAAGCTACTTGAAAAAATCGTACACAATCAATTTAGCTTCTATCTTGAAAGCAACAACAGGCTAAGTGACTGCCAACATGGTTGCCGTGCAAAGCGGTCCACTACGTCAGCTCTACTACTCTTAACTGAGGAAATTCTGAACTCTTTAAATAGAAGACACACCACTGGAGCAATTTTCATTGATTTTCGTAAAGCGTTTGAAACAGTAGACCACCTGATTTTATTATCCAAACTTCACTCTTTTAACCTATCACCCTCTGTTTTAGATATGATTTCCTCTTATTTAACAGACAGATCACAAGTTGTGCAACATCTCAACCCTTAGGGTGTGGCATGGGTGTTCCTCAAGGAAGTATCCTTGGGCCTTTGCTTTTTCTTTTATACATTAATGATCTCCCACAAGTGTGCAACTACTCGAAATGCCTAATGTATGCTGAGGATGCATGTATTTCCATTCATCCAGAAATCATCTGTCCTTTACCAGTCCCATCATCTTTTCAAATCAAAATCTTATCATCGCCAAAACATATAAGTATCTGGGTGTGTTACTTGACTCACACCTCACTTACCGTGAACACACCTCCAAGTTAACTAAAAGTTAAATAAGAAACTATATGTATATAAAAAGATTAGACCATACTTATCCTCCACTGTTTCCAAAACCTACCTGCATGCGATTGTCTTCTCAACCATCTCCTACTGTTTACCAATATGGTCTCTCACCACCAAGGAAGTCACTGAACCCATCCCACGGCTATACAACCGAGCTTTAAAGATCCACAAAAATCTTCCAAAACGGACACACCACTGCACTGCACTCACTCAATCACACGCTCTCTCCTTTCAAAATTGTGTTTACAGTCATGCTATCACATTTTATTTTCAACTCCAACACAGCACCTCACAAACACTCATCTCCCTCTTACCAACACATAACACGCCCCAAGCGCGAGTCTCTAGATCTGTCTCCATGGCCCTCCAGCCAGTGCCTGCATACAATAACGGCTATGGGCAGAGGTCCTTCACCCATACCGTCACCACAGTCTGGAATGGCATTCCCCATCACATTAGAGCTTTACAATCCATCACACAGTTCAAAAAAGCTTATAAACTGTTACGCCTTAACACATACACTTGCGAACACTGACTTATATAAATCATTGTCTGTACTCAGTCTGCTGTCTATATGATTGTCCTACTGATGTCTGACGTGCTATGTCCCTGTTATGTGTTGTATTGTAAATGTGACGTGTGATGTGCCTTGTCCCTGTTACATGTTGTATGTGCTGCAGAACAGGAACCTGATGGAAATCAGCTATTTTACTGAGACAGGCCCGTTTTAAATAGTATCTTTTTACTTTCCTGTATAATAAATAAAAAAATAAAATAAAATGGGACGTTGCATTTTTAATGTCTACAAATATTGTAGACTAGAGCCAATCAATGAAACCTTATGCGGAATCTGATGAAGGCGACTCTTTGCTTCGCAAAGTATGTTTCAGAAATCAGCGCATTAAGATAAATATAGTTGTCACATAAGCTATTTTGGATTTTTGTAATATGGAATTATTTCAGAGGGGGAAATGCCGTGAAAAAATGTATGCACAGTGCGTTCAGGATTAGGACTGATATAGCATATGTCGGCCTAGGCCTAATCAATTGTGTTTTAATATCTTTAGCATTCATATTATTCCTTCCTTGACCCCCCAGCCCCAGGGTGAACCCTGTGCAGGCAGTTCCCCAGTATTGCCGGCAGAAGCTGTTGAAACAGTCCCTGAGTTGGTTCAAGGAGGTGAACCAGATATCACGGATGAGCAACTCTCTGCTGAAGAGAATGTAACTTTACCGGATATGACAAATGGAACTCCAGCCATGGCTGAGGATGATGGAAATGGAGAAACTGCTGAAACCCAGCAGCTGAACCACAAACCAACCGGTGATACCGATGACAAAAACAAAGAAAGTGGAAATATCACAGATGGAGAGACAAATTATCAAAACATCACTACACGAACATCGGGAAGGTCGCGCAAACCACCTGAGCGCTTCCAGTATATCCAGATGGGGAAACCCGTAATCTCCTTTGCACAAAGTCTCTTAGAGAGGTTTAATAAAGTCATTGATGCCATTGGTGACTACGACATCTCCCCTGTAGTCTACCGATAAGAGCATTAAGGGACTCATGCAGAGTCAAGGGGGGAGGGTAACCCATATGGAATATAGGGCAGCTAAACCCTTTATTATTTAAAGATGCAATTGCATGAGTTCTCCAGTAGGGAGCGCTCAACATAATTCCAGTTACAGGAAATTACACGTGAGCACCCCGTTTCCAGGGGGTCACCTTGAACCGTAACACTGGACAGACGGCAGGTATTAAGCACAGAGAATCTCCCGGTATGAAATGCCATAAATTAATATTACCACCTTGATTAATTCAGACATAAATATTTCGATGGCATTAATAAGTTGTTGTTTTATTAGGACCTGAATAGTGAAAATACAAGATAACTAACGTGAATTATATTGTTCATATTGTGATATTGTTTTTTTTGTTTGATCCAAGGAAGATTGAATCTACGATGGCGAGCTTTGCCCAAATCAAACAAAAAAAACAATATAACAATATGAACAATATAATTCACGTTAGTTATCTTGGTGTGGATACGGCGTGGCCAGCCGTGAACACCGCCATGGACGATTGTGAAGATCCATTCATTACAGATAAGACAACAGATACAGATACACACTAACCTACCCGGGTAGTAGTAAGAGAAACTGAAACACACATATCCGGATATCCCCCCCCTGAACTAGACATTCCTTGACCGAACAACTCCTTTCCCAAGGAGTACAGTAGCTGGGGAATCCGGCTACAAAGGACTTATTCATTTGATTTTGTTGGTTATTTTCAAAAGCTTTATTTTTAATTAAAATTAAAATTGCTCATCTATTCAACCAACACTGGCAGGTGGGAATTGATACAGGAAAATGATCAGACCAGAACGAGTGAAATTCAAAGTACAATAAAAAGCAGCCAGAGTAAATGCACACGGACCATTTACAGTGTTTCAACAATAACAGAATAAAATACAAAACAATTATCACGGAAAATAAATCTATCGCATTAGGCCCAATTATTGTGAATTAGGAGAGAAGTTCAAAATACAATAAAAAGCAATGAGAGTAAATGCAGACTGACCAAGGTAGTGTATGAAAGGCATTGAGAATGAAAAAAAATTATATATATACATGCATAAAAATATCAATATCTGTATTGGATTCAAACCCTGAAAGAGGACTGTTTTGCATAGCTTCTTTCTCGTGCTTCCTTTCGGAAGTTCAAGAGAGGCGTGTTTGGTAATGTCTTGCAACCTTACCTTATGAAACACAGACACAACTAATGATAACAAGTCCGAATGGTGGTTGTCGATGCCAAACTGTTCCCCAAGCAGAAATACATCCTCTGTTCCAATCTCCCCTCGGACTTTATGCTGCTCCCTAGCTCCCCGTCCACACTTCAAGATGGCGGCCGCATTTCTCGCGTCCCAGCAGCCAATGCTGCGTCTATGTATAGGATGTCTATGCCTTTCACGCCGTCTCTGCCTCCCTGTGTCAAGCTTTTGAGTCCCCTAGTCCTGTCACCTTAACACTTTAGGCTCTTTAGAAAACCAGCTCCAAAACAAACACCACAACTGTACCTTGTATTGCACGCAAAAAAAGACAGTGCATAGCATAAATGGGAGACCAGATTAATGCAGCAATGTAATCAAGTGTTTAATTTACGATAAAATGATCAACGTGGTACAAATAAGAAAATACATCTCGTTACGGATGCAGCCATCGTATTTGTTTGTCGAGTCGTACAAAATACACACTTCCTGATTGGGTCCGATTGCAGACGCCTGTCCGCAATCACGCCCCAGCAGACCCGGTGCTCCATACTCCCCCTGCAGGCCAGACGCCGCCCCACCTCCACAGTGCGCTTTATAAAAATGTGCCTTATGAATGCATTTGACTTGTTGAGAATTTTACAGTGCTGTGTGTGTGTGATCCACAGCCCTGACCAGCGTTAGTGAGGGTAGAGTTTATATTTCTTATGATCTTCCTCCACTAGCGTCCTGATACACAAGTGTGCGTGTGCCTGTCGTACGTACGTACGGTCTGTCTGTCTGTCTGTCTGTCTGTCTGTCTGTCTGTCTTTCTGTCTGTCTGACTGACTGACTGACTGACTGACTGACTGACTGACTGACTGACTGACAGTGAGTAGGTGTGCGTTGCACTCTCTGTAAGGCTTTGGTCTTCATGAAGTGTCAACCAACCAACTCGGAATTTGAGAACAAGGAAATAAACAAATAGATTAATTAAATATAATAAGCATCTTGATTCCACCTATTTCCTGTATGGGGACACCGAATCAACAGGTTGATGATGATTGAGAACAAATCTGTCAATAATGGGAAAGAATTACCAAATGGGGAACGACTTCACGTGACAAATGAAGAAAGAGGGAACAGAAATTGTTTGCTTTGCAATTTTTGCAGTCTCTTACGCATTTGGGGAACCACCTAAACCCAGTTCTAAGAATTCATATCATTGCATATGCAAGAGGTTTCATCAGTGAGCCGTGAGCTAAATCACCCTTTTGTTCCCTTATTCACCAAAAGATAGTAACTTAACTGACATTTATTTATTTAAATGGAGGGCACTCTGGGTTAGATGTTGGGCTGACAACCTGCCTGGAGTTTGGGTTTGGTTTGTGGGGATTCACCATGCTCTCAATCATGGTGAGGTTCATTATGGACCATTCTTCCTAGAAGGATATGCCCAGAGTACACATACAGCCTACGAATTTGCAGGTTGCTTTTATCATGGTTGTGAACATTGCTACAACACGGGTCATCTGAACCCTGTCACAAAGATCAGCTATTGTGTAGTGTACTGCGTAGGCTTTCCGATGATTGGATGCAATTCCCTGAAAATGTATGCCCTGAGCTAGACGTTGTCCGCTGGCGTGAAGGCGCCTGTGTCACCCAATGGAGTGGGGGTTTTGGAGCTGAGTTATACCGCATGGAGCCAAACTACTGTCTGACCGTTGGTTTGAACCTGTACAAAGCCGTACATGCCTGTGGACCGTCTCAGCGTCATTACGGAACCCATTATGACGATATGTGTGTTGTGTGGGGTAGATATCCCCTCCAGTTACTTTTTGAAACTATTTAAAAAAACACAACGGGTTTATCAGTGGCACCTGAACAAATCGTAGGTTACAAGCTGATTTATTTTTTATTTATTTTTTCCCATACACGTCACAAACACACACACTCAACAACACTTACGTACAAACACTGAACTATATCTATCCAAACATTATATAGATAAAGATGTAGCTAAACACTATGCTGGATATAATGTATATCTGAACATTCTATTTTTCTGAACATTATTTATAAGTGAACATTATGTATAGCTGAACATTATACAGCTGACTTTGATGTTGTCAGAACAATTATTTCAGGGTCACACGAAGCTTGATCGCAGTTACAGTGTGTTTGTGCGTGTGTGTATGTGTGTGTGTGTGTGTGTGTGTGTGTGTGTGTGTGTGTTTGGTGTGTCTGTGTGGGTGTGTGTTAAATTAGTTTCACTTTGAAGTTCTCCTGAAAACGATTGACAGACACACACACACACACACACACACACACACACACACACACACACACACACACACACACACACACACACACACACACACACACACACAAGCCAATAAAAACACACAAACACACACTAACAAACATGTGTTTAGTTTGTTTCACTTTTAAGTTCTCCTGGTAACCAATGACCTCACAGCCGTATTGAATTCCTATTGGTCCAGACCGGCCTCTCCCTTGTGATCCGTATCTTGTTCGCTGGTTTCCTGGGCCGGTTGCACCAACTGGGCGTAACTAAGCCTGGTCGTAACTGCTAAGTAGGTCTTAGTTACGACCTGGCATTAGAATGGAGAATGGAACTAACGCCGGTTGCACCAACGGGACTTGCGCCTGGTCTTAACTACGCCCAGTCTTAGCCATGCGCGGCCATGTGAATGTTCCATGGTATGCGCATATCACCACGTTGCTAGGATACCTCGTGACAACAGCTGTTTACTATTTTTCTTGACATGCTGTTGGACCCCGAAATTAATAATTCATTCGTTCACTCATTGTCATTCATCAATTGTGTTAATGCCTAACAATAAAACACTGCAAACGAATATAATTAAAATATGTATTTGTAATGTCTGGTTTACGACGAGCAGGCATTTAGACGGGAATGGTTCTGTAGGAGAGATTTGTTTAATGTGTCGGCCTATATAAAACATATAAACATAGTTAAAACAACATTCACAACTGATTATAAGTTGAAAACGGACTAATCGGCCAGCGATATCTTCCCGACAGGCAGTCGATCTGTGAACACTGATCATATCGCCGGCTGTGCTTTGAAATGCAGTTTAGCGAAGCGTTGCAAGGATGGTGGTAAAGCTGCATTGGATTGGATGTAATTGCTATAGAAACAGCCTGGAATTTCAACTCTACGCCTGCCCCTGACCAGGCGTAGGATTTACGCCTGGTCTTAGTGAAAAGAACGCTAAGCCCAGTTGGTGCAACCGGCGTAACGGTTAGGTTGGACTTAGAACGCCAAGTTACGAACAGGCGTAGTTATGACCAGGCTTACGCCCAGTTGGTGCAACCGGCCCCTGGTCAGTGCGTCTGATGCTGGAGTCGGAGTCACGTCTCTGTGGATAATCTCATCGAGCTGTTCTTCTGAATACATCGATATGAAGGCGCTAACGGGGCTGCTGCTGTTGGTCTTTGGTCACGGTGTGTCCTCAGGTAGACTGACTCAAGTTTTTTACTTTTCAATACTATCTTTCCAAAAGGTTGGTTCATGGTCCCTGAAGAGACATTGTTACATTCCCTAATTTTGTTGAAAATCATTTGATTATCCTCTGTAAAGAGGATAATCCACAACATGATTCAGCTTTTACTGTGAGTATTTAAACTAATATAAGAACATTTATTCTGGGTTCAACTGTGAAAACGAAACCAGTCTATTATCAGAACCACAGTGCCGTTATTGTCTAATTTGATGTGTTATTATCTGGATGGGCTTGTCTGCAGTCCGGGGTGTAGAACCTTACAGTTCCAAGTCTTAGTTTAAGTAACTAACTGGTTGCAAAAATAATATAATTGAATATAAAATGATTCCAACTTGGTGGCATTTCATTTTCCATTAAACAGGGGCCACTTGATAACATTGTGGCTGGAGTTTCCTGGCTGCGTCAGAATGCAGGAGTAGTCTATATTATATACTGTTTGGGTCCATTCCGATCTGAACACACTTCCGGTTGGGGAGGGTGGGGGTGGAGGGGGGTATCCCTATTCACAAGAGCCACTTCCTGTTTATGATTTATGACGGGTCATAAAATCCATTGTGTAGGGATGACAGGTGTAATGCCAGTGGTGAACCTGCAGGGGTCGCTGGGGTGCGGGATCTGTATAGACAGACACTTCCTGTTTATGTTTTATGGCGGGTCGTAAACATAGTATAAAAAGGGGGCGACGGCTGCTGTAGGGTCCCCGCATTCATCAAGTTGTCTGCAGTATTCTTTTCATTCGACATGGACTGCTCATCAGAAGAAACCCATAGATCAGATAGTCCTTATTGTTTGTATAGGGGCCCTCGTACCCCGTCGCCGCTGTCTTCCCCCGCCATGGACGACTCTGTGTCGAGCAATGAGGACATTGAAAACCAGATGCCTGATGGTATGTCCAACGCTAGTACGCCTGTGTCTAACTATGTCGATAGTTGTGGAGATGCGGTACTGCTTAATGCTCCACTCAAAAGAACGAGGCCTGTTTTAGGCTTGAGAGACCGGAGTGCCGGGGATTTATTCACCCACGTTGGCGAATACGGCTTGGAGTATGTAATATCATGGGTCGATGGCTGTGTTATTTTGAAAGTTAAAGATTGTGCTACAGAGTGGCGGATGAACGTTCACGAGTGGAATTTTTTCTTGGAGAATTTATGCCCCATGCTAGACGGCGACGAGGGTACATGGCATGGGGGACCCCATGAATACCGTTGGACCTTTCAGTATGAACCGAGGATTCAACATCGTTTGGCATGCACCTTTCAGTATGAATCGAGGATTCATCGCATGGATGCAAACTATCATACGAAGAGACCACAGGATTTCATTTTTTTCAGACGCGGTGTTGATACAGACGAGCTACCACAGTGCTATGATATGCATTGCATCGGTAGCTCTCCTCTACGCGCCAGTGTTTTAGAAGCTGCTGATTATTTTGATAATGTCTTTTTCATGCAGTGGGCTGATCTGTCTGCACTACGTGGAATTTTTGCAGAGATTGATTCTTTGGCTAAGACGAATGAAGAACCATGGAGCACAACTGATGATGAATGCCGAATGTGCCTGTTTGAGTCGTCTGGGTTTGATGATGGGGTACATGGTGTGTTTGAGTATGTTTAGGGTTATGCTAGCATTAGAAAATGCCCGCAATGTATAAGAAGGTGGAGGGTACATACTAGTAGTATTAAGGGTGTTTTATTTTCCTTTTTTAAATGTGTTTTTGATAGGCTATACCTTATTTTAATATGTGGGTGTTGTGTGTGTGTTTTTTATTTTCATATTCTAATGGTATATTTTTGATACGCTATGCAGCACAGGTCAATGATGAACATGTTCAAGGTGGGGGTGTGGCTATGGAGACTGCTGATTTAAAGGCTGTGCAACCCGGACCCCACTGGCTTCAAGAGTATGCCGTCTATCTGACCGGATTGAATCTGACCTTCCTACACATCGGAGAGGACAGTGAGCTGGAGGTGGACACTGCTGTGAGAGACGACGGATGGCCTGTATCAATACAGATCCGTTTAAACCCTGCATCGCTGGCTGTTCTGCGATTTACCACGGGGGTCTGTGTGGTGGCCATCATCAACCATCAGAAGCAAGCGGACTGCTGGGGATGCCAGTGTGATTGCCCAAGTCAACGACGCCATTCATGCCTACAGGGAGCGACACATCATCACTACGAATCCCACTACCATGACATTTGTGTCATCCTGGACAGACACCCCTTCCTGTTACTTTTAGAAACTGTTCTAAAGAAGACTACAGGGTTGACTGTGTCCCCCGGAAAAATCTATGGTGTGGTCGAATCTTATCTATGTGATTTAATATGCAATACCTATAATACCGAAAAACTGGATTCATTGACCACCGAAGGTGTGTCCGATGAACATCTGCTTCTGATACATGAAGCCATACAAATGTGGCGCCCTACATTGTCATTTTGCAAACCAAAGCCTGGTGGTGGTGGTGGGTGGCGTTTATAATGGGTGTGTTGTTTTCTTATGCCTATGATGCGGATAGCAAGATTGTATCAGATAGACTATCCGTTTTGATGTATGCTGCCATAGAAAATGATACGTATGTCCAACATAATGCTTATATCAAATGTACGTATAAGGGCTGGAATGATCTGGTCATGAAATTCTTGTGTGATAAACCTACTGATCAAATGTTAGCTGAAGTATTTACCCATTTCCCCGATGGTGACTGTTTTACCGTCGGACATGTCATGTGTATATGTGCTTTTGTATCGGATGTCTTGAAGTTGAATAATGCCTCAAACGCCGAGGGTATTAGAACTGCTAGAATGATGGCTTGTAAAATGGTGCAGAAAAATAAAACTGCATGTAGACTTTATCTGAGAATTGTTTTGAGTGGACAGACATTTTAAATAAAAGGATGGATAACTCTGATCAGTGTTTCAGTATTCGTTTTTTGTTGCATGCATACGACATGGATAAACGGCTGCATAAGACTTATTATGATCCCTCCGGACCAGGGGGTTACGGCGGCATCAATAAACTAAGAACGGCCCTCGCGCATAGTGAGGGTGCAGTACCTCCACTAAAATATATCAAGAAATGGTTGCTGAAGCAGGATCCCTACACCCTGCATGTACCTGCACCGATACATTTCCGCCGAAATAGAGTATTGGTTAGTGGAATAGATAGACAGTTCCAGGCTGATTTAGTGGATATGGCAGAGTATGCATCCGAAAATGATGGTGTGCATTTTCTGTTGACGTGTATCGATGTATTCTCAAAACATGCATGGGTTCGTCCGTTACCATCCAAGAGGGCTATCGACGTCGCTAAAGCTTTTGATGATATTCTCGGTGAAGGGCGTACCCCCGATAAACTGCAGACTGACGCTGGCAAAGAATTTTATAACAAGATCTTTCAGCGTTTGATGGAGCGGTACAATGTCAAACATTTCTCTACATCTAACGAGACCAAGGCCAGTATAGTGGAACGCTTCAACAGGACTCTGAAAACCCGCATGTGGAGATATTTAACAGCTGCCAACTCCAAACGATATGTGGATAAACTACAGGATATGGTCCATGCTTATAACCATTCATATCATAGATCGATAAAAATGACCCCGGCCAGTGTTGATAAAGATAATGAGAAAACAGTGTTTAATACGCTATACAAAACCACTCAAGAGCCGATGGTGGTGTTTAGATACGATGTTGGTGACACGGTTAGAATTTCAAAAGTCAGAGCTACATTTCGAAAGGGGTATGAGCAGACGTTTACAGATGAATATTTTGTAATATCGCAGCGCATTGCAAGGTGTCCTCCAGTCTATAAGCTGCAAGACTATGCAGGTGCCCCTGTCCATGGAACATTTTACGAGAAAGAGCTGCAAAAAGTTATAGTGTCTAAAAACAAGGTGTATAAAATAGAAAAGATTATAGATAGAAAAAGGGAGGGGTCTAAGAATCTGCTATATGTCAAATGGCTGGGGTGGCCGGAGGCATTCAATTCGTGGATAGCTGAAAAGACACTAGTCGATGCGTAAAGAGACATACAAGAGACATACAATCCATTATAACCAGAGTGTACGATGGATAAGGAGGTGTCTGGGGGTTTCTATGTGACTCTAGCGAGTAATGCATCGGCAGGGATCTACCCGCAAAATAAGATATGGAATTTTAGAACTAAATTAGCAAAATCTATACACACCAAGCAGCCCTATGAAGTAGGCCTAATTGAAGCTCAGTACCCATGCAGCTGGCATAGTTTTCCTACCGAGGACGCTACGATGACCGTTCACGATGGTAAAACAGGTCATAGGACATCATGTCTATTAGTTGGTGGGCTTTATGAGAGTATCGGATCGTTATTACTACAAATCAACAAGACTTGGACCAAACATAATCCTGGCAGTAAAGTTATACTACATCATGAAGGTATTAGAAACCGCATTTATGTAGAAGGAGACGATCACCTATCTATCGTCTTTAGAGGAAAACTGGCTGCTATGCTGGGTTTCGATACAGGTGTCAAGCTACATGCCCATAAATCGTATGCAGCATATGCCCCCCATCCCACCGATATTCACGGGGGGTGTTACAACATGTTCATATATAGCGACATTGTCGACCATCAGCTGGTCGGAGATAGTTATGTACCCCTGCTAAGGAGTATTAATATAACCGACACCAGCAGGAGACACTGCATTCACATGTTCGACAAGCCGCATTACGTACACGTAGCCCGAGACCCTCTTGGAGATATTGAAATCGATCTAAAGTCTGACCAGAATACAAATATAAAATTCACATACGGCAAAGTGATACTCAAGCTGCATTTTAGACCTGTAAAACAGTAGCATTCATAGCCCCATCTATAGGGATGAGGGGGTATAGACCGCCTTACGACGAGAACAAATATGTTCAGTATTATTTAAACCAAGCAGGGAGTGGGCTACCTGGCTATGAGGGTAGCAGCACACAATATGGTGCTGGCATCGGAGGGATGTTCCGTAGCCTCTTTAGAATGGCTATTCCGTTATTTAGGCGAGGGGCTAGTATAGCAAAGCCTCATCTGAAGACTGCTGCTAAACATATTATAGGCGACGTTATGACCAACATAGCCCATGCTGCATCTACGCCCAAACAGCAGGGGGCAGGCATGAGGGTATATGCCCGAAGAGCAACAAAGTATCCGCCTATAGGATGTGGGCGTACCCGTGCACCAGCACGTCGTCGTAAACAGAATAAAAGATTGGCATCCATCAAAAAGAGAGCCAAACCTAAAAGGATCAGGAAGGGGGCAGCCCGTCGTTTTAGAGGGACGGCTAACGATATATTCATCTAGTATAGCAGGAGGGTTGAATAACAATGGCGTTGCTACATAACATGTCAGACGAGTGCATTAAGAGCGAACTGGATCTCTTCTCCCTGCCTATGACGCAGACTTCGATAGAAAAAAGTACATATATTGAAATACCCCCGCTATCAGCGCTAACAGATGGTGGCCCCATAGAGTTCTTTGTATCGGCCAGTAGCGAAGACTATATGGATCTAAACAATACGTATTTACACCTGAGGATCAAGATTACTAATCCTGATGGAACAGACTTGGCGCCGGCGGCACCCGTTGGACTGATTAACTATCCAGGATGCACGTTATTCTCCCAAGTAGATATTACTCTGGGTGATAGGCTTATCACCCAGTCGTCAAACACCTATCCGTACAGAGGCATAATAGAATGCCTGCTAAACTATGGAAACGGAACATTAGACACCCAATTTGGTTGTGGTCTATTCCAGAAAGACACACACGGACATATGGACGAGATTCTTCCTGGAGGTCTCAATCTAGGCTTAACGACAAGGAGTGAATATACGGGGCGAAGTCGTATAGCGGAGCTGATATCCCCTATACACGTCGATATGTTTTTTCAGGAGAAACTGATGATTAACGGAGTTGATCTCCGTATGAGATTCATTAGAGCAAAAAATGATTTCTGTCTCATGTCCGATGGTGCTGTGGAATACCGTGTCTCTATAGTGTCTGCAAATGTTTTCATTAAAAAGGTATCGGTAGCACCAGGCGTCAAGCTGGCACATGCCCGTGCGTTAAACCAGGCTAACGTTAAATACCCTGTTGATAGGGTATGTCTAAAGAATGTATCCATCGCAGCGGGCAGCCGTATATGCACACAGGATAATCTATTTCTAGGACAAATACCCAAGATGGTTATTATAGGTTTTGTGAATAACGAAGCATTCACAGGGAGCTATGCCAGGAATCCTTTCAGATTCCAACATTTCGGCATTGAGTTCTTATCCCTATATTGCGACGGTCAAGCATACCCCTCTAAGCCCTTTCAGCCTGACTTTAGAAATGGCCTCTATACTCGAGAATATTTCCAGCTCATTCAGGCTACAGGTCGTCAGCTCAAAGATAGAGAAATAGCTATTAACCATAAGGAATTCGGGGACGGGTATGCATTATTTTGTTTCAACCTTGAGGCAGATGAGGGCTGTGGGCAACATGTATCGCTAGTCAGAACAGGGAATGTGAGGCTAGAGGCACGATTCAGAGCAGCACTGGCTACAACGGTCAATTTGATATGTTATGCAGTTTATGATTCTGTTATAGAAATATCAAATAGACGGCAGGTGCTGTTGGACTATTACTAAAAAGTCGGTGCGATATGAATACTATAGAGCTAACAGCAGTGTGTCAGAAAATGGCCCACAAGGCATATTTTCTCGGCGCGTTACCGTGTAATCACCTACCCCGGGAAATTCATCAGAGACCTGTAATGATGGTGGTCAACACCGAACCTTCGCATATGGCCGGTGCACATTGGCTAGCCATCTATATTACAGATGAGAAACAGGGGTACTTTTTCGACTCCTACGGTAACCCTCCCTCATACTCTGAGTTTCCTGAGACCATACAGCGTTTTCTCGATCAGCACTGTATAGATGTTGTTCATTCTACACAACAGGTCCAGGATCCGTCAAGTACAGCATGTGGGCATCATTGTGTTTTTTTCTTGTTTAATATGCAAAAAGGGGTATCCTATCATAAGTTTTTGAAAATGTATGGGGATAATTTACCCCGTAACGATGAAAAGGTTTATGACTTTGTTAACCGTGTACAACCTAATGTCTGTAATGAACATGATATGACGTGTGTGCAGTCATGTGTATGCGGATGTAACATGTAACACGTGTTGTTATGTTTGTTTTCTGTATTGATAATAAAAAATACAATATTTTGATTACATTTTAGTCGTACTGTTTTCTTTTATTTTTTTTTTACGGATAAAACATACATTTAGATACATGATTTAAAATGGTAACCACCCGGCCATATGCATTCCAGGGGAAGTATTAGATGACAATGGCTGCTTGCGTTTCCTCCTTTTATCAGACGAGACAGGGACGGAGGCCATCGCATTGTCGTCCGTAGTGACGGGACTATGCTTATACATGTTTACAGTTTGTCTGAGCTGCTTATTAGGGATAGACGATAGTGGTATATTGTTACTGGCTAAAGATTTCAGAAATACATTCCAGCCCTGTGGTCTGACAGATTCGACAACATGGTAAGGGGCGGTAACATTCTTTAACAAATCAAACATATGGGACCCCTTAATAGTTTCGCCATGTAATATGATCTCCCCCTTGTCCGACCATGAAACATTTTTAGATTTCTTTAAAGAGTCCAGGATATGTCGGGTATTGCTCTTGCTTCTGACGGGTATATGTTTCATTATATCCTTATAGATATGATCGCCGGTGCCATCATCGTCATCAACACCATGCCGTGCCGACATAGGCGTATGAACTGGGTCCCCCTCAGCAAGTGACAGAGTTAATTCTCCGTGTTCGCGTTGCCCTTGTTTTATCATGGATAGATAACGCTGCAGGACAGCACCGTACCTGGCCGCTTTTTCATATAGGTCTGTATCGGGAGTGTTCAACACCATCGCAATGGCCTTATCCAGCTCATTTTCAGCAGTCTGTCTAACAGAATCCCTGGGTTGGGTATGCTTTAAGGCATCGAGTTGATGTTGAGGAACTAGATACATCTTGTGCGTATGATCCATTATAATCACCCTCCTCTTGAGAACAGGCTTGTAAACAACGGTATGGCCACAGACAGCAGGGGTAGTAGAAATCCACCAGTCTGATTGATTAGTCTTTTCTTTCTAGATATTAGTACATTTTTATTGGCGAGTATTCTGAGGTCCTTCTTTCGTCTACGCAATTTCGTATGCTGGCGTGGAGTCAGAGGTATTTTGCCTTGTAAAATGTTCAAGGCTATTTCACACAGCGAGTTGATAAAGTCGGTGTTGGCTGTCCTGAGGATAACTTTACGCTGGGCCGGAGGCGCACTATATAGCTGCTTAAGACGCTCACGGTTTCTACTTATACGTGAGGACATGGTCTTTTGGGCTAATCACTTTGGCTTTCTGAGTGTATACAACATGTCGGTCTGACAATATATCTGTTCTAAGTCTCATGTTGTCCGGGGTCATGGCTTTAAAGTCTACAAGCAGATAGCCGTAAGGCATGTCGGTAGCGTCGTTGAAGGCTTCTAGAAAATATTTTGTCTTGCATGGAAACATCTGTTTGGCTATCAACATAATCTGATATTTGTCACAGCAGCCATCTCTGCGGTCTGTGTGCATCCCCTCTGATGGACGGATGTATTGTGACCATAGAACCGTGAAACATTTGACAGTTAACATTCTTTATTAACACCGACATGATTATTAGCACAGTCATTCATCATTAATACATGATGCATAAAAAAAAAAAGATTAAAATAAAAAAAAAAAGATGAAAGAAGAGAACATGGATCATTTGAAAACAATAAAAACAAAATAGCTAATAGCATGAACATGAAACAATTCTTAACACAATATGCATACCCCCCTCAAAAATATAAAATGAATAAAAACATGGATCATTTGAAAACAATATGTAAAAAGAAGAAGAAGAAAAAACATGGATCATGTGAAAAAGAGAAAAACAATAAACAAAATGGTTAATAGCCGTAAGGAAGCGTGGTGTAGTCGGGGAAGACCCTGCGTTTGTTGTAAACCACCCTAAGCCGTTTAACTACAGTAGCATTTTTAAGCAGAAACCTAGTCTTATCTCGCTGGATGGTATCTACGGTGGTGGTGATGTCGAGGGTTTGAGGCCGATGGTTGACAAAATCATCCAATAGACATTTCAGGGTCTGCTGGGTGACCACTTCAGCATTTGCTGCATTTAAAGTCACCCCTTTGCTTTTGACGACAGACTTGTGGTCACGGGTGTGGTATGCATAGCTTTTAGGACCTGTTGAGACATATTCGCTAATGTAATCCTCCTGTTCGGTACCATAAAGATCACCATCATTTAGCTCGTCGGTCAAGTCGCCCAGATAAGGGCCTAAAGGGGGTACCCAATCACCCTCCTTAGAAACAAAAATGATGCTGTCTGTGTCACAATAGAGGACACGTTCCTGTAGTTTGTCTAGAAGATCGTAGAGCATGAGCCTGGCATGGGCGGTGGTCACAGCCCCCACAATCACGTTGACATCCCGCGCCCTCGCGAGACGTGCATCTACATGTTTCCATTGTACAAGGGCTACTTCATCAGAGATAAAGCAAAAGTGACTAATGTGATAGCTATCGCTAAACATGAGCTGAGTGAACCTTTCAGGGTCAGAAATTAGCTCACACGTGGGTAGGTCTGGGCGTAGTGAAAAGCGACCCCACAGACTGTTTAGAATCAACTTGTTGCAATTACGCATGGCCTTGTTCACACATATGTTGTTGTGATCCAACTGTATACCCTCCTTTGCCAGATAGTTTTGCACATACGCTCGCTGTTTCTCCGCAGTGTCCACTGTGCTGGGGTATCCTGAAGCCTCCTGTTTACGCTTGAGAAACGTTTTGACATACCCTTTAAACAGAGTCTCTGACCGTTTGGGGTAGTGCCACACCTCATGCATTTGGATTAACACGTAACCCATTTCGACCGCTTTTTGTAGCTCAAAAGTCACCCAGGTCCCTGTCAGAGCCCGTTCATCGTTGCAGTGATGACACGCGTCTGTCTGATTGAGCTCAGTGGCACATGTACCACAGAGGGGGAACATCAGCTTTCCATGACACCTGTAGGGGAGCACAGGATGGTAAAGACCTCTGGGGGGCAACACGGTGCATTTGATGATGCCGAAATACCCATCCAAAGGACCAAAATTCCTGAAAATGATCTGGGGGTGCTCTACAGGATAAGGACAGCGGGCCTGTACTGTGGGGTAGAGAGAGGTAAAGTCATAGTAGCGTATTTTCTCACCGGGCACGGCCTTGTGATACATTTTGATGGCGTTGGTGCGACCCCCATAGAGAGAGTCGCGAGGATCAATCCTAGGTTGTATCTTCAGAGTAGCCAAGAATGCCTGCACTGCAGCATTGGTCTTTTTCAGACGGTGCCACTCACACTCCCACATGACCACAACTCTTAAACCATGATCTCTTTTGAGAGCCTCGACTTTGAGGTGAAACTGCACCCACAATTCGCCATAGGTCTTCCTGAGGACAGGGTTCTGGTGGCCAGCGTTGTAGCACTGTTCACACCCATGATAAAAGCATCCTGCAAATTCATAGGCTGTGTTTATAGACGGTGCATGTCCGTCTAGGAAGAATGGTCCATATTTAGCCTCTCCATGGTTGAGAGCATGCCGAATCTCCATGTTATTGGAGTGGGATAGATATTCAAGCCACTGGATGGATGCGCATGAGAACGACTTTTGCTTTTTCTGATAGACACCCTCGTAGGTCAGTGCCAGGACGTTTTTCTTCAAGAACGACTTTTTGAAGGTGGCCATGCACGCCGAAGCCAGAGTGGCATAGGACAAGGGGTCTATAGTGGCACACTCTATGAAATTTTCCCTGTAGATCCTACACGCCTTGTATAGGATCCTCACGTCGTTGACACAGTAGAGACGCAGCTGTTTCTGAAAGTCAAATTTTTTGTGTCGTACAGATCTGTACCAAATAGCGAAATCTGTCTTTTGATCGCTAGTCATGGAATCATATCCATAATATGAGATCTCAGGGTAGGCACCGACATAAGACTCGTTGGCCCGTGTGTTGAATTTATGCGGAAAATTACCTTTTGCCATATCGTCAAAATCCAACGCCGCCGGTGCATTAGCCAATCGCATGGGCAAGAAGCTAAATGAGTCGACCCATCTCTGATGGTAGGCGTCATCACGCATCAAAATGACTCTGCTACCCTTCATGACTAAAGTGGGTTTAATACCCTGCTTGGTCATGTAATCCAGGACGATATAGTTATCAAAGCCCGACGCGTTGTGTGCCACAAATGTATGCAACGAATACGCCCCTCTTCTGTAGCGTTTCACAAACTCGCTTACACAACCTAGACCTGTAGCATACCATTCTATGCCTTCAGACGTTGTAGCTGCCACACAGTTTGCTTCATGACGACCATCATGCATGCGCGTTTCGAAATCATAGTATATGTATTTATTAGGCGGAGCGTCGTCATCAGAGTCATCCGATGGACCACCCCTGCGTTTCTTTTTCTTTTTCTTTTTGTATGGCTGGATATAGCAATCATGTATTCCATCATCGGGCCTCGGCTCCCCACAGTTACGACACTTTGCCTCGCTGCATACGTGACCATTATCGTCACCTTCCTCATCCTCCTCCTCCTCCTCCTCCTCCTCCTCCTCCTCCCCCTCCCCCACCCCCTTCTTCTTCTTCTTCTTCTTCGATATGATATACTGTCTACAACAACGATCGCAGTATTTGAGCTTTTCACAAGGTATCATGTCATGTTTGGCAGAATGCTTCTTGTGTGTGTTGTAGCAGACCAGCGAGCGGCATATACGACTACAGTCCTTGCACTTTATCGTGCGACCTGATAGTCTATCGCACACTGTCAGACACACATTGCAATGGATCGGGCATTTGTGTAATAGAATTCCCTCATGGGCCTTGTAGCAATATTCACACACATATCCCGTACCAAAGAATGCCGTTCTGTTCTCTATGCAATGATAGTGGCTATCATGGAGGTATAGCCATACTGTTTTTGGATGTTGGCCCGTATGTGTCTGGAACATCTCCAGCTTCCTGAATGCATCATTATGATGAAATATCAGGATTTTAACATCTAGATGTCTCTCAAATTTGGAAACATCCGAGAAACCCACAGGGTGATCTGGGGCAAACCCCAGATCCCTGTGTAATTTGCGAGCCGCCTCCAAATTAGTCTCTTTGGCCGCTGTGTCGCCCCCGGTTACCCTCTCATGCAGAAAATGTGTCATGCATAGTGAGAAACACAAATTGTCGTGAGTATTACTCGGTGTGTAGAGACTTAGCTTCTTCTTGTGTATGATTTCATCATAGGGAATGTTTTTTAACTTCAAACGTGCCCCACCCCGTTTGTTGTGGACCCCTGTGACCACCAGCTCTAGCACATCATCCGTCAGACCTGTGTCGTTGCTCTGTATGACTTGGCTAATGTGCTCCATAAACAAATCCTCATTGTAATCGTCACCCGTTACGAGCACAGCCTGTACATCAGAGGCCAATGAAGGACCTCTCAGCACCACGTTTAAGACACTACCATCGGCTGCACTTTGCGAGCAGCTTGTTATGACATCTGACAGCCTCTCCCTGATCAAATCAGGGACCTCCTGTAAATTTGCAAGGGATATACTTCTCAGGTCAATGGACTGTCTAACCTCAAAGCCGTTAAACCGGGGAAATAATCTGGTCTGCAACTCGTCATTATCTTCCCCCGTTACAGCAGGCACCTGTGTACCATCATAAGCAGCACCATCACCAGCACCTCCATCCCCCACACCGCTACCGTCACCACTGCCATCATCGTCAACAACAGCATCGCCATCACCGCCACCACCACCACCCCCCACGCCACCACCACCGCCACCACCACCGACCTGTATATTCGACTCTATAGGGACCCCTGCCACAGCCGGGGGGTCCTGAAAACCCTCGCCAATCCCTTCATCACGTTGCGACCCATGCAATACATCGATCTGTGTGGATATGTATAGACTCTCTTGTGCACTATCCAACCACCCCCCGACAGCGTTAAGTACATCTTGCGTGTTTGCCCCCGCATACACCACACCCCTCGACTCTATAGGGACCCCTGCCGCGGCCGGGGGGTCCTGAAAACCCGCGCCAATCCCTTCATCACGTGGCGACCCATGCAATACATCGATCTGTGTGGATATGTATAGACTCTCTTGTGCACTATCCAACCGCCCCACGACAGCGTTAAGTACATCTCGTGTGTTTGCCCCCGCATACAACACACCCCTTGTGTGTAAATCTCCTGGTGCCTCTAGCCCCACCACGTCATCTAGACATGGTTCGTTCGAAACATTTATCTGTGCTGCCTGATATAGAGCATTAGCCATGCTACGACCCCATGCATCAGCTGCAATTAACACCCGTCTAGTTCTATCTACGCCAACACATATTTCCCGCCTGTCTAAACAACCTTCTGCATACATGCCCCCACCCACCACATGGCCTACGCCCGACAAATGAGACGTATCGCCGGTTGCGTCATACCGCATTGTCATCTCTTCAAGTTCTAAATCCATAATGCTACCCCCACTATCAGATCTACGCCGTCTCTTGGGATTACCGTCTATAGATTTGAATTTCCTTTTTCTAGGGTTAATGGCGTTATGCATAGTGTACGGCTATAGTTTTTTTTAATGCCGATAGATAGAAAATAAAATAAAATTATATATATATATATATATATATATATATATATATATATATAAAAATTATATTTAAAAAAAAAACGTTAATTAGTCAGATATTAAAAGAAAAAAGTTTTATTACATGCAGTTTAAAACAAAAAAAAATACCCTCTCCACGAGATAAAAGAAAAAAACAAAAACACAAATCAAATAATAGCATTCACCGTAAGCTTTGCTAGTGTGTCATTCAACACAGACATCTCGGTACACATTGCCTGATAGGCATTGAGGTTAGCTTTGCAAGTAGATTCCAATAACCATAATTTTCGAGCGGTTTTAGAAGCTCTTAACACCTCTTCTGAGTTAATTCTCGCTATGCCCTGCGTGTTGCCACGCACAGCTGCCTCGGCCGCCAAATGCTTACGTTGAAGGACCACAATTGCACGTCCATTACTGGTCTCAGTGTTTGGGGATTCAGCAGTCATACGATCACGCGCATTTTCGAACCTGATAGCGATGAAGGACTGCTTCGTCTGCTCTTCGAGAGCCTGATATCTACTGTCACCACATTTACTCTGACGATCAATGGCTAAGGAGTTTACAGCCACCGTTGCAGTTAACACGGCTAATTTATCAGCAAATTCTTTACGCAATTTAGCATCTCGCAGCACAGCACGGTATTCACCATCAGCAATTGCGGGACCGGCTGGTAGCCGCAGCACCGCTACCTCATGAGCGATGGGACTCACGATACACGGAGAGTCGCAGATAGGGGCTTGAATGGTGTGTAGGGATCCAGATGCAGGACCTGCAGGCTGGTGGTGTTGTACAGGCTCTGCACTGGTGGTAGCCTCTACGGATGTAGCTGGAGAGTCGACCCACAGAGCTGGAGTGAAGTCGCTATGTTCCAGCAGCGATGAATTCCAGGACGCGTCCAGGATGTCGTCAAGACCAGCCCAATCATTGACGGTCAGCCCTGCTGGTGGCGCACACTGGGGATCTCCATAGACTATTTGTAATAGAAAAAAAAGAAAAGAAATCAGTATCAATCCCGTCATGATCATTACACTCTATAGAATATACACATGCTTTTTTTTTTCATTTAATTTCCTACCGTGTTGTATAGTCCCATCCGGTTGCACGGTGACGGTCTCTGTAGGCGACGCCGACACATGCACATCCACTTCCCCAATCACACGGTGGTTGGAATCAGTCCATGCCGCTCCATGTGGCGCAATTTGCGGATTTATGACTGCCTGTATAACCTGGGTAAAATTCTCCGGAGCTAGACCACCGTGGGTGGCGTCCTTGCGGGCCTTTTTATAAGGAATTTGTAGCTGTTCTATGGTCAGTGGTGGGCAGGGTATAGCCCCGCCTATTCCCGCCGATCTTTTCAAATTCTTCTTGGATAGTCGACTTGGAGTTGGTCCGGGGGTTCGCTGATTGACTTTGGCAACGATAGGTACTAAACGTGGATCAAAAACAAAATACAAAAAGTATTCAGGGGTTAGGTTTGGTTGTTTTAGATGTTAAATTAATAGATATTTTATTCTGGTAATACACCTATAGATATATTAATGGCGGACGTATTAACAACTTACCAAAACTACCGCTTGTCAGCACATTAGTCTGGTCTGCTAGAATCGGTCTGTTGAGCCGAATATCCTGCAAATCTGTTACACATTGGGAAAACACAAATAGATCAGTCAGATATAAACAGCTGATTCACATAGACATAGTCATAATATAATCATGATACACTCATATGAATACTTACAGTCAGTCGGCATAGTTGTGCAGGACGGATCGTTGTTGTTGTTTTTTTTTTTTTCTTCCAACTGCTACGACGCGTTTACTAACTTAGAATAGCGTGTCTAACGTCAGGGTCGGAGGTCGTACGCTCCCGTATCAGGGGACCCCGTATATTTATGCCTGATAGACGCCCTATCTGCATCATTCGCACCTAAGGCCCCGACGTCATAGACGCCTGTCCAATAGGTACTGGACCCACGCACACGTAGGTACCACAGGCCTACGCCCACTCGCCCGACCTTATACTGATAAATAAAGTTGATCCAAATACAGATGAAAAATTACTAAACTATCTTAATAGTATCATGATATCACCTAATATATTGTCAATGTGAACCAAAGTCGGTTTTCGTAATATAGTGGGATAGAATATAAAAAGCACATTATTACGTCTCTCACACACACACACACACACACACACACACACACACACACACACACACACACACACACACACACACACACACACACACACACACACATCAAATCACTCTGTATAGTACCAGGGAGCCATCAAACAGCCTGTGTCTTCCATAGACAGCTCCCCCATAATCAACATGGAGCCGTGGAGTGCCATGGTCGTCAGACATATGTGTAACAATAGAGGCGTTGCTTCTCCACAGACATTAAGGCACCGAATTATACAACCCCTCATTGTTCAAAGGCATTGGATTACACTTTTATCCTACACTACTTACAAACACATCTGTTATAAGAATTGTATCATATAATGCTACTGCTGTCCACATATTGTTAATAGAATCATAGCCCATGAAACATCTGTTGACACACTCTCTCACACACACACACACACACACACACACACACACACACACACACACACACACACACACACACACACACACACACACACACACACACACACACACACACACGAGACATCAAACAACACGTGACGATCTTCCTATCGACCGTGCCCCATCTCACACTCTCTAGGGCCTTGACTGTATGCCCACTGCCTCCATCAATGGTCTCGCCCTGCAAACCGCATAGATCACTGGCTATCCTTCCAACAACACATTGATCATTCTGCTAACATCCTGGCCGCTTTGACGACCGACTGTCCTGCCTACAACACGGTGATCTTCCTGTTAACACCCCTACAGTTCAGCCGATTCGACTACGCATATCCCTAGCACACCCCACACACACACACACACACACACACACACACACACACACACACACACACACACACACACACACACACACACACACACACACACACACACACACACACACACACACACACACACACACACACACCACACACACACATATACATACACACCCACACACACATACACTAATCACACCTCTGTCTACACAGATCCCGCACCCCAGCGACCCCTGCAGGTTCACCACTGGCATTACACGGATCAGCCCTACACGAAGGGGTTTATGGTTTATGACCCCTCATAAAACATAAACAGGAAGTACCTCTGTGAATCGGGATCCCCCCCTCCACCCCCACCCTCCCCAACCGGAAGTGTGTTCAGATAGGAATGGACCCAAACGGCATATGATATCAACTACTATCGTGACTCCTCAGGAACAGTTTCATTTCCAAGAAGGTCTTATTTGGGGCCATCCCCAGATGGATCCTGCTCCTCAAGAGCTTCCCCCCTCCACTGGGTGGTGTTCTGAACAGATGACCTCCTTCCTGTCCTCAGGCTGACTAAAGCTGCACCGTTTGCATCTGTGAAGGCCCCTCATTCAGAAAACCACTGGACTACAAAGACATGACTTCAGAGACGTTGAATCAACCTGGGACACATTTTGGAGACGCCAAGCATAATCCATCACCAATGTGGGACGCCACTGAAGAATTTTGTACATAATTTACGTCTCTGGAGACATTGGTTGTTCTGTTCTGGGTGCCCTGGCAGGAGAGCTGGGGGTGGATGATGGAATTTATTTGGCATGAGGTTTTTACCCTGCATGATTGTTTGGCCTTTTATGGCTCAGTGGTGTGTGTGTTTGGGTTTGACATGAGATGGATGATTTTTGAGCATTGCTTGGATTCTACTGTGTGTGTCTCCCACACACACCTGGCATGGGGTTCTACGTGTGTTTGGTTCCACCTGGCATGGGGTTCTACGTGTGTGTTCTGGGTTCTATGTGTGTCTGTGTCCGGCTTGCTTTGACAGTGCTAATGTTCATACGGGGGTCTGTGTGATTTGGCTTGGGATATTGGAATGGTCAAATAAATCATACCTGATGGACGGCCACACGTTTACTTGAGGGCCTCCAGTAGACATGAAGAGCCCTGAGCGACGCTCCGGAGCGATATCAACACATTCGGCAGGAAGGAGAGTATCCAACTCAAGTGTAAAAGGATGCAAGCGGCGTGTTCAGATCAGTGACTTCAAACCAGGACTACACCAATCAGGATCAATGGAGGATGGACACCCAAAGGCATTCCACAAGGAGAGTCTGAAGTTGGAAAGGGACCTAAATTGGTATTGAAGATGACCTTCAGACCTGTAATGAGACGGCTCTTCCTACCTGGCTGGATTGATGGAGAGCCCTGTAGATATTGTCTTGCTCTCCGTTGCACGTTTTCTCAGGCTGTACTGTATTTGTTTCGGACAGGACTAGCTGAATGATTGGTTCCCTTAAATCAGAACCAATCTGGGAACTCCAACTAGTGCGCTCTTCGAGCTGAAGTTGTGCTCTTCGAGCTGAAGTTGTGCTCTTCAGCTGAGGCGGTAAGGAAACCTTCACTAGGGATTCAAGGTGTAAGGAGTAGAATGTTTCAAAGTGTTCCATGGTACTCTGATGAAGACCGTTGTTATGTTCCACTGGCTGAGAGGAAGAACCCTCACATCTTCCTCTTGGCCTTTCTCCTCTGAGAATCCTGGCGCCATCTAGAAGGATATTCCAGCTCATTAACAGTCATATGTTAACAGTAAATCATCACAGTATATATTGAGAGTAAATCATCACAGTGATAATGTGTGATAATATATGATAATGTTTAATGCTGGCTTTCTTGCTGTTTAGGGTCAAAGTTAAATCATGAAGAGGCTTCTCACGTTCAGCTTCCTAAAGCAGGATGGAGTGGATCGCAGTTCATTTATAATCCTTACAAACAGGCTTGGGGCTTCAGCTAACTAAATATGCTATATTGGCTTTATTACAATAAGATTTATACTTAACTTCATTTTGATAACAACCATTAATCCGTAAGAATTGCAAATCAATAGATCGCTGTATTTGTGATAGATTTGATTAACTCACTGGCTTAAACCTGCAATCTTTCACTGATGCTTGGAAACCATGGCAACACAACCTTGTTACACAGGCTAGCACAATCGAGCTAGGACGCTTTAGCATAATTTTTTTTTTTTGTATTTTTATAAAGAATGTTGGATCAAATATTAAATATTTTTTTTAATCATCCAAATATAAAAATCGCTGCATTCTTGTTTTGCGTTATTTGGTCAATAATATCCAGAAAGAAAATAAGAAAATATTTCCATTATACTTTATTAAGGTTAGTTCATTTCATTTAGTTTAGTTATTGGGCTTTGTGTGACCAGAGACTATGTTTCTGATGATCTTCCTCCACCAACGTCCTGATATTAGATGTCTTATGCCGACAGACAAAACACACACACACACACACACACACACACACACACACACACACACACACACACACACACACACACACACACACACACACACACACACACACACACACACACACACACTCATATCATCTCATTCACTCACTAAATTCATGTCGTCATACACTAAAGACGCTCCACTTTTTTAAGTGGAGTCAATGAAATCATTGTTGTTATATTTTGTGCAGTTGTATCATTATTTTCCGTAGGTATTCATATATACGTACGGTTTATGAATATATACCATATACCTATAGCTGCATAATGTACAGCAGGCCTGTCCTTATATAGAAGGACCTCGCTGAGCACCTAATGCTTTACTGCAGGGTCTGAGGGTGTGGAGACCCTGTGGGGGGTGGAGTTTGGGTTTGGATTGTGGGGATTCACCATGCTCTCAATCATGGTGGGGTTCAATATGGACCATTCTACCTAGACGGATATGCCCCGAGTACACATACAGCCTACGAATTTGCAGGTTGCTTTTATCATTGTTGTGAACATTGCTACAACACGGGTCATCTAACCCCTGTCACAAAGATCAGCTTTTGAGTACTGCTTACCGATGATTGGATGCGTTTCCCTGAAAATGTATGCCCTGAGCTAGACGTTGTCCGCTGGCGTGAAGGCGCCTGTGTCACCCAATGGAGTGGGGGTTTTGGGGCTGAGTTAGACCGCATGGAGCCAAACTACTGTTTGCCCGTTGGTTTGAACCTGTCTTCTTTATCCAGGGGGGTGATTGGCCCGCGATACGCTCAATTCTCTGAGGAGATTGACGGAGCGGTCAAGAAGTACCCGAGTCCCCCCACTGAGCTTTACCCAGATACCCATCGGTGCACGTGTGCTACTAAGGATGTTACAATACATCTATTTTTATCAGATGCTGATGAAGAGGGTGCCCCAGAACACAGCGATGGTGGTATGGCGTGATGGGGTAATGCAACGTGCACGTAGCTATAGAAAATGGTGAATATTAGAAAACGTGACTTGAGTTGAGTTGGTGTGTGTGTGTGTGTGTCTAATGTGTATTGGTTATGTTATACAGAACAGGTGTTTGCTGATCGAGCACAATAGGATGATGCCAACACGGAGTGTGGATATTAAAATTGTGTACAACCTGAACATAGTGATTGTACGCACACTATCTGACTCTACTGAATCAGAGCTTCCTGCCGCCTGAGGGGGGCGACACCGAGCTGGTGGTGGATACGCCTGAACCCCCTTGCCCACTGCATCCGTCCGTTGGCGGATCTCATTGACTTTGCATGGGGTGATTCCGAAATGCATTGTGGGTCGGCCCGTTCCGTCGGCTCCGTCTCTTGCGTTCAGAAGTTGCGAAAATGTTAACTTTTCAGGCTGCAACGGATCCGTCAGCCAATCAGATCGGGGCTCCGTCGGCAAATACCACTCCCCCATCCGTCAGACACGCCTTCCGTCGTCCTTTGACGGACGGGTGCAGTGGGCAAGCTGCGTTATGGAGCGGATGGATGGCCCTCATCGATGCCGCGCAGTTTAAACTCTGAATGCCTGGGTGTTCTGAGATCTACCGCGGGTGTCTGCGTGGCTGCCATCATTGACAAGAAGGTCCGTTCAGACTGTTGGAGGTGTGCGTACAACAGTCCGAGTCACCGACGCCGTACATGCCTGTGGACCGTCTCAGCGTCATTACGGAACCCATTATAACGATATATGTGTTGTGTGGGGTAGATCCCTTCCAGTTACTTTTTGAAACTATTTTAAAAAACACAACGGGTTTATCAGTGGCACCTGAACAAATCGTAGGTTGCGAGCTGATTTATTTTTGATTTATTTTTTCACACACACGCATACATCACAAACACACACACTCAACAACACTTACGTACAAACACTGAACTATATATATCTAAACATTATATAGATAAAGATTAGATATAGCTAAACACTATGCTGGACATAATGTATATCTGAACATTATATTTTTCTGAACATTATTTGTAAGTGAACATTATGTACAGCTGAACATTATACAGCTGAATATGATGTAGAACAATTATTTCAGGGTCACACAAAGCTTGATCGCAGTTACTGTGTGTGTGTGTGTGTGTGTGTGTGTGTGTGTGTGTGTGTGTGTGTGTGTGTGTGTGTGTGTGTTAAATTAGTTTCACTTTGAAGTTCGCCTGAAAACGATTGACAGTCACAGACACACAAACACACACGTAAACACACACACACACACACACAACTACATACACACAAACACACACACACACAAGCCAATAAAAACACACAAACATACACTAACATACATGTGTTTAGTTAGTTTCACTTTGATGTTCTCCTGGTAACCAATGACGTCGCAGCTGTATTGAATTCCTATTGGTCCAGACCGGCCTCTCCCTCTCCCTCCGTCTCTTGTTCGCTGGTTTCCTGGTCAGTGCGTCTGATGCTCGAGTCGGAGTCACGTCTCTGTGGATAATCTCATCGAGCTGTTCTTCTGAATACATCGATATGAAGGCGCTAACGGGCCTGCTGCTGTTGGTCTTTGGTCACGGTGTGTCCTCAGGTAAGACTGACTCAAGTTTTTTACCTTTCAAAACTATCTTTCCAAAAGGTTGGTTCATGGTCCCTGAAGAGACATTGTTACATTCCCTAATTTTGTTGAAAATCATTTGATTATCCTCTGTAAAGAGGATAATCCACAACATGATTCAGCTTTTACTGTGAGTATTTAAACTAATATAAGAACATTTATTCTGGGTTCAACTGTGAAAACGAAACCAGTCTATTATCAGAACCAATCATTAAACTTCAGTTAGGAAGGAATCCGATGTGTACTTTAAGTCTATTTTTAATCCTAAATATTATATTAACACTCAAAGTTATTTTATTTTTAACTTCTTGGAGAATCATCATGCACGTGCACACACACATATACACACGCAGACACACAATAATATAATTATTATCATTGCTATCAATATATTGTTATGAAATTCAATAATTATATTATTATATTATATTAATTATTATCATTCCAATGATGGCAATGTGAAGATAGTTAAAATGCCGTAATCTAATACAGAAATTCACAAATATACTTGTAATAGTAAACATTGTAATAATTATTTAAATAATAGATTATTATTCATGTCATCTGTAATGATTAAGAAGAGGCAGCAGGTTGTGTTCAGTTGAAGGTCTGTTCAGCCAGTGCTGTGGGCTACAGTGAGATGTTTGGACGTCAATAAGATCAAACTGAAGGTTCCTACATTACCTGGACGCCAGGCGGCGGAGCCATGTGATAGGGGGCGAGGCCATATGACAGGGGGAGGGGCCATAAGGACAGTTACTCTGCGTCTCTCTCGTAGATCGCACCATCTTTCAACGCCTTGTTTAATACGACTGCATCACCGTATCTCACATGATCAGCAGCTCGCGGATATCACTTTCTCTCCAGTTAGAACTGATCATGATGACATCACTGCAATGAAGCAACACCTCTACCCAACGTGATCAGGCATGACATTTATGTGATTAGGGCATACACTTGTTTATATGTACGTCTTTTAAGAGTCATCTAGTGCTTGGTAGGCATATGACTAAGCCAGCTGACGGGCCTGCTCAGTTCCAGATTCTCTTTCATTAATCAATTCCTTGAACTAGCCTTTGATAATGTTCTGGCCCGCCACCTACTGGCTGGAAAAAATATTGTCCTGAGGCCAAACTTAGTTGCCGACCCCTGGTCTAGACTAGAGGGATGGACATTAATCGCATGTCTGTCTGTCTGTCTCCAGTGATACACAGTAGTAACCTGTCTGTCTGTCTGTCTACAGTGATGTACCGTATTAACCTGTCTGTCTGTCTGTCTACAGTGATGTCCCGTATTAACCTGTCTGTCTGTCTGTCTACAGTGCTTCACTCTCTGCAGTATTTCTACACGGGGTCATCTGGACTCACAGCCTTCCCAGAGTTTGTTGCTGTTGGGATGGTGGATGGAGTTCAGATTGGATACTATGACAGCAACATCCAGGGAATAGTCCTCAAACAGGACTGGATGGAGCGGTACGCCAGAGATGACCCCGACTACCTGGAGAGGCTTACTGGAATAGCTAAGGGTGACCAGCAGTGGTTCAAAGTCAACATTGGGATTCTGAAGAAGATCTTTTACCAGATAGGAGGTACGATTATATCTACTGTCTGACCTCTCACATGGAGATATCCATCATTCAACCCCATGATAAAGATTCACCATACTCCTAAACACACACACACACACACACACACACACACACACACACACGCACGCACGCACACACGCACGTACGTACGTACGTACGTACGTACGTACGTACGTGTGTGATGTCTGTGTGTGTGTGTGTTCGAAAGTTCAGTGATTGAAACAAATAGAAGCCCGGGCTATTGAAGTTTTAGATATTTTATTACTGTCCTTCTCAACACTCTCTGATCTCACTAAAAGGCTGGCAGAACAAAACAGCAATATCGATGAGATGCGCTCTGCATAGAGAAGAAAGAATACCGACATTGAATTTGCAACATTTTTGCAACAGATTATTCTAAATCTGCCCATATATGGACACGTCAGAATGTTGTGGTTTCCACTGGCTACAAAGTTGCATCTGTGGCTGCTGGTAATGCCACCACTAAGAAGTACACTCTAGGGTGGTGTAGGGTGGTGTAGGGTGGTGTAAGGTGGTGTAGGGTGCTGTAGGGTGGTGTAGGGTGGTTTAGGTTGTTGTAGGGTGGTGTAGGGTGGTGTAGGGTGGTGTAGGTTGTTGTAGGGTGGTGTAGGTTGTTGTAGGGTGGTGTAGGTTGTTGTAGTGGTCTGTAGGGTGGTCTGTAGGGTGGTCTGTAGGGTGGTCTGTAGGGTGGTGTAGGTTGTTGTAGGGTGGTGTAGGGTGGTGTAGGGGGGTGTAGGGTGGTGTAGGGTGGTGTAGGGTGGTGTAGGGGGTGTAGGTCGGTGTAGGGTGGTGTAGGGTGGTGATGTGGGCTGTAGGGTGGTGTAGGGTGGTGTAGGGGGCTGTAGGGTGGTGTA
>NC_044069.1:3822423-3844923 GCF_902167405.1 Gadus morhua
TAAACTCTCCAAGAGGACTGACACCTGATCTCCACCTCCCCCTACTTCCTGTCCCCTTCCTACGATCTGATTGGTTGTCTTCACCCACTGGTGGTCTGGTGGTAGAAACCTCTCCACCTCTGAATGATGAACCTCCTCCAATGTCCACTGAGATGTTGTGGCATTAAGAATATGAAAGTATAATAACATCAGGATATTCACCACTGTTGCAACACTAATCATTTCTCTTGATCCTTAGATTCAGACAAGCATCACAAACCAGTTGGTGATTAAAATGAGTGTTTACTGCAGTTCTGTTCTTATGATTAACGCCACATACAACACAGAGACCTTGGTGACTTTTCTAGCTCACTGGGTTATACAGCTCTGTAGATCTAGATACATCTAGCTCACTGGACTTTACAGCTCTATAGATCTAGATACATCTAGCTCACTGGACTATACAGCTCTTTAGATTTAGATACATCTAGCTCACTGGACTATACAGCTCTATAGATCTAGATACATCTAGCTCACTGGACTATACAGCTCTATAGATCTAGATACATCTAGCTCACTGGACTATACAGCTCTATAGATCTAGATACATCTAACTCAGCCATGTCTTCACCTCCTCCCATTCTGATACTTCCCAGGTTCTGACACCAGCTCTGAGAACACTGAGGGGCAGAATCCGGCTCCTGAGGCCCAACCTCTGACCACAGTCAGTACTTTACCACTTTACAATACTTATTCAGAGTCATATGTTTACAGTTATATTTATTTGCAGTCTACTTTATCACAGCGACAGTAATACAACTATTAACAGTACTTCACCACAGTAAAGGTACGGCCACACTGAACCTGTTACGCACGTTAGAGGCGTAGAAAATCAGCATTTTTGCATCGGGAACCATTGGTTTAGGCGTGTAGATGCGTTACACCCGCTAAAAGAGCGCGTTAAGCGCGTTAGATTTAGGCGTTTTACACCTAAATAACGCGCCCAACGCACCTACTCGCGGAGTTCAATCATTTTTTCTTTTTACGCTCCTACGAGTGACGCTTAGCCGCGATAGCCAATCAGCGTTGAGCTTGACCATTAGCCATGTTTGTGGTGCAAAAGAAAAGGAGCGGGGGCCAATAAGTTTTGGGCGGGTTCATCTAGCTCCGTAGGCGCGTTAGGTGCGTTGAACCATTTTTGTGACACACAATGATGAAGCGGCAGGCTAGGCGCGTTACGTGCGTAATGCGTTCAGTGTGGCCATACCTTAATAGATTAACAATCATATTTGAACAGTACTTCATCACAGTAATATTCTAACAGTACGTCATCACACTAATAGATTAACATTAACAGTCATATGTTAACAGTGCATCATCACAGTAATATATTAACAGTACAACATCACATTGATAATGTGTTTAATGTTTAATGCTGACTTGTACTTTCTTGCTGTTTTGGTTTGTAGTTAAATCATGAAGAGGCTTATCACGTTCAGCTTCCTAAACCAGGATGGAGTGGATCGCAGTTCATTTATAATCCTTAAAAACAGGCTTGGGACTTCAGCTAACTAAAGATAGCCTATTTGCTTAATAACAATAACATTCATACTTAACTTTATCTTGATAACAACCATTTATCCGTAAAAATTGTGAATCAATTAGATCACTGTATTTGTGATAGATTTGATTAACTCACTGGCTTAAACCTGTAATCTTTCACTGATGCTTGGAAACCATGGCAACACGACCTCGCAACATAAGCTAGCACAATCGAGCTAGGCTGCTCTAGCATGAATAATTTTGTTTGTATTTTTACAAAAAAATCGGAATTGGATTAAATATTAATGTTTTTTTTATACATCCAAATATAAAAATCGCTGTACTCTCGTTTGGAGTTATTTGGACAATATAATCCCCCAAAAAATCTGAAAATATTCTCAATATACGCTGTTTATAGGTTAGGTCCTTTCATTTAGTGAAGTTATTGGGCTTTGTGTGACCAGAGTTCATATCTTTGATGATCTTCCTCCACTAGCGTCCTGATATCAGATGTCTTATGCTGAAAGACAAAACACACACACACACGCACACACACACGCACACGCACACGCACACACACACACACACACACACACACACACACACACACACACACACACTCACAGACACACATTCATAAACACACATATCAACACACATTTAGCTGAACTTTATACATCTAAACATATATATGGATGAAGATTAGATATAGCTAAAAAATATGCTGAACATTATATATAATTGAACGTAATATCTTTCTGAACGTTATGTATAAATGAACATTATGTATAGCTGAACATTGTTGAAAATGATGTAATGCTGAATATATATTAAAGCCAGCTGAACATAATATTGTAAGAACAATTCATTAAGGGTTACATGAATTTTGGTCGCTGTAGCAGTGTGTGAGCATCAGTCCGTCTGATGTTGGAGTCAGAGTCACGTCTCTGTGGATAATCTCATCGAGCTGTTCTTCTGAATACATCGATATGAAGGCGCTAACGGGGCTGCTGCTGTTGGTCTTTGGTCACGGTGTGTCCTCAGATATGACTGATGACAGTTTTTCCTGTTCAAAACTATTATTCCATAGTTGACTATTAATCAATAGTGTACTATTATTCAATAGTTTTATTTAAACGTTTCAAAAGGTTTGTTTCTGGTCCCTGAATAGAAGACATTGAGTTGATTTCCTTGTAAAACTGAAAACCATTCGCTTATCATCCCAAATGCGACCAATTAATCCATAACATGATTAATCATTTACTTTGAATATTCATTTGATGAAGTTGTTCATGAATCAAATAAATATAATCTATTATCGCTACTAAACATTAAACTTCAGTTTGGAGTGATTCTGTTTAAATATACTTTTAATCCCATTTCCACTCTTCTTGTTTAACCATTAGTAGGTTGTACAAACAAATCCAACCTGAGGGTTCCCGCCAATTTCCTGTTGAATTTAGAATCAAAATAATTAATAATTAAGTTGTTGTATGTTTTTAGATAAACGAAAGGGTCCCACATTACCTGTACGGCCAGGGGGCGGAGCCATAGGACAGGGGGAGGGGCCATATACCTGTCTGTTTGCTGGGATGTACAGTATTATGGCGCGTTCACATCGCTGGGAATTATGGGGAAATCATTTTCGCGATGTCGGAAAGTTCTCGTGAACGACACCTCATGCCGCTCTTATGATTCTGCTTCCGTTCAGCAACTGGGGCCAGATTTGCCCAAGACTTGCCCAGTTGATGACGTATGGTTTACTAGTGACGCTCATGAACATGACGGAACAGGAAAGTTTTACTCAATATAAAGGAATCAACCATCATATCACATTCTTTACTATAGATTGACGTTGTAACCGTCTGTTGGCATCGACTTTGCTCCGTTTTAAACGTTGTGTACTGGTAAACCAGCTCCGGATAAGGGCATGTGTAGCCTTCCACACAGTGGCAATACGATGTGCTTCTCATAAATAAAAGCTAGTAGGTGATAGGCTACAAGGAAATAAAGGCGTTCGAACTTGAAACTGATCCTACTAAGTTCTGTTTAGTTCTGACTGCTTTTTATCGGATAAAAAAAACCTGCTGTGAAGAAGATTTCGATGCCCAACGCAGTGCACATGAACGGTCGCTGTCGGGAACACGCGTAAGCCTGAGCGTCATCACTGACGAGGCGTCACGTTATCACGTCCGTCCGTCCGTCCGTCCGTCTGTCCGTCCGTCCATCCGTCCGTCTGTCCGTCTGTCTGATATGAGGATTTCCTACATGGCGTCGTCTGGACTCTCAACGTCCCCAGAGTTTGTTGCGGTTAGGATGGTGGATGAGGTCAGTGGCGTCACTATGCTGTTTTATTCAGGGCTAAAGCCTCGGATGTTATTTAATGACGATGACGATACAAACGTTAGGTTTTAAGCTTGGGGATGTTTTGACTTCATGTGCATTTTGCTGAACATTTTGCAGGAAACCCTAGGGGGCCACAGCGCCCCCTAGGGTCACACTTTTCAATGTTAAATTTTTTAACATTGAAAAATAAAGCTGAATATGATTTATTGAGTTAAATTCAGAGGCAAAAAATCCAGATACTTCATTTCAATGCATACATATTCAGTGCTTAGAATTCAATGGCTTTTTATTTTCAAAATCCGATGGCACAGATTTACTTCCATACCTATCCTATTCCCAGTCAGATCCGTGCGTGTGTGTGTGTGTGTGTATATGTCTGTAAGGTCTGCCTCACTTGTAATCATTATACTCTGCAATAAATTGAATGGAACTTTATATGTTTGGGGACAAGCAGCATAGCAGTCAGGTAGATATTTAAAGCTATAATAAACCGCGTAATTCGTTTATTTAGATAAAGCATTATGAAAAAGTTTGCATGCACAATAAAGCAAATGAATTTGGCGCCCAGCATTTTCATTTTCCCTCTGGGCTAAGCCCCGGATGTTTATGAAACTTAGAAATCCCCACCCAAATCTATTCTCTTGACTAGAGGCAATAAAAATGTGATATGTGTGGAAGAGAGACGGAGAAGGGAGGAAGGAGAGGAGAAAAGGATTAGAGGGGAGAAGGAGAAGAGAGAAGGAGTAGTAGTATTTAGTGACCAGAACTGTATGGAGTGTATCTATTGTTTGTGTGTGTGTGTGTGTGTGTGTGGGGGGGGGGTATCTATGTAGTTTGTATCTATATTAAGTTAATCTTTGGTGTGTGTCTATTTGGTGTGTTGATCTTTATGGTGTGCATCTATATGGCGTGTGTCTATGGTGTGTGTGTATCTATATGGTGTATAGGCTACCTATGGTGTGTGCGTGTATATATATGGTTTGTATCTATCGTGTGTGTCTGCATATGGTTTGTAGCTATATGTTGTGTGTATCAATATTGTGTGTGAATCTATATGTGTGTATCTGTGGTGTGTGTGTGTGCATATGGTGTGAATCTACATGGTGTATTGGTGTGTGTGTGTGTGTGTGTGTGTGTGTGTGTGTGTGTGTGTGTGTGTGTGTGTGTGTGTGTGTGTGTGTGTGTGTGTGTGTGTGTGTGTGTGTGTGTGTGTGTGTGTGTGTGTTAACGTGTGTGGTGGTAGGCGATGACTCCAGTTTAACCAGTGAATGAGTCTCTCTGGTCTCTTTGATGAAGGCTACCTTCTCACTCCTCAAATGGCCGTTCAGGATGCTGCCAAGTTACGGCTGCAATGGAGACGGTATCTCGCAGAGCGCTCAGAGAGCAGATGTTCTCGTGTGGTAACATCGCCCTCTGCTGTCCACATCCGCTCACTACACACACAGGGACGCAAGATCACACGTGCGTTGAGTTTTACTAATTAGCTCCCCTGCCGCAGCTCGCCTGCCAAGTGGTTTTCTGGTGCGTTTCACTTAAGAGGGAACCGGACAGTACCTTGGTGTCCTCCACTGTTTGGCAGTTCCCAGAAACCAGAACGTGTGTGTACTGTTTTGTTGAGGTCTGTTGTGACTTATTTGACATCTCTTCCTGTTTCACGGGTTAAAGATTTTTTGAAGTAAAGAGGAGCATCTCATCTGATCTGAACCTGATGTGAGTAGAATTGTGTGACTTGTGACTTGTATGTTGAATATAAATCACTGATAATGTCTGAAGGAAATCGGGGATTGTGGTGGTTTAACTCATTTGAAATTTAAATAATGATTCTACCTGAAAGTAACATTTTAGAGACTATGCATTCAATCTTGTCAAAGTAAGAGGTAAATCACTCTTGACTAATGACAGTCAAATAATTAGTATAACGTATATTAAAAAGCTGGATTACTTAATTATCTTAATCATTATTTAAAAGTTGGATGATCCCAAAATCCCGGAATTTGTATTGTCTTTCATTTATCTTATTTAATGGAGATGGTAGATGTTGAACTGTGGGACAGGGCCCAAGTATGGTGACCATGAGTAAACTGTTCCTTCCTTCAAAGGTATATCATGGATATTTAACTGCAGTTCTGTGAGTATCCCAACTTAACCATTAAGATGAACTGCAAACTGTAAGTCATAAGTTTCTCATTACTCTTGGGCACATTGATGTATTTTGGCTTCCTGGTGAGTTAACCCGTTACCTGAAGGTTGATCTGAGTAGTAAGGATGTTTTATTGGTTCATGGGTTACTTGGGTGTTTGGTTTATGTTGGTTTTAATGATTAGTTAAAATTGTTACAGGCTCTAAGTTATTGTTGTAAGCTGGAGTAATGGGTTGGGTTCTGATATCTTCAGTCTTCTTTCCAGCTACTCTCCTGAGCTCTGCATCTTCATCATACGAGTGTTGCTTTACTGTTGAGGGTGGGGTCTGAGTGAGCAGAGGTGCATACTGGGATACAGAGCTGTCTCAAGTCTACAGGTCTGTAGACACGCCCCCTCAGGGGAAACCGAGTGTTGACAGGAGACAGGGATTCAGAAGGAGAAACACCAAGGGGAGATGAGGGGGCTCCTCATCTCAACGACTAAAACACAACTTCAGTCTGACACAGAGAACCATGGAACACATTCAACAGTCCCCTCCAGGCATCGTGACTCCTCAGGAACAGTTTCATTTCCAAGAAGGGCTTATTTGGGGCCATCCCCAGATGGATCCTGCTCCTCAAGAGCCACCCCCCTCCACTGGGTGGTGTTCTGAACAGATGACCTCCTTCCTGTCCTCAGGCTGACTAAAGCTGCACCGTTTGCATCTGTGAAGGCCATTCAGGAAACCACTGGACTACAAAGACATGACTTCAGAGACATTGAATAAACCTGGGACACATTTTGGAGACGCCAAGCATAATCCATCACTAATGTGGGACGCCACTGAAGAATGTTGTACATAATTTACGTCTCTGGAGACATTGGTTGTTCTGTTCTGGGTGCCCTGACTGAAGAGCTGGGGGTGGATGATGGAATGTTATTTGGCATGAGGTTTTTACCCTGCATGATTGTTTGGCCTTTTATGGCTCAGTGGTGTGTGTGTGTTTGGTTTTGACATGAGATGGATGATTTTTGAGCATTGCTTGGGTTCTACTGTGTGTGTCTCCCACACACACCTGGCATGGGGTTCTACGTGTGTTTGGTTCCACCTGGCATGGGGTTCTACGTGCGGGTTCTGTGTGTGTGTGTGTCCGGCTTGCTTTGACAGTGCTAATGTTCATACGGGGGTCTTTGTGATTTGGCTTGGGATATTGGAATGGTCAAATAAATCATACCTGATGGACGGCCACACGTTTACTTGAGGGCCTCCAGTAGACATGAAGAGCCCTGAGCGACGCTCCGGAGCGAGATCCAACACACTGGGCAGGAAGGAGAGTATCCAACTCAAGTGTAAAAGGATGCAAGCGGCGTGTTCAGATCAGTGACTTCAAACCAGGACTACACCAATCAGGATCAATGGAGGATGGACACCTAAAGGCATTCCACAAGGAGAGTCTGAAGTTGGAAAGGGACCTAAATTGGTATTGAAGATGACCTTCAGACCTGTAATGAGACGGCTCTTCCTACCTGGCTGGATTGATGGAGAGCCCTGTGGATATTGTCTTGCTCTCCGTTGCACGTCTTCTCAGGCTGTACTGTATTTGTTTCGGACAGGACTAGCTGAACGATTGGTTCCCTTAAATCAGAACCAATCTGGGAAGTCCAACTAGTGCGCTCTTCGAGCTGCAGTTGTGCTCTTCGAGCTGAAGTTGTGCTCTTCAGCTGAGGCGGTAAGGAAACCTTCACTAGGGATTCAAGGTGTAAGGAGTAGAATGTTTCAAAGTGTTCCATGGTACTCTGATGAAGACCGTTGTTATGTTCCACTGGCTGAGAGGAAGAACCCTCACATCTTCCTCTTGGCCTTTCTCCTCTGAGAATCCTGGCGCCATCTAGAAGGATATTCCAGCTCATGTAACTGATGTCACGACAGATTCTCAAACACTTGGTTTCTCCTGAGGGGCGTGTCTATAGAACTGAAGACTTCAGACAGCACTGTATCCCAGCATGCATCTCTGCTCACTCAGACCACATCCCCATGAGTAGGATGCAACACTCTAGTGATGGAGATGTAGTTTTATAAGTAACGAGGGAGCAGACAAAGGTGATTAGAACACAATGGCATGTCAAGTCTGTAAATCTTTAAACCATGAAGATGGTTGGATAGTTCAGGAATTGGGTTTCTTTTGAATATGGGCAGTCCTTTCACTCAGATGCCCACATCTCAAGAGTCACTGGACCTGTACATGTGTTGGCTGGCTGGCATGATTTGCTGTTGGTGATGAGGCGGTCAGGGTGACATTGCAGGGCTATGGTCGGCTCTCTGTGAGCGCAGCATTTAGATTTGCTCTGTATGGTTTGTACCCTGAATAATCTAGATAATTGTAAAATGTAGACACAGTTTTGGATTGAATGATTTTAGGTTTAAAGTTGTTGTGGGACGTACATGGTAGTTTGGTTCTTCGTATGGTTTTGAGTGATATAATTTGTACACACTGGGTGCATCATAATGTAAAGGTACACTGAATAGTAGTAATGACCAACAGCAACAAACATATCACATCAAGGTAAATCTGTTGGCTGTATTTTAATGAAGACCATCGCTGGACTTCAGGATCTTCCTCCGTTCAGCTCAAGGTGAGGCGCTGGTTCTGTTTTTTCTTTGGTTGGTTCCGGCCGGAATGTTCGGATTCCAGTCGGACGGTTTGTGCTTCCCGCCGTGGACGGTTCTGAGTGTTGACGTGACGGGACTCGCACTGCGTACAAAACGGCGTTCTACTTGCGGGCCCATTTTTTTACATTAGTGAAGGCTGAAAATCATTTGAAGGTGGAAGACAATTTGACATTTCTTCAACGGAACCCAGCACCTAAATATGGCTGAGTATATTTGATTTAATATCGATACTGCTTAGTGTTCTTTGTTACTTCAGCTTTTGTACATTCTAAATATCTGCTGTCATTAATTGCCACAGCAGTTAAACCCTACCCAATGAATTGACGTTAAACAACGACTTTGGTGCAGAGTTACCAACTGGATAATATCAAAGCTAAAATAATGGCGGTCCTTCCAGTACAGTTTCAGTAGAAGATACTCTAGAACTGTACAAGGTTAAAAAGGTAACATGTAGTTTGTCCCAAGTTGTCTGCCTCCTCACCCAGAGCAAGACCTCCACCTCCTCACCCAGAGCCAGACCTCCACCTCCTGTCAGAAGTCCTCCAGAACAGGTCAGTGCTCTGGTGTGTGAGTAGAGTCTTCTTAGGTCAGTTTCAATGCATGGCCTGGACCACTTCTTTAAACTTGTGGACTGCTCTGTCTTCATTCCCAAAAATGGGATGCTCATGTCTGGTCTCAAGTCTTTTCTAGCCTCGAGTTATAAAATAGTAGTTCAATTAATTGTGTATCGGATGAGTCAATTAAGTTTATTGTTGGGAAAATGCTGGTATAAACCTGCTGCTGTAGCTGAAAGGTGAGGCTGAGAGGCTGGGGACCGGAGGCTTGTGGCGCCAGGATGGACCGGAGACTGAGGCTGGAGATGGGGACCTGCAGCACCGGACCAGAGGGTAACCATCACCAAGCTCATCTGAAACACTAAAATCCACGGTAGTTTAGGTCTGGTTTTGATCATCTTATGATTTTAAATCAGTGCCAAGCTGTGATTGGAGTTAATTCATACGGGGGATATGCAAGAGTCATATGAGCCATTATTGTTACGAGTGCTGCTACGACCGTAGTGGATGATTTGCTGAATGCGACAATCTGCAGACGTTGTCTAATTTAAGTGTTTAAATATGTTTAAATTTGTCTTCCATTTTATAAGTGAACCTCAGATGCAGGAGGTGGGGTGTGTTGCGTCCCCAGGTGATTTACTGCTGAGACCAACTGTTTGTAACCAGACCAGGAATCCATGGCTGTAGGAGCTGATGGAGGCCCTGCCTGGTGGAGGAGCTGGGGGAGGCCCTGCCTGGTGAAGGACGTCTGTCGTGGGGTAGATGGAGCTTGACTCTGAAGTGATCATCACACTCACTGCCAATTACCGTAGAATACTGCTACCACAAACTACCGGTGTTTGTACCATATATACCAGACGACTACATCTGTTTTACCATATGTTGAAGCAAGACTTCCGCTGTTTGTTCCAGACCAGGACTCTGTCTGAGGAGAGCTAATGGAGGAGCTGAGACTCTGGAGGATGACATCACTCTACCAACCAGGATCCTCGTGAGTTTGCATAAAATAAACAGAATGGACTTGTTGTAACGCAGGATTAGTTTGTCCAGTACAAGTTACGGCATACTATTGTGGTTGGTTACCAGACTAACTACAGCTGCTACTTTGTTACGAACCATAAGAGCCCAACTACTCGTGTTTCTGACCTTACATTAGAGCCCAACTACTCCTGTGTTTGTTACCTGATATTAGAGCCCAACTACTCCTGTGTTTGTTACCTGATATTAGAGACAAACTACTCCTGTGTTTGTTACCTTGCATTAGAGCCCAACTACTCCTGTGTTTGTTACTTTACATTACAGCCCAACTACTCCTGTGTTTGTTACCTTACATTAGAGACAAACTACTCCTGTGTTTGTTACCTGATATTAGAGACAAACTACTCCTGTGTTTGTTACCTTACATAGAGACAAACTACTACTGTGTTTGTTACCTTACATTAGAGACAAATTACGTTTATAACCAGACCAGGAATCTGGTGGACTGATGGAGAAGCCGTACATCTGGAAGGCAAATCCTGAGGACGACCAGGACTCTACCATCAAGGATTCCTCGTAAGTTTGCATTATCTGGACATAGTGGACTAGGTAGGGGGCTGAGGGTTCAACTCTCAAACCAATGGTGCCGGGTTCAAGTCCTCAGAATACAGTGATGCATCCTTGAGCAAGGCGCCCTAAAGCCTGCCTGCTCCTTAATGACTTTTCTTTGGTTCAGATAATGTTGTATCTTTTGAATATTGAACCTAATCAATGTCCTTGTTTGGTCCGGGCAGACACACCTGAGCTGAACCTCGCCTGATCCTGTTTGGTCGGGGGTAGATACACCTGAGCTAAACCCGCCCTGATCCTGACATCCTGCTGGTCCCGTCTCCTCAGTTCATCTGAGCCTCGTCCTCCATGAGGACGAGGCTCAATGGATCAATGACCTCCAGTGGGAGTGATCTTCTTGACCCCACATATAACCGTGTGCTTCCACACGTCTTTCTCTCACGTCTGTCACTAACCTCACTACTTCACTACTCTCTACTGCTTCCTCTTTTCTTCCTTCTCTGTGGTTCGAACCTTTACACTGAAGGCGCGTCTTCCTGCCCTCAGAGGGTTCAGCGTTAGGGTTGAGAGTCAGGGTTTAGAGTCAGGGACAGAGCTGGTCAGGGAGGACTGCTTTTACACAAACCTCTTCACTTGCTTTCGGAATGGTGGTGTCATTTTGAAAAGATTAATTTGGGAAAATGTTTTCCTCTGCTTTTCTTTACAAAATTAAACTTCTGTCATGTGTTTTTGTTTATATATTAAAATCCCACATTGACTTCTACATGTTTGGTGCGGTTCATTTAATTGTCCTTTAACTTGGTTAATGTCAAGCTAAACTCCTGCAATACATTTAATATACATGCACATAATGCATTTTGTAAAAATATGAAACCTCCATATTACTACTAAATTCAAGCCTATTCATGTATTTAACAATGTACATACTGCCCTGCAGGCCATTCTCTGCTACTTCAACACGTTCAATCCACCAACCCGTCTCACATCAATGTACTATAGCTACGTTGGTTCAAACGGAAAATGTAGTTTGGTGTGAGACTGTTGTCCAGCAGAGGGAGCCGTCATACACCTTAATTATACAGGAATGTCTGTATTTACATTGTAAAATGTTCATGTGCTGGTCTAGTTTGTCTGCAAATAACTCTGCCTCCAGCAACAGGATTGGTCGAAACATATGAAGTGAAATAAATAAAAGCTCAGTTCACCAGATCTGAGGTCAGCTGCGGTCAGATTTTGGATCATGAATGTATTGAGTGACCGACGTCTGAGCTAAATATTAATGCCCCGTTTACCCCATCCCGCTAATGGCCGCTAATGGCCGATGGACCACCGATGTGGAAGTCGGGGTGATTCGGGTGACATCGGGCTAAAAATGTATGATCGGGTCAATTTATCGGGGTAGCATTTACACATACCCGATGTTATAAAGATAACATAACGATTTATGCCAGGGAAGACACCCGAAGTGCGTTTGGCGTCATTTGACGTCATTTCGAATGACGCCAAACACGTCAAATGACGCGTTTGGCGTCATTTCTGTAGAAGGCAAAGGGGAGACTGGTTTAGACTGATATTTATTTATATATTTATTTATATTACAATAGCGATTTTATAATAATAGAACGCCGGTTCTAAATGGGCGAAGTACCCCTGACATTATAAAAGTAGGACATCCATCCATCACCCCCTATTTATACCCAAGTGGCAGATTGAGGGTCGATCCTTAACGCAATCTGGTCACTCAAAATCGTTATTTGTCGAGGGTTCTCGAGGGTCTTTCGTGTGTTGAGGTTGCCGATATAAAGACGATAAAACACGATAAAGCGCGGAAGATTAACGAATATAGCCGATGTGCCCAGGAAAATTCCCGAACGACTTGCGATGTCTTACGTTATACTCCCGTTCTATTCCCGATTATAGCCGATTAGCCCATAGCAACACCTGGTAACCGATTCTACCCCGATAGACCCAAAATTAACAAACATGTTCGTTCTTTGCCGATGTTGCCCGATCATTGAGCATTTCTTCCCGTTTCTTCCCTTTGTCTAACGATGTTCCCGGGAAGAGTAACGGTGTTTCCCGATGCAACCACGCTATTTGCCGATGTTATAACGATAGCTGCTGATTAAGCCATCGGGCACAATCGGGATCCACTATCGGGTAGGTGTAAACCCCCCATAACCACCTGGAACTTGGTGCGTTTCCTGGAGCTCGGAGGACGGCAGGACGCGCGTTTACCTGGTCGATTAGGCCCTGAACGCAGACCCTGAACCCAGACATCCTAAGCACAGACCCTGTGTTTAATTAGCCCCGGTTATATAACTGTTTATTAGTCGCACGGTGCTGCGTGCGTGCATGTGTGTGTGTGTATGTGTGTGTGTGTGTGTATGTGTGTGTGTGTTGCGCTGGAGCGCCGGCAGCAGAGAGGAGGAGCCTCTGCGTTGTTATGGCAACCATCCCCGCCAGAAAACGGCCTCATTTAGACGCGTATCACCTTCATTACGCCGTAAAAAACGCCGTAAAATGTAGAAAAACGCCGTATTTTACGCCGTCATGCGCAAAAAAGCGCCGCTTTTTACGCCGCAATTGAGCCTTTCAAGAGCGCGCGTAAAAAGCGCCGTTTTGAACATCAAACCGCGCGTAAAATACGGCGCTTTTGTGCACCTCACAACGCCGTAAAATACGGCGTCTCTCTAGTATGCTAATAATCTCCGCCCTTCTTTTCTCTCAGCCAATGCATTTGAAGTGTTTGCGCCCAATCGCTGAACAAGAGAAGCAGACCAAATCAGTTCAGCACAGATCTGCTTTGAGGAGTTCTCCTCTCATTTGTTGTTAGTTGTAGCGTCATATCGATATATATTAGTAAATCCAGTTCCAACAGTGTGGTCACCGTGGCCGTGGCCCAATCGATAGACGCTTGCTCTGTAGGCAAGAGGTTGTTTTAAAAAATAAATAAAAATACATTTGCGTCCTCGGCAGCCAGTCAGTTTCGTTCTCAGTGGGTGCTGGTCTCCGCCAGGGCTGCGCCTTGTCACCAATCCTGTTTGTGATATACATGGACAGGATATCGAGGCGTAGTCATGGTGGGGAGGGGTTGCAGTTCGGTGGTCTGAGGATCTCGTCACTGCTTTTTGCAGAAGATGTGGTCCTCATTGGATCATCATCGGCCTGTGACCTTCAGCACTCACTGGATCGGCTGGCGGCCGAGTGTGAAGCGGCTGGGATGAGGATCAGCACCGCTAAATCTGAGGCCATGACTCTTAGCAGGAAACCGGTGGATTGCTTACTCCGGGTAGGAAATTTGTCCTTAGCCCAAGTGAATGAGTTCAAGTACTTCGGGGTCTTGTTCGCGAGTGAGGGTACTATGGAGCGTGAGATTGGCCGGAGAATCGGAGCAGCGGGGGCGGTATTGCGTTCGTTTTACCGCACCGTTTTTACGAAAAGAGAGCTGAGCCGCAAGGCAAAGCTCTCAATCTACCGGTCGATCTTCGTTCCTATCCTCACCTATGGTCATGAGGGTTGGGTGATGACCGAAAGGACGAGATCGTGGGTACAAGCGGCCGAGATGAGTTTTCTCAGAAGGGTGGCTGGCGTCTCCCTTAGGGATAGGTTGAGAAGCTCAGCCATCCGTGAGGAACTCGGATTAGAGCCGCTGCTCCTTTACTTGGAAAGGAGTCAGCTGAGGTGGTTCGGGTATCTGGTAAGGATGCCCACTGGGCGCCTCCATTGGGAGGTGTTTCAGGCACGTCCAGTGGGGAGGAGACCTCGGGGAAGACCCAGGACTAGGTGGAGAGATTATATCTCAACACTGGCCTGGGAACGCCTCGGGATCCCCCCGTCAGAGCTGGTCAATGTGGCCCGGGAAAGGGAAGTCTGGAGCCCCCTGCTTGAGCTGCTCCCACCGGGACCCGACCCCGGATAAACGGACGAAGATGATATGAGAGATGAGATGAGATGACAAAACAAATATACCTCTGTTGGTAAGGTACGCCCTCGGCAGGTTAAATTACCCTGGTTAAACTCTCAGATACTCAAACTCCTTAAACAGAAATCTCTCAAACTATTTAGATTACATCGAACACCTGAGAGCAAAAATGACTTCATAAAAATAAGAAATCAAAGAACTACGCAAGGCAAATACAATATATTTCCAACAGCAAATCACCCAATCCAAAGTCTCTATAGCAGACTCTTAAAGTCATCACCGGAGACAATGAAAAAAAAAAGGCCAAATCTGCAGATTTCTCTACATGGTAGTCTTATCTCAGACTCTGAAAAGATTGCAAATGCCTTCAACGAATACTTCATGTTATCAGTTCAAGGATTAGAATCTGTCTTTCCCACTACCTCTCATTCCATATCTCCCCCATCCTCAACAACTGATATGATTTCTTTCTTTGAAATCACACAAGACGATCTGATGAAGAATGTAAACGCTCTAAAAAGACTCCCACAGTCGTGATAGTTATGGCTTAAACACTATGTTTTTGAAGACTCATGCTAACAGCCTCATACCTCTTTTCCACCACTTAATCAACCTTTGTATTAGGCTGTCTATTTTCAGCTGACAACCCTTGTTTGGTCTCTAACTATAGACCTATAGCCATACTCCTAACAATATCTAAGCTACTTGAAAAAACCTTCTACAATCAATTAAGCTTCTATCTTGAAAGCAACAACAGGCTAAGTGAATGCCAACATGGTTTCCATGCAAAGCGGTCCACTACGTCAGCTCTACTACTTTTAACTGAGGAAATTCGAAACTCTTTAAATAGAAGACACACCACTGGAGCAATTTTCATTGATTTTCGTAAAGCGTTTGTGCAACATCTCAACCTTTAGGGTGTGGCATGGGTGTTCCTCAAGGAAGTATCCTTGGGCCTTTGCTTTCTTTTATACATTAATGATCTCCCACAAGTGTGCAACTACTCGAAATGCCTAATGTATGCTGAGGACACTGTGCTCTTTCTGTCCGACTCGAACCCTGAATCCATAAACTCCAAACTGTCCTCTGATCTTCAATCTTTGCATAAATGGTTAAATGACAATCACCAAATGCATGTATTTCCATTCATCCAGAAATCATCTGTCCTTTACCAGTCCCATCATCTTTTCAAATCAAAATCTTATCATCGCCAAAACATATAAGTATCTGGGTGTGTTACTTGACTCACACCTCACTTACCGTGAACACACCTCCAAGTTAACTAAAAGTTAAATCAGAAACTATATGTATATAAAAAGATTAGACCATACTTATCCTCTACTGTTTCCAAAACCTACCTGCATGCGATTGTCTTCTCAACCATCTCCTACTGTTTACCAATATGGTCTCTCACCACCAAGGAAGTCACTGAACCCATCGCACGACTATACAACCGAGCTTTAAAGATCCACAAAAATCTTCCAAAACGGACACACCACTGCACTGCACTCACTCAATCACACGCTCTGTCCTTTCAAAATTGTGTTTACAGTCATGCTATCACATTTTATTTTCAACTCCAACACAGCACCTCACAAACACTCATCTCCCTCTTACCAACACATAACACGCCCCAAGTGCGAGTCACTAGATCTGTCTCCATGGCCCTCCACCCAGTGCCCGCAGGCAATAACGGCTATGGGCAGAGGTCCTTCACCCATACCATCACCACAGTCTGGAATGGCATTCCCCATCACATTAGAGCTTTACAATCCATCACACAGTTCAAAAAAGCTTATAAACTGTTACGCCTTAACACATACACTTGCGAATACTGACTTATATAAATCATTGTCTGTACTCAGTCTGCTGTCTATATGATTGTCCTACTGATGTCTGACGTGCTATGTCCCTGTTATGTGTTGTATTGTAAATGTGACGTGTGATGTGCCTTGTCCCTGTTACATGTTGTATGTGCTGCAGAACAGGAACCTGCTGGAAATCAGCTATTTTACTGAGACAGGCCCGTTTTAAATTGTATCTTTTTACTTTCCTGTATAATAAATAAAAAAATAAAATAAAATGGGACGTTGCATTTTTAATGTCTACAAATATTGTAGACTAGAGAGCAAATCAATGAAACCTTATGCGGAATCTGATGAAGGCGACTCTTTGCTTCGCAAAGTATGTTTCAGAAATCAGCGCATTAAGATAAATGTAGTTGTCACGTAAACTATTTGGGATTATTATAATATGGAATTATTTCAGGGGGGGAAATGCCGTGAAAAAATGTATGCACAGTGCGTTCAGGATTTGGACTGATATAGCATATGTCGGCCTAGGCCTAATCAATTGTGTTTTAATATCTTTAGCATTCATATTATTCCTTCCTTGACCCCCCAGCCCCAGGGTGAATCCTGTGCAGGCAGTTCCCCAGTATTGCCGGCAGAAGCTGTTGAAACAGTCCCTGAGTTGGTTCAAGGGGGTGAACCAGATATCACGGATGAGCAACTCTCTGCTGAAGAGAATGTAACTTTACCGGATATGACAAATGGAACTCCAGCCATGGCTGAGGATGATGGAAATGGAGAAACTGCTGAAACCCAGCAGCTGAACCACAAACCAACCGGTGATACCGATGACAAAAACAAAGAAAGTGGAAATATCACAGATGGAGAGACAAATGATCAAAACATCGCCACACGAACATCTGGAAGGTCGCGCCAACCACCTGAGCGCTTCCAGTATATCCAGATGGGGAAACCCGTAATCTCCTTTGCACAAAGTCTCTTAGAGAGGTTTAATAAAGTCATTGATGCCATTGGTGACTACGACATCTCCCCTGTAGTCTACCGATAAGAGCATGAAGGGACTCAGAGTCAAGGGGGGAGGGTGTAACCCATATGGAATATAGGGCAGCTAAACCCTTTATTATTTAAAGATGCAATTGCATGAATTCTCCAGTAGGGAGCGCTCAACATAATTCCAGTTACAGGAAATTACACGTGAGCACCCCGTTTCCAGGGGGTCACCTTGAACCGTAACACTGGACAGACGGCAGGTATTAAGCATATTAAGCATAATATTTCGATGGCATTAGTAAGTTGTTGTTTTATTAGGACCTGAATAGTGAAAATACAAGATAACTAACGTGAATTATATTGTTCATATTGTTATATTGTTTTTTTTGTTTGATCCAAGGAAGATTGAATCTACGATGGCGAGCTTTGCCCAATAGCACTGTGGATGGTTTGGACACGGCGTGGCCAGCCATGAACACCGCCACGGACGATTGTGAAGATCCATTCATTACAGATAAGACAACAGATACAGATACACACTAACCTACCCGGGTAGTAGTAAGAGAAACTGAAACACACATATCCGGATATCCCCCCCCTGAACTAGACATTCCTTGACCGAACAACTCCTTTCCCAAGGAGTTCAGTAGCTGGGGAATCCAGCTACAAAGGACTTAATCTTTTGATTTTGTTTGTTATTTTCAAAAGCTTTATTTTGTATCAAATGTCAATGTTTTATGATGAAAGGCATTAAAATTGCTTATCTATTCAACCAACACTGGCTGGTTGGAATTTATACAGGAAAATGATCAGACCAGAACGAGTGAAATTCAAAGTACAATAAAAAGCAGCCAGTCTAAATGCAGACTGACCATTTACAGTGTTTCAACAATAAGAGAATAAAATACAAAACAATTATCACGGAAAATAAATCTATGGCATTAGGACCAATTATTGTGAATTAGGAGGGAAGTTCAAAATACAATAAAAAGCAATGAGAGTAAATGCAGACTGACCAAGGTAGTGTATGCAAGGCATTGTGAATGAAAAAAATATATATATATACATGCATAAAAATATCAATATCTGTATAGGATTAAAACCCTGAAAGAGGACTGTTTTGCATAGCTTCTTTCTTGTGCTTCCTTTCGGAAGTTCAAGAGAGGCGTGTTTGGTAATGTCTTGCAACCTTATCTTATGAAACACAGGCACAACCAATGATAACAAGTCCGAATGGTGGTTGTCGATGCCAAACTGTTCCCCAAGCAGAAATACATCCTCTGTTCCAATCTCCCCTCGGACTTTATGCCGCTCCCTAGCTCCCCGTCCACACTTCAAGATGGCGGTCGCATTTCTCGCGTCCCAGCAGCCAATGCTGCGTCTATGTATAGGATGTCTATGCCTTTCACGCCGTCTCTGCCTCCCTGTGTCAAGCGTTTGAGTCCCCTAGTCCTGTCACTGTGACACTTTAGGGTCTTTAGAAAACCAGCCTCAAAACAAACACCACAACTGTACCTTGTATTGCACGCAAAAAAGACTGCATAGCATAAAAGGGAGACCAGATTAATGCAGCTATGTAATCAAGTGTTTAATTTACGATAAAATGACCGTGGTACAAATAAGAAAATACATCTCGTTACGGATTCAGCCATCATATTTGTTTTTCGAGTCGTACGGTTAGTAATTCAAGTCATTACAAAAACGGTGGGCATAACAATAACATAACCACATCTTCTCTCTCTCTCTCAACCCCCGACTGAAAGACCAGCAGGCACATAAATCACACTTCCTGATTGGGTCAGATTTCAGACACCTGTCAGCAATCAGACCCCATCACCCCAGCAGACCCGGTGCTCCATACTCCCCCTGCAGGCCAGACGCCGCCCCACCTCCACAGTGCGCTTTATAAAAATGTGCCTTATGAATGCATTTGACTTGTTGAGCATTTTACAGTGCTGTGTGTGTGTGTGTGTGTGTGTGTGTGTGTGTGTGTGTGTGTGTGTGTGTGTGTGTGTGTGTGTGTGTGTGTGTGTGTGTGTGTGTGTGTGTGATCCACAGCCCTGACCAGCGTTAGTGTGGGTAGAGTATATATTTCTTATGATCTTCCTCCACTAGCGTCCTGATACACAAGTGTGCGTGTGCCTGTCGTACGGTCTGTCTGTCTGTCTGTCTGTCTGTCTGACTGACTGACTGACTGACTGACTGACTGACTGACTGACTGACTGACTGACTGACAGTGAGTAGGTGTGCGTTGCACTCTCTGTAAGGCTTTGGTCTTCATGAAGTGTCAACCAACCAACTCGGAATTTGAGAACAAGGAAATAAACAAATAGATTAATTAAATATAATAAGCATCTTGATTCCACCTATTTTCTGTATGGGGACACCGAATCAACAGGTTGATGATGATTGAGAACAAATCTGTCAATAATGGGAAAGAATTACCAAATGGGGAACGACTTCACGTGACAAATGAAGAAAGAGGGAACAGAAATTGTTTGCTTTGCAATTTTTGCAGTCTCTTACGCATTTGGGGAACCACCTAAACCCAGTTCTTAGAATTCATATCATTGCATATGCAAGGGCTTTCATCAGTGAGCCGTGAGCTAAATCACCCTTTTGTTCCCTTATTCACCAAAAGATAGTAACTTAACTGACATTTATTTATTTAAATGGAGGGGCACTCTGGGTTAGATGTTGGGCTGACAACCTGCCTGGAGTTTGGGTTTGGATTGTGGGGATTCACCATGCTCTCAATCATGGTGAGGTTCATTATGGACCATTCTTCCTAGACGGATATGCCCCGAGGACACACGCAGCCTAGGAATTTGCAGGTTGCTTTTATCATTGTTGTGAACATTGCTACAACACGGGTCATCTGAACCCTGTCACAAAGATCAGCTATTGTGTACTGCGTATGCTTTCTGATGATTGGATGCAATTCCGTGAAAATGTATGCCCTGAGCTAGACGTTGTCCGCTGGCGTGAAGGCGCCTGTGTCAGCCAATGGAGTGGGGTTTTTGGGGCTGAGTTATACCGCATGGAGCCAAACTACTGTCTGCCCGTTGGTTTGAACCTGTACGACGCCGTACATGCCTGTGGACCGTCTCAGTGTCATTACGGAACCCACTATGACGATATATGTGTTGTGTGGGGTAGATATCCCCTCCAGTTACTTTTTGAAACTATTTTAATAAAACACAACGGGTTTATCAGTGGCACCTGAACAAATCGTAGCTGATTTATTTTTTATTTATTTTTTCGCATACACGTCACAAACACACACCTCAACAACACTTACGTACAAACACTGAACTATATATATCCAAACATTATATAGATAAAGATTAGATATAGCTAAACACTTTGCTGGATATAATGTATATCTGAACATTCTATTTTTCTGAACATTATTTATAAGTGAACATTATGTATAGCTGAACATTATACAGCTGACTATGATGTTGTCAGAACAATTATTTCAGGGTCACACGAAGCTTGATCGCAGTTACAGTGTGTTTGTGCGTGCGTGTGTGTGTGTGTGTGTGTGTGTGTGTGTGTGTGTTTGGTGTTTGGTGTGTCTGTGTGTGGGTGTGTGTTAAATTAGTTTCACTTTGAAGTTCTCCTGAAAACGATTGACAGTCACACACACACACACACACACACACACACACACAGCCACACACACACACACACACACACACACACACACACACACACACACACAAACACACACACACACCCACACACACACACACACAACTACATACACACACACACACACACAGACACACACACACACACAACTACACACACACACACACACACACACACACACACACACACACACACACACACACACACACACACACACACAAGCCAATAAAAACACACAAACACACACTAACAAACATATGTGTTTAGTTTGTTTCACTTTGAAGTTCTCCTGGAAACCAATGACGTCGCAGCCGTATTGAATTCCTATTGGTCCAGACCGGCCTCTCCCTCTCCCTCCGTCTCTTGTTCGCAGGTTTCCTGGTCAGTGCGTCTGATGCTCGAGTCGGAGTCACGTCTCTGTGGATAATCTCATCGAGCTGTTCTTCTGAATACATCGATATGAAGGCGCTAACGGGGCTGCTGCTGTTGGTCTTTGGTCACGGTGTGTCCTCAGGTAGACTGAGTAAAGTTTTTTACTTTTCAATACTATCTTTCCAAAAGGTTGGTTCATGGTCCCTGAAGAGACATTGTTACATTCCCTAATTTTGTTGAAAATCATTTGATTAGCCTCTGTAAAGAGGATAATCCACAACGTGATTCAGCTTTTACTGTGAGTATTTAAACTAATATAAGAACATTTATTCTGGGTTCAACTGTGAAAACGAAACCAGTCTATTATCAGAACCAAACATTAAACTTCAGTTAGGAAGGAATCCGATGTGTACTTTAAGCCTACTTTTAATCCAAAATATTATGTTAACACTCAAAGTTATTTTATTTTTAACTTCTTGGAGAATCATCATGCACGTGCACACACACATATACACACGCAGACACACAATAATATAATTATTATCATTGCTATCAATATATTGTTATGAAATTCAATAATTATATTATTATATTATATTAATTATTATCATTCCAATGATGGCAATGTGAAGATAGTTAAAATGCCGTAATCTAATACAGAAATTCACAAATATACTTGTAATAGTAAACATTGTAACAATTATTTAAATAATAGATTATTATTCATGTCATCTGTAATGATTAAGAAGAGGCAGCAGGTTGTGTTCAGTTGAAGGTCTGTTCAGCCAGTGCTGTGGGCTACAGTGAGATGTTTGGACGTCAATAAGATCAAACTGAAGGTTCCTACATTACCTGGACGCCAGGCGGCGGAGCCATGTGATAGGGGGCGAGGCCATATGACAGGGGGAGGGGCCATAAGGACAGTTACTCTGCGTCTCTCTCGTAGATCGCACCATCTTTCAACGCCTTGTTTAATACGACTGCA
>NC_044069.1:3849923-3994923 GCF_902167405.1 Gadus morhua
CTATAGATCTAGATACATCTAGCTCACTGGACTATACAGCTCTATAGATCTAGATACATCTAGCTCACTGGACTATACATCTCTATAGATCTAGATACATCTAGCTCACTGGACTATACAGCTCTATAGAGATACATCTAGCTCATGACTTCACCTCCTCCCATTCTGATACTTCCCAGGTTCTGACACCAGCTCTGAGAACACTGAGGGGCAGAATCCGGCTCCTGAGGCCCAACCTCTGACCACAGTCAGTACTTTACCACTTTACAATACTCATTCAGAGTCATATGTTTACAGTTATATTTATTTCCAGCCTACTTTATCGCATCAATAGTAATTAACTATTTTAACAGAACTTCATCGCAGTAATATTTTAACAGTACTTCACTACACTAATAGATTAACATTAGCAGTCATATATTAACAGTACATCATCACAGTGATAATGTGTTCAATGTTTAATGCTGACTCGTGCTTCCTTGCTGTTTAGGTTCAAAGTTAAATCATGAAGAGGCTTCCTTAACCAGGATGGAGTGGATCGCAGTTCACTTATAATCCTTACCAACAGGCTTGGGACTTCAGCTAACTAAAGATGCTATATTTGCTAAATTAAATAACATTCATACTTAAATTTATTTTGATATCAACCATTAACCTGTAAGAATTGTAAATCAATAGATCGCTGTATTTGTAGGGCGCACTCACACTAGCCCTAAATCAACGTGCCCAAGTCCGCTTCACACCTGTACCGTGCTCAAGTCTAGATCGTTTGGCTAGTGTGAGCATGCCGACCGTACTCAAGTACAGTTCAAATCCGTGACCCGAGCACACTTCGGAGAGGTGTGCTCGGGTCACGGTACAGATGCTAATTGGCCGACATGCGCACACGCACGGCTACGCAACCAGAGCTGGATGACGTTTTACTCCATTGCCGTGTTCCAATACCCGTACTTCCATGAGTATACTTAAAGGAAGTACACTACCTGCACTATCCGTACTCACTTGAGTACGCTCATTTTTTAGATGTGAGTGCTGTTCCAAATCGAGTACTCTGTGGTGCACTTACCGGAAATGACGATCACGACTGCCGCCATGGCTCCTCCCCCGCAATAAACATCCCGCTTTGAACGGTGAACTCTTTACGCCTAGCAGCTATAAAAAGCTATAAAAACTACAAAATGACTCTATTAATGCAGGCTATAAATGCGCCGACTTTGGCTCAGCCTGGCTCCGCCTCTTCCGCTACGTAGCTAAGATAGCTGTCGTTGAGTACGGGGAGTGTCCTTCGATCCACACTTCACGATTAGCCCGTTTTGAGTACGGCATCCGGGTCCTTGAAGTATACTTCTTTTCGCCGGATCTGAATTGGAACGTACTGTGTACTCAAATTTTGGCTAGTAAGTGCGGACAGTACAGGGTATTGGAACACGGCACATGTGACCCTTCTTTCCCATTGAACAATAAACATGACGGCAAGCGGTTCACGAGTGGGTTCACGTTGGTGCGATAGGGAAGTTGAGTTTTTGATCAAAAATCCCCCGTTCGTCACGGCATGTGCTTTTTTGGTTCACTGGAGGAGGCGGGGCTGCGCACGGAGTCTAGACCTCTTTAGAAGTTCAGTTAGAAAAATTTTTATGAATGAATACACCCGCATGCAAGAATTAGTTCATATCTGAGTGTAGGCTACAAACACGATTAACTATACACAAGTGCAAAAACACCAACATATTCTTTATTTTGCTGAACACGCAAAAAAAAATCTTTCTTTCCCGACAAAAGCCTTGTAAGGACAGTTTCTCTGAGTCTCTCTCGTAGATCGCACCATCTTTCAACGTCCTATAATGCGACTGCACCTTCTCTAACATGAAAAGCAGCTCGGGGTTTTCACTTTCTCTCCAGTTAGAACTGCTCATCTGCTGATTTGACCAAGAGCAGTTCGTACTTTGTGTAGTGGAAGATGAATGTTTACAATGTTGTGCATTTTAAGTGTTTAGACAGGTATTGTGTTAGTGTGGCTTTTTAGCAGTTGGACCGCGTCATATTATTTTGTGTATTTTTTTAAATTACTTTGTTTTAGTGAGCAGGTTAACATGCTTGCTTTCTAACTGCATGTGCGCTAGCGTTCGCCATGTTGCGCCCTGCACTGCGCCGTTCAATTCCATGTACATTTCCTTTGTGTTATGCGTTTGTTGATGGCGGATGACCTTCTGTTTTCTTTTTGTCTTAAAGGCCCACTATGCAACTTCGGGCATGTCTTCGCTGTTTTCTTGGTTTTGGCACGCACAGTTCTCTACACAGCGCCCCCTAAAGCTTCGTAGTAGATATTTCACAACACTGTCGTAACAACTCGTTGACGTCCCTTCCCCATGCTCTTCTACGCGAGCCATGTGCATTTGTTTTCAAAGAAGCCGGCGAATGCGCGGAGCCATGTCCGAAATAGATGTTCATAAAGTGTAGGCAAGGTTATACATTTTTTAAATGGTGTCTTTGCATTGCAATAAACATAAATCCATCATTTTTTATAGTTGACGGGGAGAATTTATACCCTAGGTTATAATTATTTTATCTTAGGTTGAACAGAACAATCAGTGTAAGAGGTTTGGCCAACATAATAATCGAAATAAACAAGAACCTGGATTCGGGGATTCAGTCTGTATCTGGGGGACGAGACAGACGAACAGCAAAACACCCATGGAAACAAAGGTGTTTATATGGTTGCAACCAAGCAAGCTAGAAACAAACAGGGCTCACAACAAAACGGTCGAGAAAACAATTTTTACAGGGCTCAAAAAAATGGTTGAGCAAACACATGTGTACAGAGACTATCAGAATCAAGAATATTACGCAGACAAAGTTCACCCAAGGGTACTTTCAATTTCAAAAGCAACACGGCCGAGTCGGCGTCTGATTTGCAGTCTTTTTCTTTCAGTTCACGCAATTCCTGAAAAGCTTGCCCAACGTTTACTCGTGTCTGGCCTCTCTGTCGGTCTGTCTCCCTTTTCTCTTCTTCTGTTCCTCCGACATTGGGTTTCTCTGTCTCTTTTTAGTCGGCTGATCTATGATGAATATAACAATCCATTAGTTACTTGTGTTTATATCGAGCCGGTTCCGTGTTTGTGGGTCTGTGCCGTAAAGCAATTCGTTACTGTAGTGACCATAGTAGTGACCCTTGCACAGAAGCATACGGCCGACATCTTTCTTTTTTCTGGGTGGAAATAGTAACATAGTTACGCCATTAAATGCGTTTATGGAAACATTTTTAGCGAGAAATGTGCATTTTACTTTCAGAATGTTCGCTTGGTGAATGTGAAGGATGTTTGGTTTGATAGTTATGACGAAGAGTGAACGCTCCGTTCACTTGCATGGACAGAGTCTCTGGCTGCTAAGCAACCTCAACGTCTTGGCGGACTATATATCTGCTGATCAACACTACGAATGCTGGAAACACACCAGACACACCATGTGAAGTTATTTAACCCGATTATCGTTATTTATGAGTCCTTAGCCCAAGTGAAGGAGTTCAAGTACCTCGGGGTCTTGTTCGCGAGTGAGGGTACTATGGAGCGTGAGATTGGCCGGAGAATCAGAGCAGCGGGGGCGGTATTGCGTTCGCTTTACCGCACCGTTGTTACGAAAAGAGAGCTGAGCCGCAAGGCAAAGCTCTCGATCTACCGGTCGATCTTCGTTCCTATCCTCACCTATGGTCATGAGGGTTGGGTGATGACCGAAAGGACGAGATCGCGGGTAAAAGCGGCCGAGATGAGTTTTCTCAGAAGGGTGGCTGGCGTCTCGGGATAGGGTGAGAAGCTCAGTAATCCGTGAGGAACTCGGATTAGAGCCGCTGCTCCTTTACTTAGAAAGGAGTCAGCTGAGGTGGTTCGGGCATCTGGCAAGGATGCCTACTGGGCGCCTCCCTTTGGAGGTGTTTCAGGCACGTCCATTGGGGAGGAGACCTAGGGGAAGACCCAGGACTAGGTGGAGAGATTATATCTCAACACTGGCCTGGGAACGCCTCGGGATCCCCCCGTCAGAGCTGGTCAATGTGGCCCGGGAAAGGGAAGTCTGGAGCCCCCTGCTTGAGCTGCTCCCCCCGCGACCCGACCCCGGATAAACGGATGACGATGAGATGAGATCGTTATTTATATCCGAGATTATTTAATCTAACCCGATCTAAACTCTATCATGCACCCAAACACGGCGGCGTTTGGGTTTCCTACCTCGGACAACAATTGCCTCGCAACTGGCTGTTTATATCTAGCCGGTGCCATGTTTGGGTGTGTGTCTGTGCCGTAAAGCATTTTCGAAACTACAATCTGACTACATTTCGAGGATACTTCCGCTGCGTCACATCCGGATTGTGTCGGTCCGAACAGATCAAGTTGCATATGCGCTTTTTCACTGGAGAGGCGACATGGGTAAATGACACACCCACCAATCAACCCAGAAATGGATGCAGAACCATCAGCATAACTCTCAACCTGCATACTTAATGTAATTTTGGCTAAAAAAGTTGCATAGTGGGCCTTTAATCACTTGACAGGTATGGTGGTTGCAAAGAACTTATTGTTATTACAAAAGTGTATTTTGTAATTCTGTTTAATTATTGTGAGATTATTTTGGATCTCACCGAGAGCGGTGTTTGTTGATGGCGGATGATCAACTGTTTTTTTTTTTTGTCTTAAACACTTGACAGAAACAATAAATGTCCAGTGCCAACGCCATGCAGTCCCCCATCGTCTGAGTTCGACACAACGCAGGCAAGGCCGCCTTAATGCACGGGCTTACCTGGGCTGAAGCCCTAGGCCTAGGGCCTACGACAATCAGGGGTCTATCATGTAACCTGACTCTCGCCAGATCAACTTCGATCCACCTCTCCGCTCATCCATCTGGGATCGCTCCCGTTGGGCGGGATTTGGGGACCAGATCGAATGGTAGAGCCAATCAAGACCGCCAGGCGGGATTTTTATAGATGTGACCAGCGGCGTGGCGTGGGGATTTATTTTGAGGCATGAATGAGACAAAACCTTCAATCTGCATGCTTTTTTGAAGTAGGGGGACAGAAAAGAGTATGTCGCAGCTATTAAATGTAACTACAAGAGCTATTTGATCGCCTGGTCATTTTACCAGGACACAGGCCTACTTGTTTATGGTGATGGTTTAGTGTATAGTGTGTCTATATACATGGATAGTAGTTTAATAATATAATAGTTTGAAAGTGTACCTTTCATTTTGAGTTTTGTTTAGCTGCAAAAACCATCGTTTTTAAAGTCTAAAGTTAAGATGTTCTAAATTAAAGGGGGTTAATGTTGAGGTGGTGAACGCTGCAAGAACATACTCTTTGATAAGTTACTTGACCGAACATTTTGTGTATGGTAAGTGGCAAGTATGATAACAGAATGAAAAAGCAGATATTTATTTTTTAGCGTAGCGTTTTTGTTTCTGCATTACATGAGTCAGCTTGGTCTGTTCTGAGTATAATAAAAACAATAAAAGAGCGTAGAAGTTTGATTCCAATAGTAAACAATAGGTAAAGCTTTGGAGGTCTGTCTGCTCTTCTGTTGGTTGGAATCCCTGAAGGATTGTATTTTTCAATGTGGAGGTTGATATATTGTGTTGCTGTTCATTGAAATTACAGCAAGTTACAGCACATACCCATACATTTAAAATCTGATCCGGAAGTTATTGGTAGCTGTAGACTTCTCCTGGTAGAGTTAGGTAGACCCAAGAACAAGGAATTACAATAATACAGTCTTGATTATATAAATGCGTGAATCAGTGTCTCTGCATCTGCTGCAGATAACAATGCTCAGATTTTTGCAATGTTTCGCAGCTGGGAAAATGCAATTCTAGTTATACTTCTAACATGTTGTCTAAAGCATTGCAGAGGGTCAAACATGACACCAAGATTTCTAACACGTGCACTCTGCGGGATGGCCAAGCCATCCAGAACATAGTGAGACTGTCTCAAATATTCTCTGAACCCGTTTTGGGCCGATAATTATCAGCTCTGTCTACCCAATATTAAGCTGCAGGAAGTTCTGTGACATCCAACTCTTCACTGCAGCCAGACAGGACTCAACCTTCTGCATCTGGGCTGAGTCCCCTGATTCTACAGGAATAAAGTGTTGGGAGTCATCCGCATAGCAATGGAAGCTAATTCCAAAGCTGCAGATAACATCGCCCAAGGGAAGCATGTAGATTGCAAAAACCAATTGATCAAGCACCGACCCTTTTGGGACACCAAAGCGTTGTCTGTAGTGCTTCGATTCTGAACACTCATAGAGCACAAATTAGTGTATAGTGTGTCTATATACATGGATAGTAGTTTAATAATATAATAGTTTGAAAGTGTACCTTTCATTTTGAGTTTTGTTTAGCTGCAAAAACCATCGTTTTTAAAGTCTAAAGTTAAGATGTTCTAAATTAAAGGGGGTTAATGTTGAGGTGGTGAACGCTGCAAGAACATACTCTTTGATAAGTTACTTGACCGAACATTTTGTGTATGGTAAGTGGCAAGTATGATAACAGAATGAAAAAGCAGATATTTATTTTTTAGCGTAGCGTTTTTGTTTCTGCATTACATGAGTCAGCTTGGTCTGTTCTGAGTATAATAAAAACAATAAAAGAGCGTAGAAGTTTGATTCCAATAGTAAACAATAGGTAAAGCTTTGGAGGTCTGTCTGCTCTTCTGTTGGTTGGAATCCCTGAAGGATTGTATTTTTCAATGTGGAGGTTGATATATTGTGTTGCTGTTCATTGAAATTACAGCAAGTTACAGCACATACCCATACATTTAAAATCTGATCCGGAAGTTATTGGTAGCTGTAGACTTCTCCTGGTAGAGTTAGGTAGACCCAAGAACAAGGAATTACAATAATACAGTCTTGATTATATAAATGCGTGAATCAGTGTCTCTGCATCTGCTGCAAATAACAATGCTCAGATTTTTGCAATGTTTCGCAGATGGGATAATGCAATTCTAGTTATACTTCTAACATGTTGTCTAAAGCATTGCAGAGGGTCAAACATGACACCAAGATTTCTAACACGTGCACTCTGCGGGATGGCCAAGCCGTCCAGAACATAGTGAGACTGTCTCAAATATTCTCTGAACCCGTTTTGGGCCGATAATTATCAGCTCTGTCTACCCAATATTAAGCTGCAGGAAGTTCTGTGACATCCAACTCTTCACTGCAGCCAGACAGGACTCAACCTTCTGCATCTGGGCTGAGTCCCCTGATTCTACAGGAATAAAGTGTTGGGAGTCATCCGCATAGCAATGGAAGCTAATTCCAAAGCTGCAGATAACATCGCCCAAGGGAAGCATGTAGATTGCAAAAACCAATTGATCAAGCACCGACCCTTTTGGGACACCAAAGCGTTGTCTGTAGTGCTTCGATTCTGAACACTCATAGAGCACAAATTAGTGTATAGTGTGTCTATATACATGGATAGTAGTTTAATAATATAATAGTTTGAAAGTGTACCTTTCATTTTGAGTTTTGTTTAGCTGCAAAAACCATCGTTTTTAAAGTCTAAAGTTAAGATGTTCTAAATTAAAGGGGGTTAATGTTGAGGTGGTGAACGCTGCAAGAACATACTCTTTGATAAGTTACTTGACCGAACATTTTGTGTATGGTAAGTGGCAAGTATGATAACAGAATGAAAAAGCAGATATTTATTTTTTAGCGTAGCGTTTTTGTTTCTGCATTACATGAGTCAGCTCGGTCTGTTCTGAGTATAATAAAAACAATAAAAGAGCGTAGAAGTTTGATTCCAATAGTAAACAATAGGTAAAGCTTTGGAGGTCTGTCTGCTCTTCTGTTGGTTGGAATCCCTGAAGGATTGTATTTTTCAATGTGGAGGTTGATATATTGTGTTGCTGTTCATTGAAATTACAGCAAGTTACAGCACATACCCATACATTTAAAATCTGATCCGGAAGTTATTGGTAGCTGTAGACTTCTCCTGGTAGAGTTAGGTAGACCCAAGAACAAGGAATTACAATAATACAGTCTTGATTATATAAATGCGTGAATCAGTGTCTCTGCATCTGCTGCAGATAACAATGCTCAGATTTTTGCAATGTTTCGCAGATGGGATAATGCAATTCTAGTTATACTTCTAACATGTTGTCTAAAGCATTGCAGAGGGTCAAACATGACACCAAGATTTCTAACACGTGCACTCTGCGGGATGGCCAAGCCATCCAGAACATAGTGAGACTGTCTCAAATATTCTCTGAACCCGTTTTGGGCCGATAATTATCAGCTCTGTCTACCCAATATTAAGCTGCAGGAAGTTCTGTGACATCCAACTCTTCACTGCAGCCAGACAGGACTCAACCTTCTGCATCTGGGCTGAGTCCCCTGATTCTACAGGAATAAAGAGTTGGGAGTCATCCGCATAGCAATGGAAGCTAATTCCAAAGCTGCAGATAACATCGCCCAAGGGAAGCATGTAGATTGCAAAAACCAATAGATCAAGCACCGACCCTTTTGGGACACCAAAGCGTTGTCTGTAGTGCTTCGAATCTGAACACTCATAGAGCACAAATTGTGTTCTGTGAGGTAAGAATCAAGCGGTTTTGAGTAGCCGCCATATCACCGCAGCCTTGAAACTAGAGGGAACCATTCCCGTAGAAAGCGAGAGATTCATAAGCGACAGGATTGCAGGCCCCACAGTTGGAAGAAGTTCCTTGAAGGTCGTATCAGCGATGTTGGGGGACGTCACTTCTGTTGGTATTTGAAGCGAGATCCCAAACAACCAGAGCCAGCTCGCCCCTCCCTCCCGTGTTTCGTGCATCCGGTAAAAATTATCATGCAGTGAAAAATCCCACACACACCCCGTGTCGGTGATTGGTTGGAATACTATTTATTTTGGTTTTGTTTGCGATCTCAGAGCATCAACCAGAGTGATTGTCTTGAACTCCAGGAGAGTTGGCTCAGAGTTCCCCTACGGGGCATGACCCCATCTTGCCCCGCAAGATGCGGAGGACAAGAAGCACGGCAAGTAGCATTTTCTCTCTCATCAATGTAATCTTGTTTTCAAAGAAATCCATGAATTGACCTGCTAAGAGAGAGGAGCCCACTGTTTTGAGTGCGACTCTTCACCGTGTCGAAAATATAACCTTGGGATTGTTTTTATTCAAGTTGATGATACTGGAGGAGTAGGCGTTCCTGGCGGTAGGCAGCGCACCCTTTTAGGTGAGCAGAACTTATAGGTGAGAAATACCTCAAGGTTAGTCGAGCGCCATTTGCATTCAAGGATTCCGCATCCTTGCTTCAGGGTGCGAGTTTCTACATTAAACGAGGGAGCTGTTTTTTTCATTGATCGCTTTTTAATTACAAGCGGAGCAACAGAATCTATGGCGGCCGGCAAGGCATTGTGGAAGTCATCAGTAAGGCACTCCACAGAACCCCTATAGTTAGAGGGGAGCAAGTGAAAGGGGTAACTTAGTGATGGTGGTGTGATGTGATGGTTTGATGTTAGATTTTTTGGATGCAGCTTGCGTTGAAAAAAAAATAAACTTTCTCCCAGACGTGAAGCATCACAAAATATTATGCGTGTGGCTAGAGGTTGTCTAAAAAGTAGACAAAGTAAATTTCATAAAGAGTGGCGAAGTCACGCCTCTTCCGGTAGAGCTCATGGGACCTATGAGACATGTCATATGTGCCGCGCCATATGCCGCGTTTCCACTGCAGGGAAATTTCATAAAGAGTGGCGAAGTCACGCCTCTTCCGGTAGAGCTCATGGGACCTATGAGACATGTCATATGTGCCGCGCCATATGCCGCGTTTCCACTGCAGGGTGCGGAACGGATCGGATCGCAAAGGTGCGGTAGGGAGGGGGCGGTATAGCTCAGCTCTGTTCCGAAGTCGCGTTTCCACTGCCGACAGTACCCTTTGTGGTAGGCCGGATGTCGATCGCCGCGGCAGCTACGTAAACATCGTAAACAACGTCTTCCTCCCCAAGAATGCAGACGAACGTCTCCACCTCCTTGTTCGCCCAATCAAGCGTTTTACGCGACATGTTAATTGTAAAGAATAATACCTCGAGGCTACTGTTTGTTTGTTTTTATCCCCGCGTCACCCGGAAGTGATGATTCTGTCGACCAATCAACGGAGGGGGTGTGTAGCTAGAATTTCCCGGGACCCTTTCAGGCGTCTCGTCTCGTTTTCGGTACCCCAACGGAGGAGTCCCGAGAACGAGGCCAGAACGGGTACGGCAAAGTCCGGGTCACGCCCACTTTTTGCGGTGGAAACGCGACCCGATCCGCACCTTTGCGATCCGATCCGTTCCGCACCCTGCAGTGGAAACGCACCAATAGACAGCTGAAAGTAGCCTGGTGATCGTCGCAGGGGCAGGATACCACCATCTGGAAGTGAGCAGAAAATAAACCAGCAGTTTAGAGACAAAAATCTACTATTTATAGCCTGCCCAAATGGGCCTTCCTTTGACCCCTTTTGCTACACATTTACCACCTCGACGTGTTGCAAAACTACCTGCAAAAAAACCCACAGCTGAGACTTGCAGGAGCAGATTCGAGCAGTTGTAACGATGGACATGTGCTCCTCGCTCATTAAAATGCTGAATCAACATAGCAATGCAAGCACACACACACACACACACACACAAACACACACACACGTCACACACACGCACTAATACACAAACAAACAAACACATACACACATGCTCTCATATACACACACCCACACGCACAAGCACTCATACACAAACAAACAAGGACACACACACACACACACACACACACACACACACACACACACACACTCGAATACTCATACACACACTGTCGATATGCCACACCCTTTTAAGAGAGTGCAGTGCGCCTCCATTTTGTGGTATGCTGATGAAGGAGGAAGTACCATGGGAAGTACCAAGCCCCGAGGAACAGTGCATACTTCCGCAATCCACCAGTGCTCAGCGGCCAAGCCTGGTATTGCAGCTGTTTAAGCGGGCTGTGGACGGGTCCCTCGATTCAAGGGGCCCAGAAGTAGATATCTCCGTTCACTCTCATGATATGTTAATGCTTGCGGTTTTTAATAAGCACTGAATCTAGTTACTTTTTAAAATTGTTAACACACAGTGTTATACATTTTCCCGATTCTCTAGTTGAACAGAGGGGATGTTGTGCGCGTCATATTAAGGATCATGTTTTTGACATATAACTAACGCATTTACGCGGTCAGCGATCGGCTGCCAGGCTTTGGTTTTCCGGGTTGCAGAGGCTTTAGCGTTCCCTTTTCTCGTGATAATGTAATTTTCTTCTGATAATGTCTTTTTTTATCAGTGGGGTATTCCACGAACGGAGGTTTAACAAACACAGAGTTAACACTGAACTCTAGGTTGACGGACCCTGTGCTATCTAAACCAGAGCTGTCGGTTCCACCGCACGGGTTATGCATTATTAGTTCAATCAACACGGGGTTGGTTAACACAGGATTGTGCGCGTACACGCCAAACCTATAAAGACGTGATGTATGGATCATGGAAACCCTGATCGAAATGGCGAAACGGGCCATTTTCAATAAAATGGAACTCCAGGTTCACCTTTAGTTTATTGTTAAACCTCAGTTCGTGGAATACCCCACTGATAAAAAAGGACATTATCACAAGAAAAGGGAACGCCAAAGCCTCTGCAACCCAGAGAACCAAAGCCTGCCAGCGGATCGCTGACCGCGTATATGCGTTAGTTAGCCTATGTCAAAAACATGATCCTTAATATTTGAGCCATGAATCTATTTATATCTCAGTTAAGCATTCTTAACGTTCCTACCACATAAGCCTTTTCTTCTTAAGCAATATGGCTCCCAAGCGGTCAGCGGATCAGTAAACATTTCTTTAAAAAAATACAAACAGGTAAGCTTTTCCCACCATCCTATTGGTATAAATGTATAATATAAGTCAATCGTGAAAAGGCCGACAGTCGGCAGACTGGATCTGGCCCTCAAATTGTCTTGACCCCGGTGGAGGAGTTGTTAATAGACATAAATTCAGGGCGCCCTGGCATTGGAGATACCTTCTCAGAGAGTCAGGGGTCATATGAGGGTACCCCAATGGTTGAATGTAGGTTTTTGTGTTTTTCTTGTATTTTAGATTTTGTTTGCCTTCGACGTAACGCATGCAAACCGTGTGCGTGCCACAGTGCATATTGCCGTTCTCCTGGAGACCAATGACGTCGCAGTAGTATTGAATTCCTATTGGTCCAGAGTGGCCCCTTCCTGTCCAACCGTCTCTTGTTCGCAGGTATCCTGGTCAGTGCGTCTGATGCTCGAGTCGAAGTCACGTCTCTGTGGATAATCTCATCGAGCTGTTCTTCTGAATACATCGATATGAAGGCGCTAACGGGGCTGCTGCTGTTGGTCTTTGGTCACGGTGTGTCCTCAGGTAAGAATGAGTGAAGTTTTTCCTTTTAAAACTCTCTTTCCAAAACGTTTGTTTGTGATACCTGAGGGGCTTAGATTCCCTAATTTGGTTGAAAAACACTTGATTATCCTCACTAAATTAATCCACAACATCATAATATTTTACTGTGAATATTTAAACTAATATAAGAACATTTATTTTTGGTTAAAAGTGTGAAAACGAAACCAAGATTGGTTAGGTGACACCGTTAATAAATGTAGAATCTAATCTGTCCGCCCCAGATCCCTCATATCCTGGTCAGAAAATGTTCAACCTCCTTCCCTCGGGCAGGCGATACAGGGCACTGTTTGCCATAACCAGCCGACACAAAGTCAGCTTCTTTCCACAAGCAGTCTCTCTGTTGAACGCTCAGAATTAGCCCCCACCCTCTATTTCATTATATTATTATAATTATTATTATTTATTGTATTGTTATTCTGTATACTTAACCGAATATTTATATTTATTTATATTTATTTTTTTGTACGCTTTTCTGTTTTGTGTTTTTTTCTTTTTCATGTATTAACAATAGGTTAAATGTTGAGTGTTGTACATAGAGAGCAAAGGGACCGAAGTCAAATTCCTCGTTTGTTCGCAAACCTGGCTAATAAAGCTGAATCTGAATCTGAATCTGAATCTATTATCAGAGTCAAACATTCAACTTCAGTTTGGAGGGAATCCAAGGTTTTAATCCTAATTATTATATTATCGCTCAGAGATATCTTATTACTGGTATTTACTGTTCAACTTTCTTGGAGAGTCATCACGCACGCGCAGACACACAATAATATAATTATTATCATTGCTATCAATACATAATAATTATATTATTCTATTATTAATTATTATTTTTCCAATGATGGCAATATAAAGATAGTTAAAATGCTGTCACCGAATACAGAAATTCACCAATATGCTTATAATTATAAAAACATTGTAATAGTTTTATAGTTTTTAGTTTAATTTGAATAATAGTTTATGATTCATGTCAGCAGGAATGATTAAGAGGCAGCAGGTTGTGTTGTAGTTGACGGTCTGGACAGCCAGCGCTGTAGGCTACAGTGAGATGTTTGGATGTCAATAAAATCAAACTAAGGCCCCGTTCACACAAAGCCGAAACGGGCGAAACCGTTACGGTTTCGATCTATCCGGTTTCTAAGTATCTCTGTAAAGACGAAGCCAAGCGAAACCGGGTAGATCTCTAGAAACGCTGTAGTACACATTCCAGGCCCATAAGGGGCGCTGCTTCTGGTACACAAATCCAGAAGAAATGAAATAAGAAGAAGAGGCGAGCATGCGCATAAAGGCTGCCCTTATGCGCATGCTCGCATGTGATTTCTGAGACTCCGCGGGCTTAGAGCATTGGCTAGGAGGTCGAGGGGTGGGGCGATGACGTCATGGCTTGCGGTTTCAGTCGGTTTCAGGCGTACACACGAATCCAAAACGACACCGGGTAGATTTGAAACCACCTCCGAGGGTGGTTTCAGAAGTTTGCGGTTTCGGTCAGCGGATTTGCCGGCTTCGTGTGTACGGAAGGCCGAACCGTACAAGACCTTTGCGGTTTCGCAATGAAATCGGCTTTGTGTGAACGGGGCCTAAAGGTTCCTACATTACCTGGACGGCCAGGGGGCGGAGCCATGGGAAAGGGGGCGGGCCATAGAGCAGGGGGAGGGGCCATGGGCTTTTCTGTCTAGAGGGATGAACAGTATTAACCCCTCTGTCGTAACCTGTCTGTATGTCTATAGCGATGTACCGTATTAACCTGTCTGTCTGTCTGTCTACAGTGATGTACCGTCTTAACCAGTCTGTCTGTCTACAGTGATGTACCGTATTAACCTGTCCGTCTGTCTGTCTACAATGATGTACCGTATTAAACTGTCTGTCTGTCTGTCTGTCTGTCTGTCTACAGTGATTTACCGTATTAACCTGTCTGTCTGTCTACAGTGATGTACCGTATTAACCTGTCTGTCTACAGTGATGTACCGTATTAACCTGTCTGTCTGTCTGTCTACAGTGATGTACCGTATTAACCTGTCTGTCTACAGTGATGTACCGTATTAACCTGTCTCTCTGTCTGTCTACAGTGATGTACCGTATTAACCTGTCTGTCTACAGTGATGTACCGTATTAACCTGTCTGTCTGTCTGTCTACAGTGATGTACCGTATTAACCTGTCTGTCTGTCTGTCTACAGTGATGTACCGTATTAACCTGTCTGTCTGTCTGTCTGTCTACAGTGATGTACCGTATTAACCTGTCTGTCTGTCTGTCTACAGTGATATACCATATTAACCTGTCTGTCTGTCTACAGTTATGTACCATATTAACCTGTCTGTCTGTCTGTCTACAGTGCTTCACTCTCTGCATTATTTCTACACGGCGTCGTCTGGACTCTCAACCTTCCCAGAGTTTGTTGCTGTTGGGATGGTGGATGGAGTTAAGATGCTTCACTTTGACAGCAACACCCAGAGAACAGTCCCCAAACAGGACTGGATGGAGCAGGTCACCAGAGATCACCCCGACTACCTGGAGAGGAGCAATGAACTCTCTCTGGGTTCCCAGCAGACCTTCAAAGCCAACATTCAGACTCTGAAGCAGCGCTTTAACCAGACAGGAGGTAAGTTTATATCTACTGTCTGACCTCTCACAAGGAGATATCCATCATTTGACCACAGGATCATTTGACCCCAGGATAAAGCAGTACTCTGTGTTCACACGGTGAACACAGAGTACTGCTACAGTGTATTATTAGTGTAGTAGTACTTAGTGTAGCAGTACTCAGTGTAGCAGTACTCAGTGTAGCAGTACTCAGTGTAGCAGTACTCATGCCTCTCTCTCTCTCTCTCTCTCTCTCTCTCTCTCTCTCTCTCTCTCTCTCTCTCTCTCTCTCTCTCTCTCTCTCTCTCTCAGGTGCCCACGTATATCAGGAGATGTATGGTTGTGCGTGGGATGATGATGATGATTCTACTGATGGTTATGACCAGTTTGGTTATGATGGAGAGGACTTCATATCGTTGGACCTGAAGACCCTGACCTGGGTCGCTCCAGTACCTCAGGCTTTCAGCACCAAACAGAGATGGGATGGGGAAAGAGGTTACAATGAACAGCAGAAGCACTACCACACCAAGCAGTGTGTTGATTGGCTGAAGAAGTACCTGTCCTATGGGAAGAGCACTCTGCAGAGAACAGGTAGAGTCACATGACCTGGTGCTGGGCGTTGACAGACTCATGTCTCTGAGTCACTGTTCCCTCTCTCCCTCCCTCCCCCCTCTCTCCCTCCCTCCCCCCTCCCCTCTCCCTTTCTCCCTCCCCCCCTCTCTCTCTGCCTCCTCTCTCTGTCCCCCATTATCTCTCTCCCCCCCATCACTATCTCTCCCCCTCCCCTCTCTATCTCTGCCCCTCTCTCTTTCTCTCCCTTTCCCCTACCCCTTCCTCTTCCCTCCCCTACCTCTCCCCCCCCCCCTCTCACTCTGACCCCAATATATAAACTAAGTCCTAACTCAGTGCTTTATGGAAGAATATGGAATATATTACATGACAAGTAATTTAAAAAAAAGTGTTAAAAAATCTCTCTCTCTCTCGCTCCCCCCCCCCCCTCTCTCTCTCACTCTCCCCCTCCCCCCCCCCCCCCCCCCCTCTCTCTCTCCAGAGCGTCCGCGGGTGTCTCTGTTCCAGAGGACCCCCTCCTCCCCAGTGGTGTGCCATGCTACAGGCTTCTTCCCTGACAGGGTGGTGGTGTTCTGGAGGAGAGACGGCCAGGAGCTCCATGAGCAGGTGGACCCCGGGGAGGACCTCCCCAACCACGACGGGACCTTCCAGGTCAGCGTGGACCTCAACCTCAAGGCCATCCCACAGGAGGACTGGGGGAGGTACGAGTGTGTGGTCCAGCTGAAAGGCATCGAGGACATCTCCACCCCCCTGGACCCCGCCCTCATCAGGACCAACGGGGGTAAGACTGGTGTTGGAGGGGATGGAGGTGGGGAACACATGTCTCACCACCTCCACCTGACCTCATCACAACCACTGCCAAGTGTACCTGGACACTGCTGAAGCTACTGGGTAAACTCACAGCTCTCAGGAGTAGCTCACTGCAGCAGAACAGGGTGGATTGTGGGTAAATGAGTTATATGAATAGGGCTGGGCTCAGATCAGTTCCTGAGTGACCCTGAGCTCCAGAACAGATTCTAGAGGAATAGTTAAGGCCGATTTATGCTCAGTTACGTAAGCGTAAGCGCAAGCGCAAGAGGCCCTTGCGCGCCCTTGCGCACCCCTTGCGCGACTTCTCACGTCTTGCGTGCGTCGGGCGATTTTTCTAGACTTGCGTCATTTTTTACGTAAGCTTTTACGCGAGCCGCGCAGCCTGCAAGGCTGTGATTGGTCTGCTCGTCTGGTTACTACTTCCTGTCTGGAGTATCACATTTCCTGTTTTCATACCGCCACCTACCACACGATCTGGCACATAATTATGCGAACCCTTTATGCGAACCCTTCCACAGGGGCAAAGTGCTATTTTGATGCGCGACATCAAACAGCTGATGCGGGATTGTGAGCCATTTTAATGATCTTGTCACCCGATATTCGTTCTATTAGGCCTACTGGCCTTATTTGTTTTAGTGTTAGCCTATTTGAATTAATTACGCAATGTTTTGTGTTCACGTTCTATGTGAAACATAAGTGTTCATGTTCTGTGTGAAACATAAGTTCAGTAGCCTCTTTGAGTGAATGAAATTTGAAAGCGTGAGTGTGTAGTGAATGAAAAATGTGTGCGTGTATGGTGGGACTATTTTCTGTATTTGATAAATAAACCCCTTTTCTCTAATAATGCTGCCTACCATATAATTTATGTGGACATTATGCGCTATAGCTTAAAGCCTTTGGCTATAGGCCTACACTTAAATAATTCATTCATCTGTCAAGGCAGTAGCTGTTGTGTAAACATTTTATATGGATATGAATTAATGATTTTGACGTAAACCAAATTAGGTAGGCTAACTTGTGTAACGATAACTAATGAATCAAAAGTCATGCTTCCAAGTGACCAATGTATATATATTTATTGGTCAGTGCGCATACCCAATCGTAGCACATTGTACTGGTGGGGAAACACGCCAGCATCTGACAAAACATAATCTGCCAGCTGCTCCCTGACAAGGGCCGGTTTTGGTGAGAGTCGGGAAGATATCGGATGACTCGCGAAAGGAGATCATCAAACTTTGGCACATAAACAAACCAACGACTCCCACAGACAAAGACGTCATTCTCGAGGTCGTCTTCAACGAAAAACTTTACTCCACATATTACTCCACCTACTGTTCTGGCGGTAAATTGCTTGGCAACACGCGCAACACGCGCAACCTAAAAGGGAGCATGAATTGCTTTGAGTAAATTTTGCGCAACAACGTAACACCAACGCTGAAGCATGCAGCCGCCTTTACACTGACGTTGTGTTAGTCGTGTGTGTAGCATCACTTGACCGTAGACATGTGGTTCAATGATGGAGGAATGGATGGGAGAGGGTCTCTGTCCAACATCTATTATTACACAACTGATTGTATTTTTTTAATTATTCTTCAAGGCAAGAGTGGCCTCACCATCCCCATCATCATTGGGTTCGTTGTTGTCCTCCTCGTTGCTGCTGCTGCTGTTGTTGGAGTCCTTCTGTACAAGAAGAGGAACGGTGAGAGGATCAAACTCTCCAGGAGGACTGAGACCTGAACTCCACCTGCTCCTACTTCCTGTCCTCTTCCTAGAATCTGATTGGTTGTCTTCACACACTGGCGGTCTGGTTGTAGAAACCTCCACTTCTGATTGATGAACCTCCTCCAATGTCCACTGAGATGTTGTGGCATTATAATGCTCACAATCAGTTTGGGGACTTTAGCTAACTAAAGATGCTATATTTGCTTAATTACATTAACATTCATACTTTATTTTGATAAAAAACAAATCCGTAAGAAGTCTAAATCAATTAGATCTCTGTATTTTTGATCGATGGATTAATCCTGCAATCTTTCACTGACCCTTGGAAACCATGGCAACATGACCCCGCCATGAAGGCCATTTTGTTTTGGTTCTAACTGCTTAATCTTATAAACTTTTAAATTATGTTATTGTCAAGTCATATTTAAGTTTCAAATAATGTTCAAAGATTCTGAATCAAGGTTTGGGAAAGTGAGATTCTGTCAAGTTTGAATACAATAATCGTTAAATTTTCTGCTAGAGAATTGCAATGCTACATAGGCTAGCACAATCGAGCTGCTTAAGCTTTAATGCTCTTTGTTGTGTTTTCTCTGTTCTTTGGGGAATTGGATCATATATACTTTGGTTATTCTGTCAATAAATTACATAAAAATGTAATATACTTATTGCTAAATTAGGTTTACCTACTTTGTTTAGAGGTTAGGTTTATTATTAAAGGTTATAGGTTATAGGTTAATCCTTCGGATTAAATTGAATAAAAAAAAATACAGAAATTAAAATACGAAATTCTTATATTTAGTCTTAAAAAATTAGAAGTCATGTGATACATATACATTCACAAAAACATTTATTAATAGCATTTATGATTTTGATTATTTAGAAAGCCTTTTATTTATTCTGTATTTGATAATATCCTATAATTATACAATATAAACACAATCATGCTAGATGTAAATAGCTTTAATATCATGGAAACGGATATAAATCTTTCAGCAGATCAAATAATAGAATGTATGAATCCTTATTCAGTTCCCCACCCAGCTAGCGTGAAGAACCAAGCTGGCTGCTGGCCACAGGACTGGTCTGACTGGTTTGGAGACAGGCTGCCTAGGCGACCTGATTGGCTGCCTGGGTCACATGGTGCGCTGAGTTTTGGCTGGTAGAAAGCCCTGGTAGCTGCAGCCTGGCTTCCCGCCAGAGACCAGGAGCACCACAACACCAACTGTACAAACTGCCACAACACCGGCCTCCATCTTGTCTCCTGACGTCTAAAGAACCGCCGAATGGCGGCTGTGGTCACTGCACACGGCGTCTCATTTAACGACAATAAAAAAAATGGATTTGGTCATAGTTTATCAAGATTATGTTGTGTTGTAATTAGGGGTGTAACGGTACGCAAAAGTCACGGTTCAGTACGTAGGCTACCTAGGTTTTTAAATCCAGTACAGTACGGTACGGTTCATAGTTATGGGGAAAATTAAAAAAAAACGGCTTTTTGGCAACAACGGAGAATCAGCCGCAATGAAAACACCAATAAACTTGGTTATGGCATTTGCATTTCTGAATTGCCAGACAGTGGTTGTTGAAATTGTGTCGTGAGCTGGGTTTGCACAGCTCGTTTTTTTTTCCACAGCAACAGTGATAGTAGCACCTGGATGGTGCCTTTTCAAATGCGTGTGCTAGGGATGTGCATTTCTGGCAAAAAATACTATTCGATAGTATCCGACAGTATTCAAATAATATTCGAAAATCGCTCAATCAAGACCCCCCCCCCCCCCACGGACGCACGCTCCTCGGATACACGCACACACAATGACACAGGGAGCGGCTTTTATGATTTGTGTGAAATCAATCTGTTTATTTCAACAACTGCGCCATCAACATTCAACATCAAAATAATTTCGACGTGGGCTTAGGCAGATGGACCTAGGCTACATGCGCCGAAAACGGATCACTATTTATTTATTTATTTAACTAAACACAGCCTGCATGACGGTGAACTAGAGACGTCAAAAATATAACTTCACACAATGTGTCTTTTTACAATTTATTTGTTACCAGCATTCGTAGTGTTGATCCGCAGAGAAATAGTCCGCCGAAGACGTTGACGTTGCTTAGCAACCGAGGATGATATTCACCACCTGACGTTGTGAAGGCCCAAGCTAGTCAACGGACTCCTCTGATGTATTTCGATCTTACTGAAGCATCTGAAACTAACCGCTTAGCAACCGAGTTCCTGAAGTTGTGGAGCTTCATATCCCTGAGCATGAAATGTGCGTAATTTTTTTTTCACTGCAAACGTTGGTAGGCTATTTATAGAGAATGTCTATGTTCTGACATGATTGATTGCATTTTATAACTGCATGGGCCTGGATACGTCGGTAGGGGTGTGTGTGTGTGTGTGTGTGTGTGTGTGTGTGTGTGTGTGTGTGTGTGTGTGTGTGTGTGTGTGTGTGTGTGTGTGTGTGTGTGTGTGTGTGTGTGTGTGTGTGTGTGTGTTCCTGTGTGCAAGGCCGGATTAACCATTAGGGCAACTGGGCACTTGCCCAGGGCCCGTGACATGAAAGGGGCCCTTGATAACATCAAGGGCCGTTTTTTTTTTTTTTTTCAAACTGCAAACATACATCTTCAGACACCACATAACACGACCATAACACTTTATCTCATCCCCCCCCCCCCCCCCCCCCCCCGTCAACAATCGCTCCGGACCCCCCCCCGTCAACAACCTGGCGCAGGGAGGCCCATCAGTACCTATAGTATAGGGGCCCAGGATTTGGCCCTTGAGCTTTGTTGCCCAGGGCACAGAAATTGTTAATCCGGCCCTGCCTGTGTGTCCAGAGGGAGAGGAAATATCGACGTGTGAAAGAGTGTTTTGTATCAAGTTGAGGCCGACACATATTAATCGAAATTTATATATCATAAGTTACGCATGTATTAAAAAAAATTCGGGTTGAAATCGGGCTCGGGCTCATAATTACAGTTGATGTGTCGGGCCGGGCTGGGCTCGTACAGAACGTGCACGGGCCGGGTCGGGCTTGACACACACACACACACACACACACACACACACACACACACACACACACACACACACACACACACACACACACACACACACACACACACACACACACACACACACACACACACACACACACACACACACACACACACACACACACACACACACACACACGTTTGCGGTGAAAAAAATGCTTCTGCACATTTCACCCCGTCTTCGCAAGGTTGTTGGGCACAGCAAGCTTTATGTGGCAGGTTGAGTGTTGCTCCTCCTCCACTCAGGTGATTTCTGGTGGGCAGATTGCAGATTGGTTTCACCTGTATAAGTGCTGCGCCTTCTCTGGCGCGCACACTGCTGCCTGGCACTCGTGGCGAAGACTCGGTGTGGCGTCTGTTAGTTTTTGGTTTGTTGTCGGTTGGTGTGGCGTGCTTCAGTCACTTGAAGGTGAGTAGGCATGACGCTACTTTCGTGCAACTTTATGATGACAAGCAGGTGCCCAGTGATCGCGAGTGTTCTTGTAACTTTCCAGCGTTGTTGGCCGTGTTGTTCGGGGGCGGCATTGTGAAGAGTGAGGGGAGTGTGGCATCCGCTCTGTACTGTTGCCGCAGCCGGTGATCAGTTTCGGGGGCGTAAAGCTCTCTTCGTTCGGGTAAGCGTGCTCTTTTGTTAACCTGCTGGTTGTGTTAGCTTTGTGCTTAGCCGTCTGCTCTCTGTCCTGCTGTAGCTGTTGGAGCCGCAGCGGTGTTTTTGCTTTTCTTCCTCCTGTGCTCTGGTGAAGCTGCCCTGCACGGCTCTGTGACGTAGCCTACACCTGGCGATCCAAAACGTAAACCATCCACGGCCTCCGGTCCTGGGGCGGCCGCTCTGTCTTCGCCAGCCACTCTGTCTTCGCCAGCCACTCCGTCTTCTCCATCCACTCCGTCGTCTTCATCATCTTCGGCTGCTCCGGCACCGTTGCCTTTTTCCACACAGTCCGATGTGGCGGTTGCATTCCCACGCAGCGCTAAGTTTTCAGTCCCACCACAACTCTTATTGGTTTGGTTAATTGTCTGCTTTTCCTTTCATCTTTTTGTGTTTGTGTTCTTTAGTTTATTTGTTTGGGTTAAATCCTATACGTGCATATATTTTTGTGTTGCGTTCTGTTGACCCATTTGGGGTTAAGCATATCAATATTTTCTTATTATTTCTGATCTATTGCTTTGGGGTTCAACTGATTAATTTCTGTTTGGTTTAACATAGCTGTTGGGTTTGTGTTTGGGGTGTTAAATACGCCTGGCCCCCACCCACAGTTAAATTTCGTTTGTTTCCTTATTACTTGTCTTAAGAATTAGTTGGGTTTCTGTATATTTGTATTTGGGTTTAAATATTTGGTTATGAGTCAGTTCTGTTCCTGTGTGTGGGTGTGAGTGCTGTGTGTGTGTGTGTGTGTTTTATTATAGTCCTCTGTTTTAAATGATTGTCGTAACAACCTGAGTGTCTCGCCACAACAGTAGTGTAATTTTTGTGTTTCTTTCTTGTGTTTCCAGGACAGGAGCTGGTGTAGCGGGCGGCAGGCTTGGTTTGTAGTGGTTCTTTTGTGGTTTTGAGTTGATTTAGTCTGACCGCCTCGCTACAGCCTAGCTCTGTGCCTGTTGTATTTATTTCTACTTTGGGGTTTTGATTCTGCTTACTGTAAATAAATAAAATTATATCTTTTGTAAGTCCGTCTCTCGCCCTTTATACAAAACGTGCAACGAATCTGTGTGACCTCTGGTTGGCCAAAGTACAGGGCCAAGGTTGTATTTCCTGGGGTGTAATTCCCCAGGTGGCGTTGTCGAGCAACTTCCCCCCCCCCTTCTCTCCATTCCGCCACATTTATAAAAAAAATATATATAAAGCCCTGCATGGGCCCTGCAGGAGCTGTGTGAGAGGAAGCGCTGCCAGGCCTCTGGCAGTAAGGAGTAGGCAAGAAAAGCCATATGTTCAGAAGGACACTTCATGTTCTGAAGAAGGTTCATGTTTTAAAGTCGTTCACGTTCAAAAGAGCCATTCATGTTCAAAAAAGCATTCATGTTACAGAACTGTTAATGGTAAAGCTTGAGAAGACTGGATATTTGTACTTTTTTGTGGAAAACTTGATGCGGCCCAGCCTCACCCAGAATCTGCCTCCAGCGGCCCCCAGGTAAATTGAGTTTGAGACCCCTGTTGTAGAGTGTACTAGAATTAAACTGTAAAATCACCACAGAAAATATTGTTGACAATTTTTTAAAGTTATATTGCATCTATATTCCATTTTGACTTCTTGGATCACAGAATCAATGATTGAACATGATGTGTTCAAAGTTGACCTCTGTGTCATAACATCTGAAGCTATAAGCTCCGGCCAGCAGGCGGGTTCTGCTGTTCTGTGTTGTTCAGAGGAACCGAGGGTATTTTCTCCTTCAGCAGCAGCAGTCACAAAATGGAGGCGCACTGCGTTCTCTGAAAGGGGGTGGCACCTCGACAATGTGTGTGTTTATGAGTGCTTGGGTCTGTGTGTGTGTGTGTGTGTGTGTGTGTGGATGTGTGTTGCATGGGTCTGTGTGTGTTTTGCATGTCAGCATATTAGACATCTGATATCAGGACGCTAGTGGAGGAAGCTCATAAGAAATATGAACTCTAGTCACACTAACGCTGGTCAGGGCTGTGGATCACACACACACACACACACACACACACACACACACACACACAAGCCAATAAAAACACACACACACACACACACACACACACACACACACACACACAGAAGCCAATAAAAACACACAAACGCACGCACACAAACAAATGTTTGAGTTAGTTTCACTTCACGTTCTCCTGGTAACCAATGACGTCGCAGCCGTATTGAATTCCTATTGGTCCAGAACGGCCTCTCCCTCGTGATCCGTCTCTTGTTCGCAGGTTTCCTGGTCAGTGCGTCTGATGCTGGAGTCGGAGTCACGTCTCTGTGGATAGTCTCATCGAGCTGTTCTTCTGAATACATCGATATGAAGGCGCTAACGGGGTTGCTGCTGTTGGTCTTTGGTCACGGTGTGTCCTCAGGTAAGACTGACTCAAGTTTTTACTGTTCAAAACTATCTTTCCAAAAGGTTCGGTTATGGTCCCTCAAGAGTCGATGCTTAGATTCCGTAATTCGTTTGAAAAGTATTTGATTATCCTTTCTAATGAGTTCAATTAATCCACAACATGATTCATCTTTTACTGTAAATATTTAAGCTAATATAAGAACATTTATTTTTGGTTCGAACTGTGAAAACGAAACCAGCGCACTGGTTTGATGACGTTGTTCCTAAATGTACAATCTATTATCAGAACCAAACATTAAACTTCAGTTTGGAGGGAATCCGATGTCTTCTATAATGCTACTTTTAATCCTAAGTGTTATATTAACATTCAGTCATATCTTGTTTCATAACTTTTCAACGTTCGTGGAGAATCATTACGCACGCGCACAAACGCATAGACACACGCAGACACACAATAATATAATTATTAACATTGCTATCAATACATTATTCTGAAATAAAATAATTACATTATTCTATAATTAATTATTCTTTCTCAAATGATGACAACGTGAAGATAGTTAAAATGCCGTCATCTAATACAGAAATTCACCAATATGCTTATAATTATGAAAACATTTTTATAGTTATTTAAATAATAGTTTATTATTCATGTCAGCATGAATGATTAAGAGGCAGCAGGTTGTGTTGTAGTTGAAGGTCTGGACAGCCAGTGCTGTGGGCTACAGTGTGATGTTTGGATGTCAATAAGTTCAAACTGAAGGTTCCTACATTACCTGGACGGCCAGGGGGCGGAGCCATGTGACAGGGGGCGGAGCCATAGGACAGGGGGAGCCATAATAATAATAATAATACATTTAAATTAGAGGCGCCTTTCAAGACACCCAAGGTCACCTTACAGAGCATATAGTGTACGCATATAGTGCATATAGTGTACGACCCCCTGGGCTCGGTGAGGAGCCAGATATCGCAACTCGCCCGCCTGGCGGAGCGGTGGCTCGTTGAGGGGGAGGGCCCCCCGCTGCTGGATCTGCTCGTGATCGACCGCTGCATCCGAGCCCTGCCCACCGGGGCCAAACGCTGGGCCTCCGGGAACCAACCCGGGTCGGTGAACGACCTTGTGGAGCTGTTGGAGAACCACCAGGTCACCCAGCGGCTGTGCAGGGGGGCGACCCCCAGGTCTCCACGGGATTCTCGCCCTTCGAGCTCCTCTACGGCCGGCGACCAAGAGGGCTGCTCGACATCGCCCGGGACGCCTGGGAGAGCCAACCGTCCCCCCACCGCACCGTCATCGGGCACGTGGAGCAGATGCGGGGCCGGATGGCGCAGATCTGGCCCGTGGTCCGGGAGCACCTCGGACGGGCCCAGCAGGCCCAAGCCCGGGTATACAACCGAGGGGCCCAGCTCCGCACCTTCAACCCGGGGGACCAGGTGCTGGTCCTCGTCCCGACCGCCGAGTGTAAGTTCCTGGCCAAATGGCAGGGTCCCTACGACGTCATCGAGCGGGTCGGCGACGTCAACTACCGGGTGCGGCAACCGGGGAGACGCAAGGACGTCCAGGTCTACCACATCAACCTGCATCCACCGACAGCCCCGCGAGAACCAGACCTCCTGTCCGAGGTGGGGCTGGGAGCGGTCTTATCCCAGGTCCGGTCGGGCGAGGAGCACCCGGTGACCTATATCAGCCGGAAACTCCTGGCCAGCGAGAAAGCCTACTCGACTGTGGAGAAGGAGGTGCTGGCGATAAAGTGGACACTGGAGAAACTTCGCTACTACCTCCTCGGACGCACCTTCACCCTGGTCACAGACCACGCCCCCCTGAAGTGGATGGCCACGGCCAAGGACACCAACGCCCGGGTGACGCGCTGGTTCCTGGCTCTGCAGGATTACCACTTCCAGGTGGTCCACCGCCTCGGACGCGCACATGCCAACGCCGACGCACTGTCCCGGAGGGACGCCTGCCTAGGCCTGTCCCGGGGGGTCCCCGACTTGCAGCTGAGGGTGGGGGTGTGTGGCAACCCCGATCCGACGGAGGAGTTCGAGCCCCGCAAGTGCCCTCTCCGCGGGCAGGTAGTCCGCGGGAGATATGTGCCGCTCGGCGCGGCGACGCGGGAGCGCGCATCGAGCGCACCCGCGCAATCACGGAGATGCGGAGCACCCGGCGGAGGGAGACGGCGGAGGGTTCTTAAGGACCGAGCGCGCACCAGTCATGGAAGTGCGTCCGAGCTGGAGAGACGCGGTAGGGGGAGACTTCCGAGGCCCACGCTACTACTGACATTTCGCCTCTCCCCAGGACTAAGCAGCAGGAGACCCAAGGGAGTGAGACGCCGACCCAAGGGAGGACCAGCCCCGGGGCGGTTCCCTTTTCTCCCCAGACCAGGAAGAACCTCAGTTAACTTTTAGGTTACCCTTTTTTGCACGAGTAGGAAAACGTAATAAAAATCTGTTAACCCACACCCTGTTTGGTGCATCTCCTTCCTGAATCTCAGCCGCCGACGGTCGGGGTTGCCACAATAGTCATCATAAATCGTTTTAAAAACAAGACATTGTGGAAAAAAATAAATAAATAAATAAACATAATAAATAAAAAATAATAAATAAAAGAGAGATCCCCCTGCTCCCACAGAGCAGGGGGAGGGGCCATGGGCCTTTCTGTCTAGACCAGGGGTCCCCAACCTTTTCAGTAAAAGAGTGACAGTATTGCAAGTAAATTGAGTTTATTAACTGTGCATGCATTTTGCATGAATTTGTAAAAAAAAAAATGTCATGTCGTAGCCTACTAACCTACGGCCCGGTTAGGAATGTCCCGCGGCCCGGTATCGGTCCGCGGCCCGGTGGTTGGGGACCGCTGCTCTAGAGGGATGAACAGTATTAACCTGTCTGTCGTAACCTGTCTGTCTGTCTACAGTGATGTACCATATTACCCTGTCCATCTGTCTGTCTACACTCAGTGATGTACCGTAACCTGTCTGTCTGTCTGTCTACAGTGATGTACCGTATTAACCTGTCTGTCTGTCTGTCTACAGTGATTCACTCTCTGCATTATTTCTACACGGCGTCGTCTGGACTCCCAGCCTTTCCAGAGTTTGTTGCTGTTGGGATGGTGGATGGAGTTCAGATGCTTCACTATGACAGCATCACCCAGAGAACAGTCCTCAAACAGGACTGGATGAATCAGACCACCAGAGATGACCCCTCCTACCTGGAGAGTAGCACTAGAATCTCGCAGGGTTCCCAGCAGACCTTCAAAGCCAACATTGGGATTGCCAAGCAGCGCTTTAACCAGAAAGGGGGTGAGTTTATATCTACTGTCTGACCTCTCACATGGAGATATCCATCATTCAACCCCAGGATAAAGATTCACCATACTCCTAAACACACACACACACACACACACACACACACACACACACACACACACACACACACACACACACACACACACACACACACACACACACACACACACACACACACACACACAGTGGCAGGGGAAGGCAGGCCTGCCCCCGTGTGGTCCTAGCCTGGAGGGGGGGGGGGCTCCACCGGGCCTCAGCAGCAGCAGGACTCAGGGCTGAGAAAGAAAAGAATCAAAGTTTAGACATTGGATGAACGGAGCAGAAGAAGAGTCACACGGTGAACACTGAGTACTGCTACACTGAATACAGGGTATTATTAGTGTAGTAGTACTCAGCGTAGCAGTACTCAGTGTAGCAGTACTCAGTGTAGCAGTACTCAGTGTAGTAGTACTCAGTGTAGTAGTACTCAGTGTAGTAGTACAGAGTGTAGTAGTACTCAGTGTAGCAGTACTCAGTGTAGCAGTACTCAATGTAGCAGTACTCAGTGTAGTACTGCTAGTGAAGCAGTACTCAGTGTAGCAGTACTCAGTGTAGCAGTACTCAGTGTAGTAGTACTCAGTGTGGTAGTACTCAGTGGAGCAGCACTCAGTGTAGTAGTACTCAGTGTAGCAGTACTCAGTGTAGCAGTACTCAGTGTAGCAGTGCTCAGTGTAGCAGTACTCAGTGTAGCAGTACTCAGTGTAGCAGTACTCAGTGTAGCAGTACTCAGTGTAGCAGTGCTCGGTGTAGCAGTACTCGGTGTAGCAGTACTCGGTGTAGCAGTACTCGGTGTAGCAGTACTCAGTGTAGCAATACTCAGTGTAGCAGTACTCTGTAGCAGTACTCTGTAGCAGTACTCTGTAGCAGTACTCAGTGTAGCAGTGCTCAGTGTAGCAGTACTCGGTGTAGCAGTACTCGGTGTCGCAGTACTCGGTGTCGCAGTACTCGGTGTCGCAGTACTCGGTGTCGCAGTACTCGGTGTCGCAGTACTCGGTGTAGCAGTACTCGGTGTAGCAGTACTCGGTGTAGCAGTACTCAGTGTAGCAGTACTCAGTGTAGTAGTATTTGTATGTAGGGTAGTGTAGGGGTGTGTTCTGAAGTGGCTCCGTGTCAAACGGCCCGCGGGTCACCTGAGGCCATGGATTAAAGTTCTCCGTCGCTACGACGGATTTCCGTCATTTGGAGTTCACAGAGGCCACTTCACATCTCCGATAACGTCGGGACAAATTTACAAACAGGCGTCATTTGGATAAACTAATCGCATATTAGTTAATAGTTAATTAGTTATTAATTACTAAATAGGTACTTTCTCGCATAAAAAAATATTAAAACTTAAGAAAGTGATGTATTAACAGCACTGAAGCGAGAATTAAAACAGCTTTTAGAAGCTTTACCGCTACCGCGAAATGCATTCTGGGAAACTTGCATACTGTATACTGCGGTGCAGTCGGTCTGCTGTATACTGCATACTGAATCCCACATTCAGTATGCAATATACAGTACATACCGCGCAGTATGTAGTCGGCAGTACGGTAGTATGCAGTTTCGAACATGCACATAATACACGCGTGTATTATGTCGTCATACGTCAACGCCGGTAAAATTGTCAAATTATATAGTGAGTATTTAAAAGGTCTACCGTTAAAATTGACTGAAAACACAAGCATTTTAATGTACATCCCGATTATATATTAAATATAAATATATAAATATAAAAATTAAATATATATTAATATATTATATACAAATGTAAGTATATACACACCATTTTCGCGCCACATCTTACGTCTCTTTGTTGTGTTAGTGTTGAGTGTCAGAGCGAAAGTTAAGCTAGTATGAACTCCCTTATAATGATTGACGGCTCTGATGTATCGGATATTGATAAAACACAAAAAAATAAATGGAGATGGGCATGGCTGACGGAAACGGGGAACGATGGCAAGCCTTTTTTAGAGAGTAAAATATGAGACAAGCTTTGCAAAAAAAAAATCTTAGAGTCTAATTGAAAAGACAACAAAAAAATTGCAATAGATGCAAAAGAACAGCTGTTTAAAATCCTCCTCCTGTAAAACAGTATTGGTCGAGCATTTAAACGTGATGGCTGCATTTGGTGCTGACGTCTTATACATTTGTATTTCTTAAGCAGGTGTCAATTAACCTAACCTGGAACATGTTTCACACACTGCACGTGACGAATAAAATTTCAGTCAGAAGATTTTTTTTCACTTTAATCCCTGCCTGAGGCAGAGGCACATCCGTCCAAAGACTCTGGCTGCTCTTATTCTCTGTGGTTTCATTTATTGATCATAATGAGTTAGCTTATAGTAATGCTCATATGGTTTGTGTTGTGGCGTCTGTGTGTATTTAATGTTAATGAAGAATCAATTACATCTAATCTCACCATTTCTCTTTTCCCTCCTACCATCTCTCTCTGTCTCTGTCTCTCTCTCTCTCTCTCTCTCTCTCTCTCTCTCTCTCTCTCTCTCTCTCTCTCTCTCTCTCTCTCTCTCTCTCTCTCTCTCTCTCTCTCTCTCTCTCTCTCTCTCTCTCTCTCTCTCTCTCTCTCTCTCTCTCTCTCTCTCTCTCTCTCTCTCTCTCTCTCTCTCTCTCTCTCTCTCTCTCTCTCTCTCTCTCTCTCTCTCTCTCTCTCTCTCTCTCTCTCTCTCTCTCTCTCTCTCTCTCTCTCTCTCAGGTGCCCACATATATCAGAGGATGTATGGTTGTGAGTGGGATGATGAGGGTGATACTACTGAGGGTTATGAGCAGTATGGTTATGATGGAGAGGACTTCATATCGTTTGACCTGGAGTACATGACCTGGGTCGCTCCAGTAACTCAGGCTGTCGCCACCAAACAGAGATGGGATGGGTTAAGGGCTCAGAACGAACGGTATAAGTACTACTACACCGAGGAGTGTGTTGATTGGCTGAAGAAGTACCTGGCCTATGGGAAGAGCACTCTGCAGAGAACAGGTAACTTTGAACTTCAGAACTTCGAGGTCACCTCGTTAGAACAAAAAAGAGAATTCATAAATTCATAGAGGCCCCTGTTCTCTCCCTCTCTCTGGAAGAATATGAGATAGTGAATATATTACATGACAACAGCAAGTGTTTACATTCGAAAATAATATCTTCCCCCATCTCTCTCTCTCTCTCTCCCCCCCTCTCTCTCTCTCTCTCCCCCCCCCCTCTCTCTCTCTCCCTCCTCCCCCCCTCTCTCTCTCTCTCTCTCTCTCTCTCTCTCTCTCTCTCTCTCTCTCTCTCTCTTCCCCCCCCCCCCCCTCTCCCTCTCTCTCTCTCCCCCCCCTCTCTCTCTCTCCAGAGCGTCCGCGGGTGTCTCTGCTCCAGAGGAGCCCCTCCTCCCCAGTGGTGTGCCATGCTACAGGCTTCTACCCTGACAGGGTGGTGGTGTTCTGGAGGAGAGACGGCCAGGAGCTCCATGAGCAGGTGGACCCCGGGGAGGTCCTCCCCAACCACGACGGGACCTTCCAGGTCAGCGTGGACCTCAACCTCAAGGCCGTCCCACAGGAGGACTGGGGGAGGTACGAGTGTGTGGTCCAGCTGAAAGGCATCGAGGACATCTCCATCCCCCTGGACCCCGCCCTCATCAGGACCAACTGGGGTAAGACTGGTGTTGGAGGGGATGGAGGTGGGGAACACATGTCTCACCACCTCCACCTGACCTCATCACAACCACTGCCAGGTGTACCTGGACACTGCTGAATCTACTGGGTAAACACACAGCTCTCAGGAGTAGCTCACTTCAGGAGAACACGATGGATTGTGGGTAAATGAGTTCTATGAATAGGGCTGGGCTCAGATCAGTTCCTGAGTGACCCTGAGCTCCAGAACAGATTCTAGAGGAATAGTTACACTGACGTTGTGTTAGTCGTGTGTGTAGCATCACGTGACCGTAGACATGTGGTTCAATGATGGCTGGATGGATGGGGGAGGGTCTCTGTCCAACATCTATTATTACACAACTGATTGTATTTTTTTAATTATTCTTCAAGGCAAGAGTGGCCTCACCATCCCCATCATCATTGGGTTCGTTGTTCTCCTCCTCGTTGCTGCTGCTGCTGTTGTTGGAGTCCTTCTGTACAAGAAGATGAACGGTGAGAGGATCAAACTCTCCAGGAGGACTGAGACCTGAACTCCACCTGCTCCTACTTCCTGTCCTCTTCCTAGAATCTGATTGGTTGTCTTCACACACTGGCGGTCTGGTTGTAGAAACCTCCACTTCTGATTGATGAACCTCCTCCAATGTCCACTGAGATGTTGTGGCATTAAGAATATGAAAATATAATAACATCAGGATATTCACCGCTGTTACAACACTAATCATTTCTCTTGATCCTTAGCTTCAGACAAGCGACACAAACCAGTTTGTGAGTAAATTGAGTTTTTACTGCAGTTCGGTTCTTATGATTATTGCTACTACCAATAGTGACTGTCTAGCTCACTGGACTATACAGCTCTATAGTTCTAGATACATCTGGCTCACTGGATTATTCAGCTCTATAGATCTAGATACATCTAGCTCACTGGACTATACAGCTCTATAGATCTAGATACATCTAGCTCACTGGACTATACAGCTCTATAGATCTAGATACATCTAGCTCACTGGACTATACAGCTCTATAGATCTAGATACATCTAGCTCACTGGACTTTACAGCTCTATAGATCTAGATACATCTAGCTCACTGGACTTTACAGCTCTATAGATCTAGATACATCTAGCTCACTGGACTATACAGCTCTATAGATCTAGATACATCTAGCTCACTGGACTATACAGCTCTATAGATCTAGATACATCTAGCTCACTGGACTATACAGCTCTATAGATCTAGATACATCTAGCTCACTGGACTAATACACCTCTATAGATCTAGATACATCTAGCCCACTGGACTATACAGCTCTATAGATCTAGATACCTCTAGCTCACTGGACTAATCAGCTCTATAGATCTAGATACATCTAGCTCACTGGACTATGCAGCTCTATAGATCTAGATACATCTAGCTCACTGGACTATACAGCTCTATAGATCTAGATACATCTAGCTCATGACTTCACCTCCTCCCATTCTGATACTTCCCAGGTTCTGACACCAGCTCTGAGAACACTGAGGGGCAGAATCCGGCTCCTGAGGCCCAACCTCTGACCACAGTCAGTACTTTACCACTTTACAATACTTATTCAGAGTAATATGTTCACAGTTATATTTATTAGCAGCCTACTTTATCACAGTGATAGTAATACTTTAACAGTTCTTTATCACAGTAATATATTAACAGTCATATTTTAACAGTACTTCATCATAGTAACATATTAAGAGTACATCATCACAGTGATAATGTGTGCGATAATGTTTGATGTTTAATCCTGACTTGTGCTTCCTTGCTGTTTAGGGTCAAAGTTAAATCATGAAGAGGCTTCTCACATTCCTCTTCCTAAAGCAGGATGGAGTAGATCGCTGTTCATTTATAATCATCACAATCAGTTTTGGGACTTCAGCTAACTAAAGATGCTATATTTGCTTAATTACATTAACATTCATACTTTATTTTGATAAAAAACAAATCCGTAAGAAGTCTAAATCAATTAGATCTCTGTATTTTTGATCGATGGATTAATCCTGCAATCTTTCACTGACCCTTGGAAACCATGGCAACATGACCCCGCCATGATGGCCATTTTGTTTTGGTTCTAACTGCTTAATCTTATAAACTTTTAAATTATGTTATTGTCAAGTCATATTTAAGTTTCAAATAATGTTCAAAGATTCTGAATCAAGGTTTGGGAAAGTGAGATTCTGTCAAGTTTGAATACAATAATCGTTAAATGTTCTGCTAGAGAATTGCATTGCTACATAGGCTAGCACAATCGAGCTAGGCTGCTTAAGCTTTAATGCTCTTTGTTGTGTTTTCTATGTTCTTTGGGGAATTGGATCATATATACTTTGGTTATTCTGTCAATAAATTACATAAAAATTGTTCTGCCTACATACATTTAATATACTTATTGCTAAATTAGGTTTACCTACTTTGTTTAGAGGTTAGGTTTATCATTAAAGGTTATAGGTTATAGGTTAATCCTTCGGATTAAATTGAATAAAAAAAATACAGAAATTAAAATACGAAATTCTTATATTTAGTCTTAAAAAATTAGAAGTCATTTGATACATATACATTCACATAAACATTTATTAATAGCATTTATGATTTTGATTATTTAGAAAGCCTTTTATTTATTCTGTATTTGATAATATCCTATAATTATACAATATAAACACAATCATGCTAGATGTTAATAGCTTTAATATCATGGAAACTGATATAATCTTTCAGCAGATCAAATAATATAATGTATGAATCCTTATTCAGTTCCCCACCCAGCTAGCGTGAAGAACCAAGCTGGCTGCTGGCCACAGGACTGGTCTGACTGGTTTGGAGACAGGCTGCCTAGGCGACCTGATTGGCTGCCTGGGTCACATGGTGCGCTGAGTTTTGGCTGGTAGAAAGCCCTGGTAGCTGCAGCCTGGCTTCCCGCCAGAGACCAGGAGCACCACAACACCAACTGTACAAACTGCCGCAACACCGGCCTCCATCTTGTCTCCTGACGTCTAAAGAACCGCCGAATGGCGGCTGTGGTCACTGCACACGGCGTCTCATTTAACGACAATAAAAAAAATGGATTTGGTCATAGTTTATCAAGATTATGTTGTGTTGTAATTAGGGGTGTAACGGTACGCAAAAGTCACGGTTCAGTACGTAGGCTACCTAGGTTTTTAAATCCAGTACAGTACGGTACGGTTCATAGTTATGAGGAAAATTTAAAAAAAAACGGCTTTTTGGCAACAACGGACAATCAGCCGCAATGAAAACACCAATAAACTTGGTTATGGCATTTGCATTTCTGAATTGCCAGACAGTGGTTGTTGAAATTGTGTCGTGAGCTGGGTTTGCACAGCTCGTTTTTTTTTCCACAGCAACAGTGATAGTAGCACCTGGATGGTGCCTTTTCAAATGCGTGTGCTAGGGATGTGCATTTCTGGCAAAAAATACTATTCGATAGTATCCGACAGTATTCAAATAATATTCGAAAATCGCTCAATCAAGAACCCCCCACGGACGCACGCTCCTCAGATACATGCACACACAATGACACAGGGAGCGGCTTTTATGATTTGTGTGAAATCAATCTGTTTATTTCAACAACTGCGCCATCAACATTCAACATCAAAATTATTTAAACGTGGGCTTAGGCAGATGGACCTACATGCGCCAAAAACGGATCACTATTTATTTATTTATTTAACTAAACACAGCCTGCATGACGGTGAACTAGAGACGTCAAAAATATAACTTCACACAATGTGTCTTTTTACAATTTATTTGTTGCCAGCATTCGAAGCGTTGATCCGCAGAGAAATAGTCCACCGAAGACGTTGACGTTGCTTAGCAACCAAGGACGATATTCACCACCTGAAGTTGTAAAGGCCCATTGAAGGCAACGGAGCGTTCAACAGCATTGAGAAGAGCCGTGTAATAAATAATGATAGTCAGATTCATTATTCGATATTCTACGTGATTAAGACTATTAGACGATCGTTGCCCGCTACGTACGCCACTTTTATGTACCGGGGTACACCTCTGTAACCGCTCTGAAATGCCTGTACCGTGACAGTTCGGTACAAATATGTGTACCGTTACACCCCTAGTTGTAATGAACTGTATTGTAAATGTTAATAAACCTTTGACCCTGGCTCAAACTTTCAATTCAGTTTTTTATTGAAGTCAGGTCGTATTTTATTGTGTACTAAAGGTGAGATTATCGTGTTGTGTACTGAAAGTCAGGTTGTTTCATTGTGTTGTGTACTAAAGTGAGATCATCGTTGTGTTGTGTACTAAAGTGAGATCATCATTATGTTGTGTTGTGTACTAAAGTGAGGACATACACACACACACAGACACACCCTCGCAACCCTGACTGGAAACGGAATTCCTGCCCCTTATTCACTACTGTCACGTTTTTATGTTTTCTACATTTTTTCTTTTTTTTTGAAAATAGTCTGGCCAAGCCCCTTGCACACCTTGGCCCCGAGGCTGCGGCGTAGGGTAGCCTGTGTGTAAATCAGTCTACACACACACACACACACACTCACAAAAACAAACGCACAGCCACACGTACACTATCTCACACACACACACACACACACTCACAAAAACACACGCACAGCCACACGTACACACACACACACACACACACTCACAAAAACAAACGCACAGCCACACGTACACTCTCTCACACACACACACACACACACACTCACAAAAACACACGCACAGCCACACGTACACACACACACACACACACACACACACTCACAAAAACAAACGCACAGCCACACGTACACTCTCTCACACACACACACACACACACACACACACTCACACAAACACACACACAGCCACACACACACACACACACACACACACACACACACACACACACACACACACACACACACACACACACACACACACACACACACACACACACACAGATGTCAAATGTCAACGTCATGTGATTTCCGATAACCTAGTTCCAGTACTGGGTCGATGTGGCCACATGGGGCGCTGTGGCGCTGATGGTCTTCTCGGCACATGTTCTAGCTGTACCACACAACGCGTTCACCTTGTAGAGTGTACTAGAATTAAACTGTAAAATCACCACAGAAAATATTGTTGAACATTTTTTTAAGTTATATTGCATCTATATTCCATTCGGACTTCTTGGATCACAGAATCAATGATTGAACATGATGTGTTGAAAGTTGACCTCTGTGTCATAACATCTGAAGCTATGAGCCCCGGCCAGCAGGCGAGTTCTGCTGTTCTGTGTTGTTCAGAGGAACCGAGGGTATTTCCTCCTTCAGCAGCAGCAGACACAAAATGGAGGAGCACTGCGCTCTCTGAAAGGGGGTGGCACTGTCACGTTAAAATTGTACCGGGGGCGAAAATTGTACCGGCCTACGTCATCGTTTGTTTACATCCTGACAACCTGCCCGGCAACAGACGACGCGATGCAGAAAACATGTTTCCAAACGACGAAATAACATAATACAGATAGCGGATCGCTATCTGTATTATGATAGATAGCGATAACACTTGTTTTTACTTTATATTTGTATTGTATTTAATTGTTTAATCGAAACAATAAAAAAAATTGCCCGCGGCACGGGCGATCGCGTCAAATGACAAATGTTTTGCCCGCGAAACGGGCGATCGCGTCAAATGACGTAGGAGGGTTCTTGAAACATAATACAGATAACGGATCGCTAGATAACACTTGTTTTTACTTTATATTTGTATTGTATTGAATTGTTTAATCGAATTTAGCTAGTAAACTGAGTTTTAAGCAGGTTTCATAGTCTAGAATGTTCAAGAACCTTCCTACGTGATTTGACGCGTCATTTGACGCGATCGCCCGTTTTGCGGGCAAATTTTTTTATTGTTTCGATTAAACAATTAAATACAATACAAATATAAAGTAAAAACAAGTGTTATCGCTATCTATCATAATACAGATAGCGATCCGTCTGATGCTGGAGTCGGAGTCACGTCTCTGTGGATAATCTCATCGAGCTGTTCTTCTGAATACATCGATATGAAGGCGCTAACGGGGCTGCTGCTGTTGGTCTTTGGTCACGGTGTGTCCTCAGGTAAGACTGACTCAAGTTTTTACTTTTCAAAACTATCTTTCCAAAAGGTTCGGTTTTGGTCCCTCAAGAGACGATGCTTAGATTCCGTAATTCGTTTGAAAAGTATTTGATTATCCGAGTTCAATTAATCCACAACATGATTCATCTTTTACTGTGAATATTTGAACTATAAGAACATTTATTTTTGGTTCGAACTGTGAAAGCGAAACCAGCGTCGTTCCTATGTACAATCTATTATCAGAACCAAACATTAAACTTCAGTTTGGAGGGAATCCGATGTCTTCTATAATTCTACTTTCAATCCTAAGTGTTATATTAACATTCAGAGATATCTTGTTAACTTTTCAACGTTCGTGGAGAATCATCACGCACGCGCACAAACGCATAGACACACGCAGACACACAATAATACAACATTGCTATCATTACAATATTCTGAAATAAAATAATTACACTATTCTACTATTAATTATTCTTTTTCAAATGATGGCAATGTGAAGATAGTTAAAATGCCGTCATCTAATACAGAAATTCACCAATTTGCTTATAATTATGAAAACATTTTTATAGTTATTTAAATAATAGTTTATTATTCATGTCAGCATGAATGATTAAGAGGCAGCAGGTTGTGTTGTAGTTGAAGGTCTGGACAGCCAGCGCTGTGGGCTACAGTGAGATGTTTGGATGTCAATAAGATCAAACTGAACGTTCCTACATTACCTGGACGGCCAGGGGGCGGAGCCATGTGACAGGGGGCGGAGCCATAGGACAGGGGGAGCCATAGAGCAGGGGGAGGGGCCATGGGCCTTTCTGTCTAGAGGGATGAACAGTATTAACCTGTCTGTCTGTCTGTCTACAGTGATGTACCGTATTAACCTGTCTGTCTGTCTGTCTACAGTGATGTACCATATTAACCTGTCTGTCTGTCTGTCTACAGTGATGTACAGTATTAACCTGTCTGTCGTAACCTGTCTGTATGTCTATAGTGATGTTCAGCTACCTGTCAGTCTGTCTGGCTGTCTACAGTGATGTACCGTATTAACCTGTCTGTCTGTCTGTCTACAGTGATGTACCATATTAACCTGTCTGTCTGTCTGTCTACAGTGATGTACAGTATTAACCTGTCTGTCGTAACCTGTCTGTATGTCTATAGTGATGTTCAGCTACCTGTCAGTCTGTCTGGCTGTCTACAGTGATGTACCGTATTAACCTGTCTGTCTGTCTGTCTGTCTGTCTGTCTACAGTGACGTACCGTATTAACCTGTCTGTCTGTCTGTCTGTCTGTCTGTCTGTCTGTCTGTCTGTCTGTCTGTCTGTCTGTCTGTCTACAGTGATGTACCGTATTAACCTGTCTGTCTGTCTGTCTACAGTGATCTACCGTATTAACCTGTCTGTCTGTCTGTCTACAGTGATCTACCGTATTAACCTGTCTGTCTGTCTGTCTACAGTGATGTACCGTATTAACCTGTCTGTCTGTCTGTCTACAGTGATCTACCGTATTAACCTGTCTGTCTGTCTACAGTGATGTACCGTATTAACCTGTCTGTCTGTCTGTCTACAGTGATGTACTGTATTAACCTGTCTTTCTGTCTGTCTACAGTGATGTACCGTATTAACCTGTCTGTCTGTCTGTCTACAGTGATGTACCGTATTAACCTGTCTGTCTGTCTGTCTGTCTACAGTGATGTACCGTATTAACCTGTCTGTCTGTCTGTCTACAGTGATGTACCGTATTAACCTGTCTGTCTGTCTGTCTGTCTACAGTGATGTACCGTATTAACCTGTCTGTCTGTCTGTCTGTCTGTCTACAGTGATGTACCGTATTAACATGTCTGTCTGTCTGTCTGTCTACAGTGATGTACCGTATTAACCTGTCTGTCTGTCTGTCTACAGTGATGTACCGTATTAACCTGTCTGTCTGTCTGTCTACAGTAGTCTCGCAAAGCCAGACCAAACTACAGCAAGTAGAATGGTCTGGAGCCACGCTACCTCGAGCCGTCTATCCGTGGGGAAACTGGGCGGGCCTGTTTTTATTTCTTTAAACCAATCACAATCGTCTAGGGCGGGGGCTAAGCCCGGGAAGCAGCAGTTGTGTCCATGCAAAATAGTGCCGGGGGGGAAATTATTTTGACGGAACTTCTTGACGTTCAGAGGCTGTCAGAAATGGCTCAATCCCAAACGCCACAAAAAACCATTAACGATGTATGTCGCCTATGTGGAGATAAATTTATAGATAAAAAGAACAAACATCGTTTGATTCTTTGTCACGATGATTTCAAGCCACCATACACTTTGGCCCTTGAGGAGCTCACGGGACCTATAAAAACGAACGACGTTTTAACATTTATCTGTCGTTCTTGTAGAACACTACTAAAGAAATACCGTAGGAGCTATTGTGAAGTGGAACGGATCGGTTTATTGGTTAAATCCATGTCAAACGCTCATGCCGCTGTCAGAGTGAAACGATGCGCCAAATCCACACCAACCGGCGATAGTCGTGACCGCAAACACATCGTCCCCGGGGAGAATCCTGCCAGACGGAGTCTCCAAGGTAATGTCAAAACAGGCTATGTTGTGGTCCTACCATTGTAATGAAATCAGATAGTCAGTAATCAGTAATTACATTATATTAAAATTAAACAAGATTGGATGTCTAGTTCCACAAACAATTTCGAAAACTTGTCTGTAGGCCTATAGCCATTTACCACCAACTGCTATTCATGTGTCTCTTTGGAAAACAATGTTATACTGTCCAGAGATGTGTCCACGGAAAGAGCCAAACATGCCAACTTTACAGCGCCGTCAAAGTCCTCTTCAAAACTCGCCATACTGCCTAGTTTTCGAGTTTGAGGGGGAGCACAATACGGTAACGCCTGCAACCGGAAAGGGAGGAGTCGCGGCCAAATCGGCCGCTAAGCAATAGACGCTGTCCACTTCCGTTCAGCCAGACTAGTCTACAGTGATGTACCGTATTAACCTGTCTGTCTGTCTGTCTGTCTACAGTGATGTACCGTATTAACCTGTCTGTCTGTCTGTCTACAGTGATGTACCGTATTAACCTGTCTGTCTGTCTGTCTGTCTGTCTGTCTACAGTGATGTACCGTATTAACCTGTCTGTCTGTCTGTCTACAGTGATGTACCGTATTAACCTGTCTGTCTGTCTGTCTACAGTGATGTACCGTATTAACCTGTCTGTCTGTCTACAGTGATGTACCGTATTAACCTGTCTGTCTGTCTGTCTACAGTGATGTACCGTATTAACCTGTCTGTCTGTCTCTCTACAGTGATGTACTGTATTAACCTGTCTGTCTGTCTGTCTACAGTGATGAACAGTATTAACCTGTCTGTCCGTCTGTCTACAGTGATGTACCGTATTAACCTGTCTGTCTGTCTACAGTGATGTACCGTATTAACCTGTCTGTCCGTCTGTCTACAGTGATGTACCGTATTAACCTGTCTGTCTGTCTGTCTGCAGTGCTTCACTCTCTGCATTATTTCTACACGGGGTCGTTTGGACTCACAACCTTCCCAGAGTTTGTTGCTGTTGGGATGGTGGATGGAGTTCAGATTGACTACTATGACAGCATCACCCAGAAAAAGGTCCTCAAACAGGACTGGATGGAGCAGCTCACCAGAGATAACCCCGACTACCTGGAGGAGCAAACTGGAATCAGAAAGGGTTACCAGCAGGTCTTCAAAGCCAACATTGGGATTGTCAAGCAGCGCTTTAACCAGACAGGAGGTAAGTTTATATCTACTGTCTGACCTCTCACATGGAGATATCCATCAGACACACACACACACACACACACCCCGATCGGCGAAGGCCCCAGACAATGTGATGTTTAGTTTGGGGCTTACAAAGATCAGAGGCCTATCATGAGCCAAGGAAGAAGAGGGCCACTAGTGGTAGCTGGGCCCCGCGGCCCCTTGACCCCACAGCCATAGTCGTCTCACCCCCCCCCCGTCGACAACGGCAAAATGTCTGAAATAGATGTACACATCTTCATTGTAAGACCCCTCTCAGGGGGCCTACACACCCCTCAGCCCCAGGGCCCAGGGGCAGGTGAAGGCAGGCCTGCCCCCGTGTGGTCCTAGCCTGGAGGGGGGGGGGGCTCCACCGGGCCTCAGCAGCAGCAGGACTCAGGGCTGAGAAAGAAAAGAATCAAAGTTTAGACATTGGATGAACGGAGCAGAAGAAGAGTCACACGGTGAACACTGAGTACTGCTACACTGAATACAGTGTATTATTAGTGTAGCAGTACTCAGTGTAGCAGTACTAAGTGTAGCAGTACTCAGTGTAGCAGTACTCAGTGTAGTAGTACTCATAGTAGCAGTACTCAGTGTAGCAGTACTCGGTGTAGCAGTGCTCGGTGTAGCAGTGCTCGGTGTAGCAGTACTCGGTGTAGCAGTACTCGGTGTAGCAGTACTCAGTGTAGCAGTACTCAGTGTAGCAGTACTCAGTGTAGTAGTACTCATAGTAGCAGTACTCAGTGTAGCAGTACTCAGTGTAGCAGTACTCAGTGTAGCAGTGCTCAGTGTAGCAGTACTCAGTGTAGCAGTACTCAGTGTCGCAGTACTCAGTGTAGCAGTACTCAGTGTAGCAGTACTCAGTGTAACAGTACTCAGGGTAGCAGTACTCAGTGTAGTAGTATTTGTATGTAGGGTAGTGTAGGGGTGTGTTCTGAAGAGGCTCCGTGTCAAACGGCCCGCGGGTCACCTGAGGCAGAGGCACATCCGTCCAAAGACTCTGGCTGCTCTTATTCTCTGTGGTTTCATTTATTGATCATATTGAGTTATCTTATAGTAATGTTCCTATGGTTTGTGTTGTGACGTCTGTGTGACGTATTTAATGTTAATGAAGAATCAATTACATCTAATCTCACCCTTCTCTTTTCTCTCTCTCTCTCTCTCTCTCTCTCTCTCTCTCTCTCTCTCTCTCTCTCTCTCTCTCTCTCTCTCTCTCTCTCTCTCTCTCTCTCTCTCTCTCTCTCTCTCTCTCTCTCTCTCTCTCTTTCAGGTGCCCACATCAATCAGAAGATGTATGGTTGTGAGTGGGATGATGATGATGATTCTACTGATGGTTATGAACAGTTTGGTTATGATGGAGAGGACTTCCTATCGTTGGACCTGAAGACCCTGACCTGGGTCGCTCCAGTACAAGAGGCTGTCACCACCAAACAGAGATGGAATAGGAATAAAGCTGACCTACATTAGAGGAAGAACTACATCACCAAGGAGTGTGTTGATTGGCTGAAGAAGTACCTGGCCTATGGGAAGAGCACTCTGCAGAGAACAGGTAACTTTGAACTTCAGAACTTCGAGGTCACCTCGTTAGGCCAAAGAGGAGAATTCATAAATTCATACAGCCCCCTGTTCTCTCTCTCTCCCTCTCCCTCTCTCTGGAAGAATATGAGATAGTGAATATATTACATGACAACAGCAAGTGTTTGCATCAGAAAATAAAACTCTCTCTCACTCTCTCGCTCTCTCTCTCCCCCCACACTTTTTTCTCTCACCCCTGTCTCTCCCCCATCTCTTTCTCTCATCCCCATCTCTCTCTCTGCCCCCTCTTCCTATCTCCCCCTCTCTCTCCCCCCCTCTCTTCGTCTCTCTCGCTCTCTCCCCCTCTCTCTCTCTCTCTCTCTCTCTCTCTCTCTCTCTCTCTCTCTCTCTCTCTCTCTCTCTCTCTCTCACCCCCTCTATCCCTCTCTCTCACCCCCTCTATCCCCCCCTCTCTCTCTCTCTCTCTCTCTCTCTCTCTCTCTCTCTCTCTCTCTCTCTCTCTCTCTCTCTCTCTCTCTCTCTCTCCATCCCCATCATCATTGGGTTCGTTGTTCTCCTCCTCGCTGCTGCTGCTGCTGTTGTCGGAGTCCTTCTGTACCAGAAGAGGAACGGTGAGAGGATCAAACTCTCCAGGAGGACAAACACCTGATCTCCACCTGCTCCCACCTCCTGTCCCCTTCCTCTGATTAGTAGTCTTCACCCACTGGTGGTCTGGTGGTAGAAACCTCTCCACCTCTGAATGATGAACCTCCTCCAATGTCCACTGAGATGTTGTGGCATTAAGAATATGAAAGTATAATAACATCAGGATATTCACCGCTTTTACAATAATAAACATTTCTCTTTATCCTTAGATTCAGACAAGCGTCACAAACCAGTGATTCAAATTTGTTTTCATTGATGTTTTGTTCTAATGATTAACACCACTACCAACATTGAGACCTTGGTGACTGTCTAGCTCACTGGACTATACAGCTCTATAGATCTAGATACATCTAGCTCACTGGACTATACAGCTAGAACTAGATACATCTAGCTCACTGGACTATACAGCTCTATGAATCTAGATACATCTAGCTCACTGGACTATACAGCTCTATAGATCTAGATACATCTAGCTCACTGGACTATACAGCTCTATAGATCTAGATACATCTAGCTCACTGGACTATACAGCTCTATAGATCTAGATACATCTAGCTCATGACTTCACCTCCTCCCATTCTGATACTTACCAGGTTCTGACACCAGCTCTGGGAACACTGAGGGGCAGAATTCGGCTCCTGAGGCCCAACCTCTGACCACAGTCAGTACTTTACCACTTTACAATACTTATTCAGACTCGTATGTTCACAGTTATATTTATATGCAGCCTACTTTATCACATCAATAGTAATTAACTATTTTAACAGAACTTCATCACAGTAATATTTTAACAGTACTTCATTACACTAATAGATTAACATTAGCAGTCATATGTTAACAGTACATCATCACAGTGATAATGTGTTCAATGTTTAATCCTGACTCGTGCTTCCTTGCTGTTTAGGTTCAAAGTTAAATCATGAAGAGGCTTCCTAAACCAGGATGGAGTGGATCGCAGTTCTCTTATAATCGTTACCAACAGGCTTGGGACTTCAGCTAACTAAAGATGCTATATTTGCTGAATTAAATAACATTCATACTTAACTTTATTTTGATAACAACCATTAACCTGTAAGAATTGTAAATCAATAGATCGCTGTATTTGTGATAGATTTGATTTAGGGCGCACTCACACTAGCCCTAAATCAACGTGCCCAAGTCCGCTTCACACCTGTACCGTGCTCAAGTCTAGATTGTTTGGCTAGTGTGAGCACGCCAACCGTACTCAAGTACAGTTCAAATCCGTGACCCGTGCAGTGCACACTTCGGAGAGGTGTGCTCATGCCACGGTACAGATGCTAATTGGCCGACATGCGCACACGCACGGCTACGCAACCTGAGCTGGATGACGTTTAGTCCATGTGACCCTTCTTTCCCATTGAACAATAAACATGAAGGCAAGCGGTTCACGAGTGGGTTCACGTTGGTGCGATAGTGAAGTTGAGTTTTTGATCAAAAATCCCCCGTTCGTCACGGCGTGTGCTTTTTTGGTTCACTGGAGAAGGCTGGAGTTCAGTTTAACTACTCCAGGCTATTTAACTACTCTCAACTATTCATACAATCACCTATTAACACGCTCACACACTCACCTATTAACACGCTCACCTATTCACACGCTCACCTATTCACACGCTCACCTATTCACACGCTCACCAATTCACATCCTCCACCATCCAACCTCTCAACCATCTCCCATTCATCCATTCACACTCTCACCCATTTACTCTCACCCATTCATCTGTTTTGCTAATTCTCTCTGCTGAAGAGTATCTTCCTTGAAATAAGTAGATAGATACACGGTATATAGTTCGACATACATTCCAATGCAGTGGCGGACTCAGACTGTTTGAAGGGCAGGGGCGAAAAAATAAAAAGGGCACATTCTGGACAACATGGGGCCCCACCAGCGGACACAGTGGCTTTTCTAACTTGATGGTGTTTTGTTCCCCCAACGGAGCCTTACAGGCAGCGCTGCCTGGATGGTCCTATCCCCTAACCATAGCAAGCGCTGCCTTGAAGGTCCCATTGGGGCCACTTGTTACATCTCCATGTAGCACTTAAAATAATAGTTGGGCTCATAATTGAAACGGGGGGTCTGGGGGTTCTCTCCCATAAAAAATGTTGCTTCAAAGACACTGTTTCCCCTTATTCTAGCGACTTTATAAACACCAAAATGAGTTGTTCACATCATTGTGCACTTTCACATTTTAGCCAAAGAAAGGAGGATGCCTTACTGCTTTCAACTTTACTAACATTTAAGTAAAAATTAGACTGGAGAAAATTCAATGTGCCGCTACCATACAGTCTTTGACCGCTGACAGCCTGCTACGGAAACATTGAAGGAAGTTTTCCTTCATGTTGAGCTGATAGCTGACCATTATCGGCTCTCTTGCACGAAACGACCTACATTTGAATGATCTTGAACGTTCAAAAAAATGTATATACATTTTAAACGGATTATGCAAACTGAAAATATTACGTTTTTCTAACTTGGCATCTAATTGCGCTTTTCCACTCCCGGTTCTGACATACTCTTAGTCCGCTTTTTGTTTCGTTATCCAGTGGAGATTTAAGTACCACTCGATGTAGCTGTTTGTCATGGCGACGCCACATGAAAGCAACGCCTGGCATTCCCCGTTCGTCAGCTACCAAAGAGAGGAACGTCTGCACCTCAATAGCGAACCACAACATGTTTTTTTCGGTTTGCCATATTCTTGCTACAGAGGGCACATCATCATCATCATCAGGGGCAACCTAGGGCACTCATTAATTTTTGTTCACGTGTAAAGGGCAGCCAATAAGGCACTTTCTCTCATTTTCACCACCATAGAGGGCACTTTAGCACACTTTTTCAACCATGGGGGCACCAGACGGGCAGAAGGGCACTAGAAGGGCACCAGACGGGCAGAAGAGCACTAAAAGGGCACTATAAGGACGAGACGAGCAGAAGGGCACTATCAGGGCACTGGAAGAGCACTAGAAGGGCACTAGAAGGACCAGACGGGCAGAAGGGCACTATCAGGGCACTAGAAGGGTGCTAGAAGGGTGCTAGAAGGACCAGACGGGCAGAAGGGCACTTGAAGGACCAGACGGGCAGAAGGGGACCATCAGGGTACTAGAAGGGCACCAGACGGGTAGATGGGCACTATCAGGGTACTAAATGGGGCACTAAAAGGGCACCAGACAGGCAGAAGGGTACTATAAGGGCACTCATTAAGGCACGTCATTGAATTTTCTTGTTCTAGAGGGCACATCATCATAATTTATTGTATGAAGGAGCACCCTATAGGGCACCAAATCACGTTTTGCACGTGAAATGGGCAGCCAATAAGGCATTTCCTCTCGTTTTCGACACTCTTGAAGTGCACTTTAGCTCGCTTTTTCAACCATTGAGCCATGAGGGGGGGGGCAGGGGGGGGGCGGTCGCCCCCCCCTGCCCCCCCCCCCCCCCCCCCTGAGTCCGCCACTTTTCCAATTCATCGACCGTGGAGTAGTTCTCCTTGATAAATGACTTCTGGGATTTATTAATGGGTCCCGAGACTGGATGCGTGATGGTTCATTATTTGATGTTATACTCCCCCCTACAGGTCACACTGAAGTACCACATGAGAAGTCACACCGTGTCATAAGAAAAAAAAAATAGCGATTCGTCTAACCTTATTAACAGCAGAATACTTTGTTCCAAAGAAGTATTAGAAAACAAATACTAATTTCTGTGTGTGCGTGTGTGTGTGTGTGTGTGTGTGTGTGTGTGTGTGTGTGTGTGTGTGTGTGTGTGTGTGTGTGTGTGTGTGTGTGTGTGTGTGTGTGTGTGTGTGTGTGTGTGTGGGTAAGAGTTAGTTTCACTTTGAAGTTCTCCTCTTTGAAGTCCGCATGTTTCCTGGTCAGTGCGTCTGATGCTGGACTCAGAGTCGCGTCTCTGCGGATAATTTCCTCGAGCTGTTCTTCTGAATACATCGATATGAAGGCGCTGATAGGGCTGCTGCTTTTGGTCTTTGGTCACGGTGTGTCCTCAGGTAAGACTGAGTAAAGTTTTTACTTTTCAAAACTATCCTTCCAAAATGTTTGGTTCAAGGTCCCTGAAGAGACGATGCTTAGATTCCCTAATTTGGTTGAAAAGCATTTGAGTAGGCCTATCCTCTCTAATGAGTTAAATTAATCCACAACATGATTCAGCTTTTACTGTGAGTATTTAAACTAATGTAAGAACATTTATTCTGGATTCGAACTGTGAGAACGAAACCAGTGCACTGGTTTGATGATGTCGTTCCCAAATGTACAATCTATTATCAGAACCAAACATTAAACTACAGTTAGGAGAGAATCCGTGTACGTTAAGCAGTGGCGGATTTAACAAATTGGGGGCCCAAGGCGACGATATGTATGGGGCCCACCTCATTCGATCTTTAAAACAGAACAGAGAAAAAAAATATATATCACGTTTGTACTGTTGTGTGGTTCTCTAATAGACAGGGTTATTTTCTTCCTTCATTTCTCGTCAATGAGTCATCTTGTTGGGTTGGGTTCTTCTTGTGTTTCTTCCTTCATATCTTGCTAAACCCTTTACAGGCTGCAATTCAGAAAGGGGCCAAGGCAAGGTGGCACACACAGACATGCACACCACACACACACACACACACACACACGCACACACACACACACACACACACACACACACACACATTATATAAGCAATGTCAGAGACAGTTTTTAATTTTAAAGCCTACAACAATGACTCATGTAATGGGTTTTAAAAATAATTATTTAGTTTTTAACTATTTTTTGTGTTTTGTGTAGAAAATGAATGAGCAGTCTAAGTAAACAGGACTACACGTAGGCCTACATCAGTATTTTGTTAGATACTTTGATTTTTACCACTGTTTTTTGTATTGTTGGCTGTTTCTCAGTGTGGTTTAATATGTTCTGAGGAAATTGACGGAAAATGTTCAACATGACTGCAGCTGTTGATGGCCTAATAGCATTAAAGGTCTTAAACACAGTTTTTTTACTTCCTCATCTTGCTGCACCCTTTACAGGCAGGTATTCACAGTGGCAGATTTAGCAAATTGGGGGCCCAAGCCAATGCTATGTACACTTTTTTACTCCAAAATAAAGATGGAGAGTGGAGAACGCACAAAGTGTAGCAGTCCACAAACTAATAGTCACGATGGAACTAGAAAGAGAATAAGGTTTCAGATAACACCTGTCTTTGCCAAAATGCCAGACAAACCAGCACTGTTTATTATTAAGATCAAATCAATATCAATATAACCAGCAAGATAAGTAGTTAGGGTGAACCCCCACAAACAGTGATATATTTAGCGAAACATCACAAACAGTCATATACTTAGCAAATATTGCCATGATGAGTAATTTACTTTGTATGTGTGATTGAGGTTGCAATTGGCATTGCACTTGAGATTGACATTTCAAACATTCTACAAACAAGCCTTTGTACGAGAGAGAGAGAGATAGAGAGAGGGAGAGAGAGAGAGAGTCTATGAGCGGGAAAAGATGGATTGTTCTCCACATCACATGCTTCTAACAGTCCTACTTATTGACGTCTTCTCACAGGTCTTCACCCAGCACCACTTCACAGCTAGCTACTGCTGCTGCTGTAGCGGCATGTTCAACGCTTTGGACGTTGTTGTTCCTGTCTGTATCCCCAACAGTAGCCATAAGAAAGTGTGTCATCTTTGGCAGTGTTGCCAAATACTTAGTGGCATCTTTTCGCTTTTTTCTTTTATTTTAGCCGCTTTGGTAACTTTATTTCCTAACCCTTTTCCTAACCCTTAATTTTATTTTCGCGTTTAGACTTGTCTTGCTTCGTCTCTGTTTTGTGTATAAAAAGTAATAATATATAGGTGCCTATCTTGTCTCTCGCCGTCAGGGGTAACAATGAGGTGTGGATGTGGGACATGGACACTTGAGATTGAAAGTTCACACTCTGTGCTAGCCACACCCGGCCACTCTGAGATGTAGGTTAGTGCGTTGTGTGGATTTATATCGGCATGCGTTTGTGTGTGCACAAGATAACACTTTATTAGTGCTCCCTAAAGAGAAATTCAGGTGTTAGAGCAGCCAAAATTACCCGCAGCACACACACAAATGTGTCTTTCTAGTGTCTTATAACAATGTAAAAGTGTCATTTCATATACGTAAAAATCGCATTTTCATAGTCATATACATGCGTTATGTTAGCATGCTGTGTTGGTTTTCCTCAGAGCTTTTTTGCTCCCTAATGAACTCTGGCCTCTGTTGTTTAGTCTGTTTGTCTGTGTGTGTGTGGAGAGGGAAGGATTGATTATTGAGCCCTAGCTGACCTACAAGAAAACATGGCCAACAGTCCAGCGTTTCCCGCTCTATTTTACTTGGCATCAACTGGTCCTGACTCAGTGGAAAATCAAGGTTGAAATCAGGCTGTTATTCTTCCAGTGTGGTCCAAGAGAAACAGTTTAAATGAGCCTTGAACTCTTCCACTGCTGAGACGATTTTCTATCTAGATGAAGATAAAGGCCTGTGTTTCCTGCCAAGAATGAATGCAAATGGTTGAATGCAAAATGCTGGGACGCAAGTGAACTCTGAGCTGTACCTCACCCCGTTCCCAGGTGTTCTCTATCCAGCTCCACAGCGTGAATATTTCCAAACCTCACTCTGGCCGCTTATTAGCACTCCGCCCCCCACAAGCGCTAACACACCGCGAAAGGAATGATACCTTTATTTTATATTAACACTCAGATATCTTATTATTAACCTTTCAACGTTCTTGGAGAATCATCACGCACGCGCACAAACGCATATACACACGCAGACACACACTTATATAATTATTATCATTGATGTCAATATATTATTATGAAATATAATAATTATATTATATTATTAATTATTATTAGAGCTGTCAGTTAAACGCGTTAACGCAAACCAATTTTAACGGCGTTACATTTTTTATCCCGCGATTAACGCAATTATTTTCTTAAAAAATAAAAATAAATATTTCTTTGGCTCAAAACAAAGAAGCAGTAGCCTGACTGCTATGTTCAAATGACATTTGTTCAAAGCAGTCGTTTAATTGCAATATAGGCTCTTTTTTTGTATCGTCCTGCTTTGATCAGTATATGCCATGTTGTTATCAATAAAAAATCATTTGCACAAGGCAAGCCGATGCACTTCACCATGTTGATAAGAGAATTAAAATGAGAAGAATTATGGGACAAAAAGATCAAGGGATATTTAGCATAGAAAAATAATTTGCGATTAATCGCGATTAATCGTGAGTTAACTATGATATTAATGCGATTAATCAAGATTAAATATTTTAATCGCTTGACAGCTCTAATTATTATCATTCAGATTCATGCAGATGATAGCAATGTGAAGATAGTTAAAATGTCTGCATCAAATACAGAAATTCACCAATATACTTATAATTATAAAAACATTGTAATAGTTATTTAAATAATTGTTTATTATTCTGGTCAGCAGTAATGATTAAGAGGCAGCAGGTTGTGTTGTGGTTGAAGGTCTGGACAGCCAGCGCTGTGGGCTACAGTGAGATGTTTGGATGTCAATAAGATCAAAAAGGTTCCTACATTACCTGGACGGCCAGGGGGCGGAGCCATGAGACAGGGGGCGGGGCCATAGTACAGGGGGAGCCATAGAGCAGGGGGAGGGGCCATGGGCCTTTCTGTCTAGAGGGATGAACAGTAGTAACATGTCTGTCTGTCTACAGTGATGGACAGTAGTAACCTCTCTGTCTCTCTGTCTGTCTGTCTGTCTTTCTACAGTAATGTGAAGTCTTAACCTGCCTGTCTGTCTGTCTGTCTGCAGTGATGAACTGTATTAACCTGTCAGTCTGTCTGTCTGTCCGTCTACAGTGATTCACTCTTTGCAGTATTTCGCCACGTCATCAACTGGACTCCCAACCTTCCCAGAGTTTGTTGCTGTTGCGATGGTGGATGGAGTTCAGTTTGGGTACTATGACCGCAGCATCCAGGGAATAGTGCTGAAACAGGCCTGGACGGAAGAGTTAAACAGAGACCATCCAGGTGAACTAGAGATGATGTCTGTAATGGCTCTGGGGGCCCAGGAGAGACTCAAGGCGAAGATGTTGGATCTGAAGAAGCGCTTTAACCAGACAGGAAGTAAGTTTATATCTGATGTCTGACCTTTCACATTTAGATATTCATCATTTAAACCCAGAATAAAGTTTCACCATGCTCCCCAACAGTGTTCCAATTACCCCCCCAGCTTCGGGGGGGGGGGGGGGGGGGGGGGTCAGCATTCCCATTGGGGGGGGCGATGGCGTCATTAGAAAGCCCTGCCTCTATATTCATACCTTCATCATTACACACTTACGGTGTGTGGCCTACATTCTTCTGAAATTGTATAAAAGGCCTAAGCCAGGTAGCTAATTCTGAAGAAAGAAACACATGCTAACAGATATCTTAGGGAAACAACAAACAACACCAACTTAATACAGAAAGCATAATGGGAGGATTTTTCTCGATTGCTCATTCACGTGACCTGCAGGTTGGGGCAGCGGCGAGCTGAATGCGGGCAGCAGGCTAACTGACGTCACTGACAACGAGTGAACACTGAACTTTTCTCGACCCTCGGGTAAGGGGGTTGATTTCGTTGGGCGACGTTACAATATCCATACATCATGGGCCTACTTCGAACGTACACCCACAGTGGCGATCAAGGCTATTTAACAGAGACGATTGCAGAACATAAACGCTATGTTATGCATTGACATAATGCCCCTCCTCCTGGCGTTGAAATCAATTTGCCTACTCCCCTAACGTACATTATATCACTACATCTAATAACGATAAGGCAATACATTATTTTGGCCTAATACCACAGAGGAAATAAATGACAAACATCAAGTGACTCAATCTAATTTGTTTGTTCATGGGCTACAAAACTAGTTGACTTGCATTTTTTCACAACTCATTAGGAACCTTCACCTTGATACCGTAGCTCTCCTCGCAGCTCTATTGGTAGCGACGAACACGCATAACCTGCATCGCTGCCAGTGCCGCCGGTGTTTCGTAATGGAGCAATAGTCGAGTGATGTCAAGTAAACAAAAGTCAAAAGATGCTGAAGGCACAGAAATGGTACAGTCCACTGAAGGGGCGTTTGAAATCGTATGACACTAGATTATTACTTTCATGATGAGCACAGATTGAGAAATACTACTTCCCGTTAGTATTTCAGTACCCCCGAAACTTTCGTTTTAGTCCCTATTTGGGGGGTCCAAAACCCATTTGAGGGGTCAGACCTCCCCAAACCCCCCCGAAATCGAACCCTGTTCCTAAAAACACACACACACTCACACACGCATGCACGTGTCCGTGCACAAATGCTAATAAAGGTAGTCAGTGTGGCAGTACACAGTGTAGTAGTACTCAGTGTAGCAGTACACAGTGTAGTAGTACTCAATGTAGCAGTACTCAGTGTAGTAGTACTCAGTGTAGCAGTACTCAGTGTAGTAGTACTCAGTGTAGCAGTACACAGTGTAGTAGTACTCAATGTAGCAGTACTCAGTGTAGTAGTACTCAGTGTTTGCATAGAAATTTAAAGGCACCCAGTGCAACTTTATGTAAACATTCAATGAAAAATAAACATTCAATTTCTAGTCTTTTTTACACGTAGTAAGTTTCAATAACTCCATACCATTACATCTCGACATTCAAGGAGCAAAGATGAGACGTCGCTGTGTGGTGAGAACGGATAGAAAATCGTAAACAACAACAATCGCCGGTGGGGAGAAGCCATTTTTCCATTGACTGGAAGCCTGCTTTATTTATTAAATTTTTTTTTTTTTTAAATAAAGAAAATGGCGGCATTGTTGTTGTTATCGATTTTCTATCAGTTCTCACCACATAACGACGTCTCATCTTTGCTGCTTGAATGTCGGTATGTAATGGTATGGAGTTATTGAAACTTACTACGCGTAAAAAAGACTAGAAATTGAATGTTTATTTTTAAGCCTCGAAAGTTGCACTGGGTGCCTTTAAGAAGAGACCAAAGCCTGTTGTGTGTGATCTTGAGTGGCCAGAATCCCGACATTAAATCAATTATTGGATCACAGTATTATCTACTGCTAAATATGTTTAATCTCATGAATCAATGAAAATTATTCTAAAAGTTTGTAGTTAACATGGAAAAATGTCGAACTCTAAAATACAAATACAATTAAATTCACAGATAAAGTAACAGGACATATAGTTAATGCAGGTAACGGCTACTAATATTCTTAAATGCCCCCGCAGTCAGGGCCAGCGCTCGGCATGGGCGACCTAGGCGATCGCCTAGGGCGGCAAATGCGTTGTGGGCGCCCTCTGGTGGCGCCCGTAAGTAGTCAATTAAAATATACGAAACAAAAGGAGAAGGAAGGGGGCACATGAGCCATTGCTAGGGCTCCTCCCCCACACACACACACACACACTTCCTTAACTCCTGCCATTATAAACTTAGATGTAATAAAACAACAAAGATAGCTAGCGGGCTAGCGGTATTAGCTCCGCTCGTCTGCTGGTCAGATGAAGGGGTTGAGGGTGGTGTACGAGGTGTAGGGTGGTGTAGGGGGTGGGGATGTAAGATGTGTTAGGGTGGTGTAGGGCGGTGAAGGGTGGTGTAGGGTAGTGTAGGGGCTGTAGAGTGGTGTAGAGCTCTGGCTGGTCTTATTTTGTCATCTATTTATTAATATTGTTATAATGATAATGTTCATATGGTTTGTGTTTTGATGTGTCTGTGTGTATTTTAATGTTAATGATGTCACCCTTTCTCTTTTCCCTCCTTCCATTTCTCTCTCTCTCTCTCTCTCTCTCTCTCTCTCTCTCTCTCTCTCTCTCTCTCTCTCTCTCTCTCTCTCTCTCTCTCTCTCTCAGGTCCCCACATTGTTCAAAGGACCCTTGGCTGTGAGTGGGATGATGAGGATGATTCTACTGATGGTTATCTCCAGTTCGGTTATGATGGAGAGGACTTCATAGCGTTGGACCTGAAGACCATGACCTGGGTCGCTCCAGTACCTCAGGCTGTCAGCACCAAACAGAGATGGAATGAGGATAAAGCTCGATTACAATTCAATAAGTACTTCCTCACCAATCATTGTGTTGATTGGCTGAAAATGAGCCTGGCCTTTGGGAAGAGCACTCTGCAGAGAACAGGTAGAGTCACATGACCTGGTGGGCGTCTCTGAGTCTGTTCTCTCTCTCCCCCCCCCCCCCCTCTCTCTCTCCCTCTCCCCCCCTCGCTCTCTCTCCCTCTACCCCGATCTCTCTCACTCCCCCACTCTCTCTCTCTCGTCTCCCCCCCCTCTCTCCCCCCTCTCTCTCTCCCCCCTCTCGCTCCCTCTCCCCTCCCCTCTCCCTCCCCCCCTCTCTCCCTCTCTCTCTCTCTCCCCCTCCTCCCCACCCCTCTCTCTCCCCCCCCTCTCTCTGAGCACAATATATGAACTAAGTCCTAATGTCCTGAATTAAGCAGACGAGACTCAACCCTGAAGGGGGACGCAACTCAGCCCCTTATGGAAGAAAATGAAATATAGAATATATTACATGACAAGAACACGTGTTTACATTATGAAATAATCTCTCTCTGTCTCTGTCTCCCTCTCTCTCTCTCTCTCTCTCGCCCCCTCTCTCTTTCTCCCCTCTCTCTCTCTCTCTCTCTCTCTCTCTCTCTCTCTCTCTCTCTCTCTCTCTCTCTCTCTCTCTCTCTCTCTGTCTCTCTCTAACCTCTCTCTCTGTCTCTCTCTCTCTCTCTGTCTCTCTCTCTAACCTCTCTCTGTCTCTCCCTCTCTCCTCTCTCTCTCTCTCCCCCCCCCCCTCTCTCTCTCTCTCCCCCCCTCTCTCTCTCCCCCCCCTCTCACTCTCTCTCCCCCCTCTCTCTCTCTCTCTCTCCCCCTCTCTCTCTCTCTCCCCCCTCTCTCTCTCTCTTCCCCCGCTCCCTCTGTGTGTCTCTATCTCCCTTATCTCTATCACCCCCTCTCTCTCTCTCTCTCTCTCTCTCCCTCTCTCCCCCCCCTCTCTCTCTGTCTCTCTCTTTGTCTCCCCCCCTCTCTCTCTCTCGCTCTGTCTCTCTCCTACCCCCTCTCTCTATCCCTTATCTCTATCCCCCCCCTCTCCCTACCTCTCCCCTCTCTCTCTCTCTCTCTCTCCCTCTCTCTCTCTCTCTCTCTCTCTCCCCTCTCTCCCTCTCTCTCTCTCTCTCTCTCCCTCTCTCCCCCCCCTGCTCTCTCCCCCCCCCCCCCCCCCCTCTCTCTCTCCAGAGCGTCCGCGGGTGTCTCTGCTCCAGAGGAGCCCCTCCTCCCCAGTGGTGTGCCATGCTACAGGCTTCTACCCTGACAGGGTGGTGGTGTTCTGGAGGAGAGACGGCCAGGAGCTCCATGAGCAGGTGGACCCCGGGGAGGTCCTCCCCAACCACGACGGGACCTTCCAGGTCAGCGTGGACCTGAACCTCACGGCCGTCCCACAGGAGGACTGGGGGAGGTACGAGTGTGTGGTCCAGCTGAAAGGCATCGAGGAGATCTCCACCCCCCTGGACCCCGCCCTCATCAGGACCAACTGGGGTAAGACTGGTGTTGGAGGGGATGGAGGGGGGGAACACATGTCTCACCACCTCCACCTGACCTCATCACAACCACTGCCAGGTGTACCTGGACACTGCTGAAGCTACTGGGTAAACACACAGCTCTCAGGAGTAGCTCACTGCAGCAGAACAGGGTGGATTGTGGGTAAATGAGTTCTATGAATTGGGCTAGGCTCAGATCAGTCCCTGAGTGACCCTGAGCTCCAGAACAGATTCTAGAGGAATAGTTACACTGACGTTGTGTTAGTCGTGTGTGTAGCATCACATGACGTTGACATGTGGTTCAATGATGGCTGGATGGATGGGGAAGGGTCTCTGTCCAACATATATTATTACACGACTGATTTTATTTGTTTGATGTACCTTCAGAGGATCAGAGTGGCCTCACCATCCCCATCATCATTGGGTTCGTTGTTCTCCTCCTCACTGCTGCTGCTGTTGTTGGAGTCCTTCTGTACAAGAAGAGGAACGGTGAGTGGATCAAACTCTCCGGGAGGACGGAGACCTGACCTCCACCTGCTCCTACTTCCTGTCCCCTTCCTACGATCTGATTGGTTGTCTTCACACACTGGTGGTCTGGTAGTAGAAACCTCTCCACCTCTGAATGATGAACCTCCTCCAATGAGATGTTGTGGCATTAACTCATCCTATATAATAACATTAATCAGCTCATCATCTGTGTCACCTGTATTGTTACCTGTGTTTTCTTTACTAATTGAGGCGCCATCTTGTGGTTACATAAAACACAGCAATCCAGGCAACAGAACAAACCAAAATGCTTTAAGATAGACCTTATTAAAAAGTGTATCTGTAAGCAAAGGATAAATTAAGCTTGTAAGGAAAAAAACAGAAATATTTGTTCTTTACATGCTTAGTTTATGTTATTATTTAGCTTAGATATAATTTGTTGGAGATACTGGAATTAGATTTTTTTTTGGTTTGTTCTTTGCTTTGGTGTGTTTTTATTTAACCACAAGATGGCACCTAAATTAGTAAAGCAAACATGGGTAACAATACAGGTGACACAGATGATGGCCTGATGACTGAATAATGTTATTCTAGGATGCCTTGTGATGTATGAAAATGTGCAAAAAGTGGGTTTTCAACCCAGACAGTTTTCATGTCCAGGGCCCTGATGAAGGTATAAACGTTGGCTTTGATTCAGCATAAATTATGACGTTTATTTAAATCAAACAGTTAAGCCTTAGAATCACAAATTAACTTGATAAATATACATAAACAATTGTAACATAAACCAAACAAATCTTAACTCCAAAGTATATACTATAAAGTAATGTTATGTAAACCTTCAAACTCTCATGAACAATAGAGGATTCTAATAATAGTAACAAAGTGCAATAGAGGTAGCTAGTTCTTGCTTTTGCTCATTCTCCTGCTACAAAATGCTTTCACATAGGCCATAAGACCACAAGACAAGACTTAAGTCCAATGCAATGCCACCAGACCAAATATAACTTGTAACCCCTTAAATAACACCTTTGACTCCATTAAAATGTCAAAAAGAAAGGAGGTGTCAACAATGTGCCTAATTATGTCTATTTATAGGATCTACAAAGGTTTCTTTTTACATAACTACCACTCTTACAACTCACTTTTAATAACACAATTAACACATATTGCATCTCAAGCATTTGTGGCATTTGAATGCAACAAATAAGTCACAGCTTGTTCTTGTGTTATAGCTACTTAAATCTAGACTGTCACTATGTTTCACACACTGGTTGGCCAAAAATATAACATTAGCTCTATTGAACACACACATCTGCAAAAAGCACCATCAGTCTTCAGTCCAGAAAACATCTTTCTTTTCATATTTCATGGCGGTATCCAAAACACTAACGTTACATGCTTAACTTTGTTTGCAGGCTGCTAAGCTAGCTAGTGCAGTGTAGTTCGTCTTTTAGCTGCTACTTAGTGCTGGATAAAGTTTTCCTACACATTCAGAGGGAACTACGATATAACTAAACATTAAATTACCATACCTCTCAACGACAGATTTCAGCGTCTTTATCATTTTTATATTGTTCACGTTGTCACTGTGACCGTCGTCGTCCTCCTGTTTCACGGACCAGCAGCATGTGCAGCGCGCTAATCTCATGGGTCTCCTGACCTGCATAGCTAAATGTCCGCCGAGCAGAAATCAGCTCTCACAGCCTCAGTGCGGCCATTACTGTGTTAGTTAAAAATGTAAAACTGACCCTAAATCAGTTGATCAGCTGTCATCATTGATTGACAGCATTTCTCTTATTTCTTGTGTTGACGAACTTGACCAACTACCTATCAGATCTGGGGTGGCCACAGGGGTGGCCAATGAGCTTTCAGGGGTGGCCCTGGCCACCCCAGGCCACCCCCCAGAATCGCCACTGCTCTTAGCAGATCAAATAATATAATGTATAATTCCTCATTCAGTTCCCCACCCGCTAGCGTGTAGAACCAAGATGGCTGCCGGGTGATTAAGGGGACTCATCTGACTGGTTTGGAGACAGGCCTGGGCAACCTGATTAGCTGCCTGGGTCACATGTTGGGTGTTGGCTGTGGTAAACGATAGTTATGTTATTATAACTCTAGTTCTATGATGGGGCTTGTCCAGTCTGCTGAAAATTCAAACTATGCACCTATCAGCGTGGGCACCGGCCACATTTCCCACGGTATCGTGTCTATATAACGCGTTGTATACCGTCGCTCATCCTCCACGCTTTTCTTTCAGCATTTGGAGGGTACAGCAGGTGGGAAACTATACGGCTACACCTACAACTATCGTTCTATTTCATGTAGGATACGCCGTCTAGGCTTCACCTTATGGGCTAAGGTGAAGCTGCGAGCGGAGCCCGATCAATGTACTCCTGCTGGACCCCAGTCAAAACGACTTAGGTCACCAGAGCACACTCAAAAAGCCAAGGAAGTGTAAAACACAACAGCTTAATAAAAAACGAATTCCTCCTAGATCAAGCAAGGCAATGATCAAGGGAGAAAAAAGTGAGTCTGCAAAGGCTCTAATCCGTGCTTCACGGAACCCATGAAAAGGAAAAGAAAAAACCAGAGCAACACGGTTTCCATTAGGTCTGCTACCACCGGGGGTGGAGCTACGGAATCCGGCTCTCCAATAAGGGGTCTCTCTCGGCCGTTTCTTATTTGAAGAAAACGGCGGGAGTGCCTCACTGGTAAACAAAACCACCAGACAATTTGCGGGCCAATAGAAAAAACCCCTAGCCTGTTTTTCATTTGAAAAAAGGTGGGAGAGTAAGACTGGTAGTCAAGTCCAACTCGCCAGCCGGCGAGAGGAAATCCAACCACGCTGCTTTAAAGAACATGTCTATATTCTTAAGCCGTAAAAGGGGTCCCGGACTCCAGCACAGAGTTGCAGAGTGAGCCCCTGGACATGTCTAACATGTAAAAACGGACAAAGGGGCCAGGGGTAGACCAAGACGCAGCCGCGCAGATGTCTTCCACCGAAACGCCCTTGAGTAGAGCCGTTGAAGCGGCCACGCTCCGTGTGGAGTGAGCTTTAACGCCCAACGGTGGCGCCAAGCCCTGCCGAGAGTAGGCTAAGCAAACACCCTCACATACCCAGCGAGAAAACCGCTGCTTAGAGAGAGCGCGGCCCCTGCTAGCGTCGCTATAACACACAAACAACTGTTGTGTGGAGCGGAACGCTGCCGAGCGATTCACGTACATAGCCAACGCCCGAACCGGGCACAGGAGATGCAATTCCGCCTCCGCCTCACTAGAATGAGGCGGGGGGTGAAAAGCCTTAAGCACAATATCCCTCGACCGAAAATAACTATTAATGTTCTTCGGGAGGAACGCAGGATTAGGTCTGAGCAACGCGAAGGAGCTGTCCTCGTTTAGCAACAAGCAACTCGGGCTGACAGGCCCACTTGGCAGAAACCAAGGCCAACAAGAGCGCCGTCTTAATGACAGGGCATCTAAAGTGGCCTGAGAGAGAGGCTCGAAAGGATCCCTGGACAATCCGCGCAACACGGTGGGGAGATCCCAGCGTGGTGTAAGCACGCGTGAAACAGGCCTAACCCGTCTAGCCCCACGCAAGAATCTCTTGACCAGTGGATGGCTGAAGATCGGTCCACCATCACAGCCTGCATGGCCAGCCGAAACGGCTGCCGCATAGACCTTGATAGTGGAGAAGGCCAAACCTTTTTCCAATAAGTTTTGCAGAAACAAAAGCACGCTTCCCACCTCGCATTGAGATGGGACAGCGTGGTTCGTCTCACACCAATTAGAGAAGGCGCACCACTTCGCCGCATAGAGGGAAGTAGAAGGCGCACGAGCACTCTGAATAGTGTTGATAACGGTCTCAGGCAAACCTTTGCCCTGCAGGATCAACCTCTCAGGAGCCAAACCAACAGCCGTCCCGAGACATCGGGCGGGTGGTGCACCGTCCCGTGGGCCTGTGAAAGCGCATCCGGCCTGAATGGTACTGGCCAAGGCGCCGACCGCGAGAGCGCGGCCAGCTCTGGAAACCACAGAGCTGAACGGTTCTCCGGGGCCACTAATATCAGGGACAGTCTCTCCTGTCTGACCCGTTCCAGAAGAGGAAGGATCAGCTGGAGCGGGGGAAACGCATACAAGAGAGCCCGCGGCCAAGGTGTGTGTGCCAACGCATCTACCCCCAACGGGGGAAGATCCCGAGGGCTGAGGGAGAACCACCACCTGCAGTGCGTGTTCTCCCGGGACGCGAAGAGGTCCACCTGCGCTGTCCCGAACCTCTGCCAGATCAGTCTGACAATGTCGGGATGTAACCGCCACTCGTCTCGGCGGGGACCGCCTCGAGACATGAGGTCCGCCCCAAAGTTCTGGGCGCCCGCGATATGCAGGGCTCTCAGACTGCGGAGATACTGATGAGCCCAAAGCCAGAGCTCGACCGCCTTTCGGTGGAGAGCAGGGGAGCGGACTCCCCCTTGTCTGTTGATGTACGCCGCCGCCGACACGCTGTCTGTCCTGATCAGAACGTGGCGGCCGCGCACCAGGTGAAAGAAATGCAACAGCACTTTCCTCACAGCGTCGAGCTCCAACACATTTATGTGTGCTGTAGGGGGCGTGCGCCACTCGTCTCCGACCGAGTGAGAGAGGCACGTTCCTCCCCAACCCGTCAACGAGGCGTCCGTGAAGACCACTACGTAGGACGCCACCCTGCCCAGGGGAACACCCTTGAGAAGGGCGGAGGGTCCTTTCCAATATTCCAGGTCTGGCGACACCGAACGGGGGACGAGGAGCACCCTGAGCTTGTGTCGCCTGGGGTCCAACCGTTGGCGAGCAAACCACCGCTGGAGTCGCATAAAAAGCAGACCCAGGGGGACCACGGGGTGGGCAGCTGCCATCAGCCCCAACAGGCGCATGGTGGACAGTGCGGTCACGTTTCTGCGAACGTGAAAACGGGAGAGCGCCGACAGGATGGCGTCTCGCCGAGGAGGCGAAAGCATCGCAGTCATGGTGGCTGAGTCTAGGCAAAGCCCCAAGTAGACTGTCTGCCGGCTGGGGAGCGGGGAGCTCTTCTCCCAGTTGATGGCAAAACCCAGGAAGGAGAGATGGTTTATCACCAACATGGTGTCCCTTCTCGCGGTCTCTTCTGAGTTGCTCAGAATAAGCAGATCGTCTAGGTAGAAGAGAATCCTCTTTCCCTGACGTCTGAGCGGTTCCAACGCCGTCTCCACACACTTCGAGAAGGTGCGCGGAGCCAGGGAATAGCCGAACGGCAGACACTGGTACTCGTACGCCATCCCCATAAAGGCAAAGCGGAGAAACTTCCTGTGCGCCTGCCGAACAGGGACGTGGAAGTAAGCATCCTTGAGATCCAGGGATGTGAACCAATCGCCCTCTCTCACACACCGGAACAATGCTCCGACCGTGAGCATTCTGAACTTCCTCGTGGCAACGAATCTGTTGAACACGCGATCCATTTCCCCTGACTTCTTGGAAACCAGGAAGTAGCGGGAATAAAAACCTAGGTGAGACTCGTGGGGGGGAACGACAGTGATGGCCCCCTTTACCAAGAGACGTGCCACCTCTGCTGCCAGAGCCGTGCTCGCAGCCGGGTCCCGTAGCGTGGTCTCCACCAACCCCATAAAGGGTGGGGGACGACGCTTGAACTGTATGGGATGGCCCCATCTCAACGTGGTGTCCAACCACGATGGCAGAACGCACCGCTCTTGCCAACATGCATAGCGGTTGGAGAGAGGGCGAGCCGACAGCTGAGGAAGACCGTCCAGGAATAACCCGTATTCCTCTGCCCCGACCGCCTCCACACTGCGTGTGAACCAAGGGGGGCTTCCCACGAAAGGGAGGAGGCTCAGCGAGCGTAGGAGACGTACCAGAACTAGCAGCTGTAAAAACAACGAGCTGTCTAGACGTCGCGCTCGTGCCCGCTGAACAGGGAGCGAGCCGTCCGGCAGCAGCACCTGTGCGCATGCGCTGTCCGCAGGCTGTAGCCACAGCGCGCGGACCCATCTCCTCACCTATAATGTGGGGAACCAGGAGACCGGTACAAGCGGCCGTATCCACGGGCTCGTGCAACGAGTCTCTGATCCGTCCACGAGGCTCCAAGGGACGCCGCTTCTTAGAAGCAGGTGAACCAGAGGCCATGTGAACACGCTGTCCGACCGCCACCCTACAGCCACCGGGCTGAGAGGGGGAAAGAGGCAACATGGAGGAGCGCACCACAAGCGTAGGACGCAGGTGGCCTGGGGAATATCGCTCTTTAGGTACCATGTACTGCCGTTCGGCCGAACGGTCTTTACTCTTTTCTTTAATAGGGAAAGAAAAAGTAGGAGCAAGCGTCCGGAACTTCCCAGTCCGTGGCGCTGCTGCTCTCCCCGTGCGCGGCGGCTGCTGCACCGGGGCTGGAGTCGGAGGCGGCCCCATGGAACGCTGGGACCGGCCTAGACCCCGCTTCCTCTCAGCCTGCTGGCGGGAGGAGCCCGTGAGAATCGTCCCGAACCGGGAACGATTCTCACGGACTGACTGCTGGTGCGCAAGCACCTCGGAGAACCTGGGACCAAATAGGCCATCCGGTGCTAGTGGACCCTGGACGAGGCTGGCCCGCTCTCGTTCCGGCACCGTAGTGTGGGAGAGCCATATGACCCTTTGAATCATGGTAGCCCACGCCATATGCTGGCCGGCCGAAACGGCTATCGGCTGGCATAGCTGGAGGATGGCGCTGGAAAAGCGGGAAACCGCCAGCCATCTCGCGGCTTCCTCCGGGCCGTAGGCCTCCCTGTCAGCCGACAAGGAGACCATGGCAGAGGAGAGCAGGGCGATGTTGTTGACCGCCGCCGCGGATTGAGAGGCACAAACGAACACCCTGTCCGTTAGGCCGACAATCTGCTTCTGGAGGCGGTCGGGGGGCAGCGGCTTTTCGTTAAGGAGCCACCCGGCGCCCGGACAGAGAAGCGCTGCCAGGGGAGGCTCCAGGCGAGGGATCCCCCTCGCCTGAGTATCGGCCCACCCCTCCACGTTGGTGAAATCCGTGTAGGATCTTACCGGAGCCTTCAGGGTCGAAGGGTCCTCACCGGCAGCAATAAACAAGTGCTGCAAAGGCGGGAACAAGGGGCACTGGGTAACCCGCCGGGAAAAAGATGGGGTGCGAAAGCACTCGCCCCGCATATCGTCAGATACCGGGGCGAGAGGCGGGGCCGGTGTGGGAATCCCTTTGATGGCCGCCGCCTCACCCATGATCTCCCGGAAGAGATCGGTCATCCGGCGCGGACCCTCGTGTTGTATGACGGTGGCGGTTGTAACCCGAGAGCGGGAAAAACCGGACGCCGAGTCGCCGAAGACGTCGTCCAGGGAGGCGTCGATGATGCCATCGTCGACGTCAGGTCCGAACAGGTCGATGGCGTCAGCCATTTCCACCGCAGGGGAAAAGAAAAGATGCCAGGAGAGGATCCCCTCTTCAGGCAGCTCCCGGCAGGCGACACAGGAGACGGGGGCCGCCATAGCAGCCGCGGCGTGGTCGGCGCCGAGGCACCAAAAGCACGCCAAGTGCCCGTCACCCGGTGCCAGGGAGGCGGGACAGGAGGCGCATAGGAGTCCTGAAAAGGACCTAGCTCTAGGAGCGCTCTCAGGTGGCCCTGAAAAGGGCCGTTTGTCCGCGGCCTCGCCCGAGCCGCTGCCACCGGCTTGGGAGATCCGTGATGAAGTTCTCATCTTCTTAATAGTAGTTCTCAATTTCTCGCTGATAAGCACAAGTGCTGAAAGAAAAGGGAGGATGAGCGACGGTATACACCGCGTTATATAGACATGATACCGTGGGAAATGTAGTTTGAATTTTCAGCGCGCGCAGGCGCGCGCACGGGACAAGCCCATAAGGCGAAGCCTAGACGGCGTAGCCTACATGAAATAGAACCTCTCCACCTCTGAATGATGAACCTCCTCCAATGTCCACAGTGACGGTGTGGCATTAAGGACAAAAAAGTATAACATGAGGATATTCACCACTGTTACAACGCTAATAATTCTCTTGATCCTTAGATTCAGACAAGCGTCACAAACCAGTGATTAAAATTTGTTTTCGTTGAAGTTCTGTTCTAATGAATAACACCACTACCAACACAGAGCCCTTGGTGACTTGTCTAGCTCACTGGACTATACAGCTCTATAGATCTAGATACATCTAGCTCACTGGACTATACAGCTCTATAGATCTAGATACATCTAGCTCACAGGACTATACAGCTCTTTAGATCTAGATACATCTAGCTCACTGAACTATACAGCTCTATAGATCTAGATACATCTAGCTCACTGGACTATACAGCTCTATAGATCTAGATACATCTAGATCACTGGACTATACAGCTCTATAGATCTAGATAGCTCACTGGACTATACAGCTCTGTAGATCTAGATACATCTAGCTCACTGGACTATACAGCTCTGTAGATCTAGATACATCTAGCTCACTGGACTATACAGCTCTATAGATCTAGAATCATCTAGCTCACTGGACTATACAGCTCTATAGATCTAGATACATCTAGCTCACTGGACTATACAAGTCTATAGATCTAGATACATCTAGCTCACTGGACTATACAGCTCTATAGATCTAGATACATCTAGCTCATGACTAACTTCACCTCCTCCCATTCTGATACGTCCCAGGTTCTGACACCAGCTCTGAGAACACTGAGGGGCAGAATCCGGCTCCTGAGGCCCAACCTCTGACCACAGTCAGTACTTTACCACTTTACAATACTTATTCAGACTCATATGTTGACAGTTATATTTATTTGCATTCTACTTTATCACAGCAATGGTAATTAACTATTTTAAAAGAACTTCATCACAGTAATATTTTAACAGTACTTCACTACACTAATAGATTAACATTAGCAGTCATATGTTAACAGTACATCGTCACAGTGATAATGTGTTCAATGTTTAATCCTGACTCGTGCTTCCTTGCTGTTTAGGTTCAAAGTTAAATCATGAAAAGGCTTCCTAAACCAGGATGGAGTGGATCGCAGTTCATTTATAATCCTTACCAACAGGATTATAAATCCTTCAGTTAGACTTCAGCTAACTAAAGATGCTATATTTGCTGAATTAAATAACATTCATGCTTAACTTTATTTTGATAACAACCATTAACCTGTAAGAATTGTAAATCAATAGATCGCTGTATTTGTGATAGATTTGATTTAGGGCGCACTCACACTAGCTCCTAAATCAACGTGGTCAAGTCCACTTCACACCTGTACCGTGCTCAAGTCCGCTTCACACCTGTACCGTGCTCAAGTCTAGATTGTTTGGCTAGTTTGAGCATGCCAACTGGTACAGTTCAAATCCGTGACCCGTGCAGTGCACACTTCGGAGAGGTGTGCTCATGCCACGGTACAGATGCTAATTGGCCGACATGCGCACACGCACGGCTACGCAACCTGAGCTGGATGACGTTTAGTCCATGTGACCCTTCTTTCCCATTGAACAATAAACTTGACGGCAAGCGGTTCACGAGTGGGTTCACGTTGGTGCGATAGTGAAGTTGAGTTTTTGATTAAAAATCCCCCGTTCGTCACGGCATGTGCTTTTTTTGGTTCGCTGGAGAAGGCGGGGCTGCGCACGGAGTTTAGACCTCTTTAGAATAATTTGCATACTCCTGAATGTTACAATTTTTTTATGAATGAAGACAACCGCATGCAAGAATAAGTTCATGAGTGTAGGCTACAAACGCGATTAACTATATACAAGTGCAAAAACGCCAACAAATTCTTTATTTTGCTGAACACGCAAAAAAAGATCTTTATATTTCTTTCCCGACAAAAGCCTTGTAAGGATTTTTTCTCTGCGTCTCTCTCGTAGATCGCACCATCTTTCAACGTCCTTGTATAATGTGACTGCACCTTCTCTAACATGAAAAGCAGGTCGGGGTTTTCACTTTCTCTCCAGTTAGAACTGCTCATGATCATATCACCCCCCAAGGGAGGACCTTTTTTTTGTATTCCTAAATGTATTTTTACCAAATAATCTGGAATTAGATTAAATATTTATGTATTTTTAATCATCCAAATGTAAATTCCCTGTACTCGTTTTCTCGGCTCTCATCAGATTACTTTGGATCAGACCAAGAGCAGTACGTAGGCTACTTTGTGTAGTGCAAGATGAATGTTTACAATGTGGTGCATTTTAAGTGTTTAGACAGGTATTGTGTTTGTGTGGCTTTTTAGCAGTTGGACTGCTTCATATTATTTTGTGTATTTTTTTTTTTTTTTTTTTTTTTTAGTGAGCAGGTTAACATGCTTGCTTTCTAACTGTATCTGCGTTAGCCCTCGCCATGTTGCGTCCTGCACTGCGACGTTCAATTCCATGTAGGCCTACAATTCCTTTGTGTTATGCGTTTGTTGATGGGATTAACAACGGATTATCAACTTTTTTTTTTTTTTTGTCTTAAACACTTGACAGAAACAATAAATGTCCAGTGCCAACGCCATGCAGTCCCCCATCGTCTGAGTTAGACACAACGCAGGCAAGGCCGCCTTAATGCACGGGCTTACCTGGGCTGAAGCGCTATAGGGCCTACGACGATCAGGATCCAGTCACAACATTCCTAAAAGCTGTTGTGTGTTAAGCTGCACACTCAATAAAAGTTATTCAAATGTTAAAACGGTTTGTAAACCTAAGAAAAAGCTGTGATCCCAAGGAAACGGTGGATAAGAAGAGAGCCACCAGGATCAGTAGCCTACATGATCAAATTGGAGGAAAACTTTGAGACCCCTATGTGTAGTAGAGGTATTTGGGTATGGGGCAGAGGTCGATTCATGGGTAGGGACTTCGGGGTCGGTACCGTTTGCAGCAGGTCTAAACTAGGGGTGGGTATCGCCAACCACCTCGCGATACGATACGCATCCCGATACAGGGGTCGCGATACGATATGTATCGCGATACATGCGATACGTACGTATACGATACGTATCCCGATATTTTAGGCTTATAACACAACATTTTTGCCTGTAACTCCTTGACAGTACATCATAAAATATTTGTCACCTCATGTGGATTCTACAGAGACTCTGCTTTCAAATTATACCATCAACTGGATGATGGGTCAAAGTATGCAGGCAGGCACAGGAACCAAGTAGACGCTGTACAAAGAAACAGACATGTAACCAAATAGTTTTTTTTTATTTTGTAGTAGACCAACAAGTACTCTCTAGTAGTGCATGTAAACACATTCACAAGGAAGTGGTGCAGAAATAAAGCTGCCTTTAAAAATAAGTAAACTTAAAACATAGCCTTTACAAGGCCGTAGTGTGAAAAGAGATTGCTTGATACAAGTAAAACATTTTAAAACATTAAACCTTGCACGGCTTAAAATGGCCTTAACAGGCCTGTGGTACAAATTAAAGCTGCATTTGAAATAAGCAAACTTAAAACATAGCCATAGTGCAAAAAGAGATTGATTGTAACAAGCATGAAGTACAAAATAAAGCTGCCTTTGGTAAAAGTAAACTTAAAACCTAGCCTTAACAATTGCTTGTGATAAACTTAAAACATGAACTTAAAAAACAGGGCTGTTGTGTAAAAATACAGCTGCCTTTGAAAATTGTTGACTTGAAACATGGCTGTAACAAAACTGTAGTGCAAAACATCTTTCAAGTTTTGAGAAACATAAAACTTAAAGACAGAAAACATAGCCTTCACAAGAACAAGGCCGTACTCCACATATTAATACCCACCTACTTCCTCTGGTACATTTTCAGGTTTTTGTTCAAAAACAAAAGCTGGTCTACATGGGCTGGTTTGATAACACTTCTCTCAGCTGTAACTATGTCACCAGCAGTTGAGAATATTCGCTCTGCTGCTACGCTTGTTCCAGGCACACAGAGAGTGTTTCTAGCCAGATTGGACAGAAGTGGAAACACACCTTCGTGTTTTCTCCACCAATTCAGTGGGTCAGCTGAAAGCTCTAATGGTTCAGTGGCTCTGTATGCGTTTACCTCAATCATTGCCTGTGTGATGGGACTGGGTTGACTAGCCTGTTCTAACTCTGTTGAGAATGTCTCTCCAAATAAATCAGACAGAGCACAGCTCTTTTTACAGGGTGGAGGTTGTGTTTGACCTTCATGCTCTCCTTCATGCTCTTCATGCTCTCCTTCAGCAGCAGGCTGGTCACCCTCCTCCTTAGTAGCCTTTCTCTGAAATACAAAATAAACATTCAACAAACATTACTAAGATGTGGTTTGGATCTATATCACTTTTGTCAATACTGTATTTCAATAGATTGGTGTGTTAGCAGTAGTGATAGTAGTTAAACAGTATACTCCATTTCAAAAGCAGCAGAAAAAAAAAAAAAATCTTGTCACTGTTAAGATAATTGTCATTATACTTAATCATAATGAAGTAATTATAGTGTTATTAGTATTATAAATGTTATTATTATTTAATTTTATAATTATTTTTATTGTCATTATTATTATTATTATTATGTAAAAAGAAAAGACGAACCTCTGATAATTCAGCTGCCTCTCGTCCCACTGCTGCAAAGATGTCATCTCTTCCACCCTCTGTGAGGAAGGGCAGTGCTTTGAAGCGGGGGTCCAGAGCTGAAGCCATCTGAAGGAAGGATTTGTTGGAATACCTCTTCCCCAGGTCTTGTGCCAGTGCTCTTTTGACTTCTTTAACGATCCCAGAGTCATCAGGTTGCTCAGCACTGCCCTGACACAGCTGTGCCTGTAACGGGGCAATTATTGAGACGGTGGGTGTTTTTTCTTCTGACATCACGAGTGTTGCCACTTTGAGAGGCCGCAGGGTTTTAGCTACATCTTCGGCATTGGTGAGGTCGGTATCTGACATAGTCCACAGCTCCTTGGCATTCTTGCGCACTTCAGCTGACAGCAATGTGGCACAGATAGCGGGCTGCTGCTCCAGGAAGCGCTCGACCATGTCGAACGCACTGTTCCACCTGGTTGGGACGTCATTCATGAGTTTGTGCTTGGGAAGGTTGAGGAGCTTTTGTTTTTCCTGTAAGACCTGGCTGGCCAGCGCACTCTTCCTGAAAAACGTCACTATGTGGCGAATCTTTCCTAACAGCCTCCCAACTGCTGTGGTCTTAAGGGCACGTTGGGCAGCCAAATTCAATGTATGCGCGAAGCATCGTACATGAAGCAGTTTGGCATGCTCTGCTGCAATGACCATATTTGAGGCGTTGTCAGTAACCAACACTGGCTCTTTAGCTGTAAGGCCCCACTCCTCAAAGACTTCGAGCAGCAACTCGCCCACATTATGGCCGCTGTGGCTCCCGAACAGCACTCTGGTTTGCAGAACGTAGGAAAGCATTTCCCAATTTTCAGAAATGAAGTGACATGTCAGCGTAACATAAGACTGGGTTGCCCTCGACGTCCACCCGTCACACGTAATGGCTACTCTGCTTGCTTTTGAAATGGAATCGATAACGTGTCGTTTTACCTCATCATACAGGCGAGGCACAGCGGTTTCAGTGATGAAGCGACGAGTCGGAATAGTGTAGCGAGGTTCACATTCAGCGATTAGCGCCCGGAAGCCTTCATTCTCAACCGAGCTGTACGGACGCAAGTCCTTACATATGTATGACACAAGAGCGTCGGTGATTTTCTTCGCCTTTGGTGAAGTTGTAGGGGAATTTAGCTTGCAACCCCGCCGTCAAACTAGCTTGTGTCCCTGTGGCTGTAGCATTTACCGGGGTTTCCGAGATGCCAACGTGATGCCTCGTCATGTGCAGATGGAGGTTTGTTGTGTTGCCAGAGTACTTCACTTTTTGCCCGCAGTGTTTGCAGACGGCGTGTGTCATGTCCAGCTCTTTTTTTTCATTTTTGTGGAATCCAAAATGCTCCCAAACGCGAGCTTTCAACTTTACTGGGGGCGAAAATATTTTTTCCCTACTGCCTTCCTCCATGTTAGTTCACTTATTCTATTGTCAGCAGCGCTGCCGCCTAATTCTACAGCGCTACCGCCTTGTGGCCGAAATGCGCATAGCAAGGAGCAAATGTCATGCAGTTTCATGAATTTGATTAGCGGTAGGGATTTGTTGCACGTGAAGTATCGATACTGACGCCTCCGTATCGATACACGCATCGTAAAGAGGCCCGCGACGATGTATCCCCGTATCGATATTTTGAACACACCCCTAGTCTAAACCATGGTCCATGGTCTCAACCAGTCGCGTTTTTATCACTGAGACAGAACGTGGACATTTAAGATGTCAATGGGTGGATTGTTTTTTAACACAAACGGCTCGTATAGACAGACAAGAGTCGTGGCTTTAAACACAGTGTGGCAACCCCGATCCAACAGGGGGGGTCGAAACATGCCAGCTCCGCGGACAGGTAGTCCGAGGGAGGTATGTGCCGTTCAGCGCGGCGGCGCATCAAGCGCACCCGGGCAATCACGGACATCGGGATCACCTGGGGGAGGGAGACGGCAGAGGCCTCTTAAGGACCGAGCGCGCACCAGACGGGAGAGACAGCCAAGTCGGAGAGACGCAGTAGGGGGAGAACGCACCAACCCGTACTATGGCGAGTGGATAGTGCCAAACCTATGGCACTATCCACTCGCCATACCCCGTACTAACGCCAATACGCTTCCCCCCAGGACTGAGCGCCGTCCACGCAGCCAGACAAGAGCCAAAGACGGACCCTTTTTACCCCATAAGAGGAAGTTGTCTTTTGTTTGACCTTTCTTGCATGTGAGGTGAACGAATAAAAACCGTTGACCCGCAACCCTGTTTGGAGCGTCTCCTATAAATTCCCAGCCGCAGACGATCGGGGTTGCCGATCGTAACGTGTATTTGTGAAAGGCATGTTTTATGACGTTTTTATTAAGTTTGTTTGCATTCTATACAAAGTGAATGGAGCGCTGTGGCGCTGTTTATTGCTTTCCCCCACGATGGCCACCATAGAACGAGCAGTGGGCGCGTTTGGCCGGTGCATGGGCGTGTTTGACACGAGCAATGGCATATGGCTCCGGCTGCAAATATACCTACCTGGCTGCTCCTTCAGCAGCAGACCACAAAATGGAGGCTCACTGCGCTCTCTTAAAGGGGTGTGGCACATCGACAGTGTTTGTGTATGAGTCCTTGCGTGTCGGTGTATGAGAGCATGTGTGTACGTGTTTATTTTTTTGTGTGTGTGTGCATTTGTGTGTTGGTCAATTTGCGCTCATGAAGACAAACAGAAAACCAATATTAATCCTGAAAGTAGAATATACTTTAACTGGTCCACTTCAACCATTAGCACTTAAAGACGTATTACTGTAGGCCTACTGCTAGACCATAGGAATGATATATTATTGACGGGGGTAGCGGTAGGATATATACTAGTTAGTCTGACACATATTTATATGAGCGATATAAGTTATGCTATTTGGACCAGGAAATAAAAATAATTTCACAGGATTTTAATGGTGTGTGTGTGTGTGTGTGTGTGTGTGTGTGTGTGTGTGTGTGTGTGTGTGTGTGTGTGTGTGTGTGTGTGTGTGTGTGTGTGTGTGTGTGTTTTGTCTGTCTGCATAAGACATCAGATATTAGGAGGACGCTAATGTTTCAGGTAGTTTCACTTGCCGTTCTCCGGCCCCTCCCTCTTCCTCCTTATCTTGTTCGCTGGTTTCCTGGTCAGTCCGTCCGATGTTGGAGACGGAGTCACGACTCTGTGGATAATCTCCTCGAGCTGTACTTCTAAATACATATGAAGGCGTTAACAGGGCTGCTGCTGTTGGTCTTTGGTCGCGTTGTGTCCTCAGGTAAGACTGACTCAAGTTATTACTTTTCAAAACTCTCTTTCCAAAACGTTCGTTTGTGATACCTGAAGAGACGATGCTAAGATTCCCTAATTTGGTTGAAAAGCACTTGATTATCCTCACTAAATAAATCCAAATGATTATATTTTACTGTGAATATTTAAACTAATATAAGAACATTTATTTTAGGTTAAAAGTGTGAAAACGAAACCAACATTGGTTTGGGGACGTCGTTAATTGTGCAATCTATTATCAGAGACAAACATTCAACTTTAGTTTGGAGGGAATCCGAGGTCTATTTTGAATCTACTTTTAATCCTAATTATTATATTTACTGTTACACCTTTCCTGTTCCTTGGCTCTCAGACCGTAGTCGGGGAGCACAGGGGAGACGTTCCCTCCAGGGCCGATGTCCTTTTGGGGGTAGCTAGCCCCAGGCTAACGTTACTTAGCAGCCCAAAAACACAACCGGTGTAAGTACCATTTCGGCTCGGCTTCCAGATCGGCTCGGGGTCTTTCGTCTGCTGATTACGTTACACAATATCATTGGCTGTACGCTTGAATGGGCGTACATTGTGATTGGCTGTACGTCGGACAGATGTGATTGGCTGTTTTGTGCTGTAGCTCTGGCTGTAGTCATAGCAACCACGAGGCAAAAGCGAGCACATGTGTGAGCGCGAGTAGGTCTATGGGTGTGTTCGAAACCGCATACTTGCTTACTACGCTTACTAACTATGACGTCAAATTGAGTAAGCATAACGTAGTAAGCGAGTTTTAGGTAAGCGAGTAGTATCCGAATGTCTTCTACTTCCGGAAAGATTTTGTGTAAGCATCGCTAGCTTACTAGACGTACTCAACTGCCCCAGAATGCACTGCGTCTATTCAAAACAACAGTGGAAGCAATGGCGCTAAACGGGGAGCCGCAGCAGCAGAGCCCACAGCCATACCGATGTAATTGTTTAATAAATGTTTTTAACACATCACCGCAAATCCTTAGGTTGAAGATGTACTGCGACGTTAAATGTGACGTTTATATATTTATTTATAATATTTATTAACGGCGCCCGGCCGGTAGGTTATTGACACGTCATTTGATTCACGTCATCTGAGGTGGTTAAGTAAGGACGGTCTTCTGAACGTCGATTACTCAAATGGATTACTCAATCGTTATTTAAGGATTCGAGAAGTAAGCCAAATATTTAGTAGGTAGTAAGCAGTAAGCAAGTAGGTGGTTTCGAACACACCCTATGTCTAGTTTCGGTTTGTGTTGCCAGATTGGGCCGTTTTTCCAGCCTAACGTGATTCAAAGTAGCCAAATCGGGCTGAAAATGTGCCCAATCTGGCAACACGGACGGCTTATCTTAACAGCCAAGATGATTCCGAGGGATGTTTTGTTTTTAGAAGAAAACTATCCATACAGATAGGTTGGGAATGGTCTATGTTCAAAATGAAAGATCATTACAGGCTCTTTAATTTAAGCCATAAAAAACATTATTGCTGTAGATAGCGTATTGTGTGACGTAATCAGCAGACGGCGGACCCCGAGCCGACCCCGAGCCTAGCGGCGTGGCAGCGTTCCGCGCCGCGCCACCCAACTACTCTTCGAGCCAATGTTCTATTCCCTAGCGTCGCCGCCCCTGAAAAAGCGCTTTTTAAAAGCTGGTTTGTACATCCCGGGTCCCGTAGGCACCTCTATATTATCTACTCCTCACCACTGGATGTCGCCCTCTTTCGTTTGTGACAAAACTATTCTGAGAGAATGGACGATGAGAGACTGGTCGTCGAGGTGGAAAAGTATCTCGAATTATATGACCGAAGTTCCCGTCATTATAAAGACAACGCCAAAAAGGACATTGCCTGGCGAGCCATAGCTCTGGATATTGGCTCTTCAGGTGAGAAATCAACAATGGTGGACTAAGTACCCAAACCATAATGGGAAATAGACAAAATCAAGTCGCATATAATCACACCATGTAGGTAGAAACCAGATTACTTGTAATATATATATTTTTATTTAAGGCAAGGCAACTTCATTTATATAGCACTTTTCATGCATGAAGCAGACTCAAAGTGCTTCACATAGAAACATTCTCGTACAATAAAATAGATAAGTAAAAGAAAACACAGGCAAAGCTCAAAAATGCATTGTCATGTATTAATTGTCTCTCTGGTATCAGATCATGTATTAACAGTCTCTCTGGATTTAAGGAAAAATAACATTAAGTATCTCGAGCACTCAAATAAAATACACTGGCTACTGAATCCAGCACAGCAATAACATCACTGTATTTATCCAGAGGGATAAAAAAAAGTAGATATATATATATATGCAAAAGAGTATACCAGAGAGGGATAATAACTAGATTATAGGTCATCATATAGGCTGCACCATATGGTTCTGCCATTGCACACTTAGTGGTGAATTTAAATACATGTAAATGTGTGGCTATGTTAAGGCTATATAGATGGATAGATAGATAGATAGATAGATACTGTATTGGTCCCAATGGGGATCAATAAACCATCCAGGAGCTCAATACAATAAATACACACCATAACAATTGGCCTTAAAAGGTGACTGCACTATACTAAAAAGGCTTAATAGAAGGTCCTGCAGTTATTGAGATTGTTGATGCAGTAGATGAATAATTGCAAAATATAAAATAAATAAGAAATGACAGTAAATAAAACGATAAAGTGCCCTGCAAACTAAATTGATCTGATGCTTGAAAACATACTTTCACTGCGCAGATTATACATTTTTCAAATTATTCAGCCAAAAAGATGGAAAATAAATAAACTAGGCTACAATAGGCTACTCACCCATTGCGTTCCGTCTCTTTGCTGCGGTTGATTGCCAGGTGACCTCCTGATTTTATACTGCAGCGCGGCCGTCGCGCCGCCTCCTGTTGGTGCTAGGGGCATGCTTTTGACGCGCGTAAAATACGCGCCGCGCCGCTGCGGCGCCGGTGTGTGAAGGCCTTTAAGCCTTGATTCCACCGGAGGCGTACGCACCGCGGGACGGCTGCGCCGCGGTCACCGCTGCTGATCGCTTCCACTCTAATCAATGTTACCATTTCCACCGGGCGCGCCGCGGAACATTTCAGCAGCGTCCCAGGAGCGGCGTGGCGCGCCGCGGCGCTATCTTTCCGTCCAATTCTATTTTTGCCGCGAGCCGCTGCTAAACCGCGTCAATTTCGACAGAGCAGGTCGAGCCGGGCAGGAAGTGAAAAGTAAAAGCCATAGAGCATCCGGTCAATTTTCTAAATAAAACACAATACTCAGCTCATGTAACTTCACATCAACATTGCGTCATGACCGGTGGCACCATGGCTGTTTCCCAAAGTGAAGGCTGCAGCCTTGCTAGGACGCGTCCTTGCTAGTCGCGTCCTATGGAGATGAGACTAGAGTGCTAGCTCGAGTGCTTCCTAGCGTTTGTAACGTTCAGACTTTGGAACGACTTGGTAGTGTGGAAGCGCTTCCGCTTCCGCTTTTTAATACTGCGTGTCCGCTTGTAAACACATGTGCGCTTATGAATAAAACATGGCAGCAATCAAGCTGATCGATATTTATTTGACTTTTGTCTGTTATGAATGCGGTCATGTCTCCTTCGCATGGAGCCTCTTTGGGGAAGTCACAAAAGCTTTGTTGCGGTTGATCGAATCGTCTTTATTAAAAGGAAAATCCATTCAATTTTTATAAAACTAAGTGAAATTGTCTGAGAACTTAATTCATGCATCACATTTACAGTACGGTTGATTACTATTATGCAGGGGGAAAAAGACAAAGAAAGAGATGATAAACATTTATTTATTTGGATATATTATTTAACTGATCTGATTCATTCATTCATATATTCCTACAATCTACCAGTGCTTTGAACACATACGTATATCATATAAAATACAATTATATACGTTCATTCAAAATTACAAACATTGCAAATGATCGGTTGTGCATTAATTTTACAACATTGGATAGTGGCACTATCCCTTCCACCGGTAAACAAATGTTTGTGCGCCACCCTAAGGCGCACAAAAGCCTCCGTTTGCTGGGCTGACCCTAAAAAAAACGAATCAACACAAACATAAATAGGTATACATAAATAATGTAATCTTGTAAGCGAGTAAATTGACAGTGGTGACAGTGGTGTTTAACACCAGCTACGTCCATGCAAAATATAGCAACGTATCATTAAGTTGCAAAAACGTTTGAAAAGTGGCACAGGTCTTTAGGCTTGATTATTTGCATTAACATGATGAATCTATAAAAAGCAATACGGCACAAAATATTTCTGAAAACTAATATAACTTCACTTCATTTGAACGTGTACTGCTCTGCCATTTTCGAGAACCCGCCCAGTGAACGCAGAGGATTGTGGGTAGTTTTGGCTCGTCTAGGATGCAGCGATGCATCCTTGAAAAATCTCGGAATTCTCAAAAACAAAGGACGCAAAAATGGCGCGGCTTTCGAGTGTCCTCAACATTGGAACAGTGCTTGTCGGCGTTCTATGACGTAGCGTCCTTAAAAGGGCGGCCGTTGAGCATGCTTCCTTGACATTGGGAAACAGCCACTCTCCGTACTCAACGGCAGCCATCTTAGCTACGTAGCGGAAGAGGCGGAGCCAGGCTGAGCCAAAGTCGGCGCATTTTCCACATAGGGCTGGGCGATATGACGATATATATCGTGTGGTGATATCAAAATGTCTATCGTTTCATATTATCCTCTATCGTCATATCGTTTTGTCGCAAATCACACTCTTTACGGTAATATTTTACGTTATTTGGACGACGCTTTACATTCTTCCGCACGGCACTTGAACGCAACACAAACAAACATGGTGGAGAGTGAACGGGACAATTCTGAATAGGAGAAGGACTCCCACGACCAGCCAAGACAAAGTGAGCTCGTACCTAAAAGAGGGGCTACGAAATAGGTCTTTCCATGTGGTCACTTTATATAAACTACTGTAATTTTTTTTTTGTTTGGCATAGGTGATTTGGAACGCAACAACAGCTGTTCGCTTTCACGGGGAAAAACTAAGGGCTAAGGAACCTACTTAGGCCTACTAATTAACTTTCAAAAGCTATTAAATCTTCAACAAAATATGCAGATACTGTCAAAATCGGTTCCAGGGAGTATATAGGGATTATTTATGTTGTTTTTGATGGTGTTTTTTTCTGGAATGAGTATTCGAATATTCGCTCGGAAAAACCAACGAGTATTCGAAGCCTGAAAAATGGCATTTGGGCCTCTCGTGTGTGTAGCATCACGTGACCATTGACATGTGGTTCAATGATGGAGGGATCTTAGAGGGTCGGCAACATGGACGACGAGAGACTCATTGTCGAAGTTCAGCAACATGAAGTCATTTATGTACCAAATCATCCTTTTTATAAGGAAAATGTCAGAAAGGACAAAGCGTGGCATTTAATTGCAATACTTTTGGGAGTGGAAGGTGAGTACATTAGGTTTAGGATTATCGCGTGATCTCGTGATCTCGCGTGAATACGGCTGGCTCGCAAGGCAGCGCTACGCTGCCGTTACGCGCCCGGTAGAAATGGACACAGGGCAGAGGACGCGGCCGTTCCACGGCGCAGCCGTTCCACGGCGCAGTCGTTCTGCGGCGCGTACGCGTCCGGTGGAATCCCGGTGTAACTAGCCAAGTTTACATGGACACATCTGTTCCGCATAGATTTCTATGCGGAACAGAAAATGATCATGTCCTCATTCGGAATACAATTATGTTATATATATATATATATATATATATATATATTAATGCATTTGCCTAGGGGTAGCCTTCTAATATATCTAAATCCTATTAAATATTGGCAGTGTTGGGGTGGCTGGGAAATGTAGGCTACTACTTACATTTACTGCTTAAATATAGGCCCATCATCACATGTTGAATATAGCTGTTGAATTAGGTAGAGCAGGCAAAACAGCACAATTTATTTGATTTCAATTAAACATTAGTTTACCTGTTTGAACTATATTTTTGTACTTCATCTTCATTTGCTGCCAAGTCCTCTTGGGGCAACTCGGGGTTGCGTAAATTGAAAACTTGTTCAGCTATTTCCTCTCTCGCTGCCGCGGCGGTATTGCTTTTTTTTGTTTAAAGGGGTAACTGCTCGGCATACCCGTTCATCAGAATTTCCAATTCCGTGGGAGAAAGTAAGTGGATCTACGCTTTTGGTCCATGTTTGATCATGTTATCAGAGATCCATTGATGATGGCTCTTCATAGTCAACAGGCACGCCCTCAACCCAGAGTGAACATACTCAGAGTTGATTAACCCAACGCTGATCACTGTTCTGAAACCGAAAACCCAGAGTTGCTTTTCAACCCTGAACTCTGAGTCAACCAACTCAGAGTGCAGGATTAAACTCAGAGTATGTTAAACCAGCTACCTGAAACAGGCCTCAGTTTTGTTCAAACTAAAGGCTCCTACATTACCTGGACGGCCAGGGGGCGGAGCCATGGGATAGGGGATAGGGGGCGGGGCCATAGGACAGGGGGTGCCACAGAGCAGGGGGAGGGGCCATGGGCCTTTCTGTCTAGAGGGATGAACAGTATTAACCTGTCTGTCTGTCTGTCTACAGTGATGAACAGTATTAACCTGTCTGTCTGTCTGTCTACAGTGATGAACAGTATTAACCTGTCTGTCGTAACCTGTCTGTATGTCTATAGTGATGTACAGCTACCTGTCAGTCTGTCTGTCTGTCTACAGTGATGTACCGTATTAACCTGTCTATCTGTCTGTCTACAGTGATGTACCGTATTAACCTGTCTGTCTGTCTGTCTACAGTGATGTACCGTATTAACCTGTCTGACTGTCTGTCTGTCTGTCTGTCTGTCTGTCTGTCTGTCTGTCTGTCTTTCTACAGTGATGTACCGTATTAACCTGTCTGTCTGTCTGTCTACAGTGATGTACCGTATTAACCTGTCTGTCTGTCTACACTGATGTACCATATTAACCTGTCTGTCTGTCTGTCTACAGTGATGTACCGTATTAACCTGTCTGTCTGTCTGTCTACAGTGATGTACCGTATTAACCTGTCTGTCTGTCTGTCTACAGTGATGTACCGTATTAACCTGTCTGTCTGTCTGTCTACAGTGATGTACCGTATTAACCTGTCTGTCTGTCTACAGTGATGTACCGTATTAACCTGTCTGTCTGTCTGTCTACAGTGATGAACCGTATTAACCTGTCTGTCTGTCTGTCTACAGTGATGTACCGTATTAACCTGTCTGTCCGTCTGTTTGTCTACAGTGATGTACCGTATTAACCTGTCTGTCTGTCTGTCTACAGTGCTTCACTCTCTGCATTATTCCTACACGGGGTCGTCTGGACTCCCAACCGTCCCAGAGTTTGTTGCTGTTGGGATGGTGGATGGAGTTCAGTTTTACTACTATGACAGCAACACCCAGAGAACAGTCCTCAAACAGGACTGGATGGAGCAGGTCATCAGAGATCACCCCGACTACCTGGAGAGGAGCATTGGACTCTCTCTGGGTTCCCAGCAGAGCTTCAAAACCAACATTGGGATTCTGATGAAGCGCTTTAACCAGACAGGAGGTACGTTTATATCTACTGTCTGACCTCTCACATGGAGATATCCATCATTCAACCCCAGGATAAAGATTCACCATACTCCTAAACACACACACACACACACACACACACACACACACACACACACACACACACACACACACACACACACACACACACACACACACACACACACACACACACACACACACACACACACACACACACACACAGCGCGCGTGCGTGTCCTTGCCTGAAGGTGGTGGTGGCTTCACCCAGGCCGAACTCACAGTGAACACTGAATACAGTGTATAATTAGAGTAGCAGTACCCAGTGTAGCAGTACTCACTGTAGCAGTACTCAGTGTAGCAATACTCTGTAGAAGTACTCAGTGTAGTAGCAGTACTCTGTGTAGCAGTACTCAGTGTAGCAGTACTCAGTGTAGTAGTACTCAGTTGTAGCAGTACTCAGTTGTAGCAGTACTCAGTGTAGCAGTACTCAGTGTAGCAGTACTCTGTAGCAGTACTCGGTGTAGCAGTGCTCGGTGTAGCAGTGCTCGGTGTAGCAGTGCTCGGTGTAGCAGTGCTCGGTGTAGCAGTGCTCGGTGTAGCAGTGCTCGGTGTAGCAGTGCTCGGTGTAGCAGTGCTCGGTGTAGCAGTGCTCAGTGTAGCAGTGCTCAGTGTAGCAGTGCTCAGTGTAGCAGTGCTCAGTGTAGCAGTGCTCGGTGTAGCAGTGCTCGGTGTAGCAGTGCTCGGTGTAGCAGTGCTCGGTGTAGCAGTGCTCGGTGTAGCAGTGCTCGGTGTAGCAGTGCTCGGTGTCGCAGTACTCGGTGTCGCAGTGCTCGGTGTCGCAGTACTCGGTGTAGCAGTGCTCAGTGTAGCAGTACTCAGTGTAGTAGTATTTGTATGTAGGGTAGTGTAGGGGTGTGTTCTGAAGAGGCTCCGTGTCAAACGGCCCGCGGGTCACCTGAGGCAGAGGCACATCCGTCCAAATACTCTGGCTGCTCTTATTCTCTGTGGTTTCATTTATTTATCATAATGAGTTATCTTATAGTAATGCTTATATGGTTTGTGTTGTGACGTCTGTGTGTATTTAATGTTAATGAAGAATCTCTCTCTCTCTCTCTCTCTCTCTCTCTCTCTCTCTCTCTCTCTCTCTCTCTCTCTCTCTCTCTCTCTCTCTCTCTCTCTCTCTCTCTCTCTCTCTCTCTCTCTCTCTCTCTCTCTCTCTCTCTCTCTCTCTCTCTCTCTCTCTCTCAGGTGCCCACGTATATCAGGAGATGTATGGTTGTGAGTGGGATGATGAGGATGGTATTACTGATGGTTACGACCATCATGGTTATGATGGAGAGGACTTCCTATCGTTGAACCTGAAGACCCTGACCTGGGTTGCTCCAGTACGTCAGGCTATCACCACCAAACGGACATGGGATCAATATAGAGGTTATAATGAACAGCAGAAGAACTACTACACCAAGGAGTGTGTTGATTGGCTGAAGAAGTACCTGGTCTATGGGAGGAGGACTCTGCAGAGAACAGGTAGAGTCACATGACCTGGTGGGCGTTGACAGACTGACGTCTCTGAGTCCCTGATCCCTCTCTCCCTCCCCCCTCTTTCTCTCCCTCTCCCCCCTCCCCTCTCACTTTCTCCCTCCTCCCTCTCTCTCTCTCCCCCCATCACTATCTCTCCCCTTCCCCTCTCTCTGACCACAATATATAAACTAAGTCCTATCTCAATGCTTTATGGTTAGTTTAATATACATCTATTGATGCACTTAGACACATCATCTGTGATGGAACCTAGGGTCATTGGGTGTTTCGGGTCTCGCAACATCATACACCCTCAACCAGGCGACCCAGCCGGGATTGATCAAGTCCCAACTTGTGTCTAAGTAGCATGTACCCACGGATCGCCCCTCTTGATCCACAGCCATCTAGAGGCCTTCTCAGCTGCTTCTGTGGTGGTCTTGATGGCCTTTCTCTGACGTGCACCTGTGACTCCAAGCATGCTGTATGCTTTGCAGAGAGATCGCGCTGCAAAACCTCTACAGCCCACCTCTATTGGCACACACCGGGCACGCCACCCCCGTCTGCGGCACTCCTCCACTAAGTTGGCATACTTGGCACGCTTCCTCTCATTGGCCTCTTCCATGCGCTCCTCCCAGGGAACTGTCAGCTCCAGTAGGACCACCTGTTTGGTTGAATCTGAGAACAGAACTATGTCTGGTCTCAGGGTGGTTTCCACGATGTGCTCTGGGAATCTGAGCTGCTTCCCCAGGTCGGCCTTCATCTGCCAGTCCGGTGCGGTTCCAAGGAGTCCCGCTGCCCCCCTTGGCTTGGGCTTAGGCTTCTCCCCTGCTCGAATGAAAGCAATCGCCTGCCTTGCTGGTCGGAGAGGCTTGTTCTGGGTGATGCTGGTGAAGATGGTTTCTGCTATCGCCTTCAGCACCTGGTCGTGGCGCCAAGTGTAGCGTCCTTCTCCCAGGGCTTTGGAGCAACAGCTGAGGATGTGCTCTAGCGTTCCCCTTCTGAGGCACAAAGGAAATGATGGTGCGTCAACCTTGCCCCAGCAGAAGAGGTTGGATGGGCTGGGCAAGACGTCATAGACGGACGCAATCAGGAACTTGATCCGGTAAGGCTCAGCTTGCCAAAGCTCAGACCAGGAGATCTTGCGGTCCACTGCCTGTTCCCATCTCGTCCATGCGCCTTGCTGTCGCATCCCCACCATCTGGCTAGCACGCAGTTCCTCCACGCCAGTTCTCACTTCCTCTTGGACCAATCGGCGTCTGTCTTTGCCCAGGGCTTTGTCGTAGCGTGTGGTTGCAACGCTACCAAGCCCTGCTCGTCCAGATGCCACTGGGCCGACCAGCACGCTGTGACGCAAGCGTGACTCCGCCTGCTCGACTGCTTCCTGCGCCCTCCACTTCCTTCCAGTCCTGACTTCGATGCCAGCCTGGGAGACCTTTGGATAACTGGATTCCCTGTACTGCAGCACCTCTCTTGCACGGGTTACCATGAACTCCTCATTCAGGCTGCTAATGGGGAGCTTCAGTTTGTTGTTGTGCCCGTATAGAGCGATGCTACTCAGGCTTCGTGGCAGGCCCAGCCATCTACGAAGGTAACGGCTGATCCTCCTCTCGAAGCCCTGTACTGTTGTTATTGGGAACTCGTACACAAGCAGGGGCCACAGAATCCTGGGGAGAACACCATGCTGGTAAATCCAGGCCTTAAATTTACCAGGCAGACCCGACTTGTCCACTGCTGTCAGCCACGCCTCCAGCTCCCGATTTGTGGCCTTGATGGATGCAGCGTCCTTCAGGGTGCAATCAAAGGTCTTTCCGAGGCTCTTGATGGGTTTCTCGGTGACTGATGGAATCTGGGTGCCGTCCAGAGAGAAGCGGAACTTGTCGGTCACTTTCCCTCTCTTGAGCACCAGGGACCTAGATTTTGCAGGCTTGAAACACATCCGAGCCCAGGTGATGATCTTCTCCAAGCCCTGAAGGATCCATCGGCACCCCGGCACTGACGTCGTTGTTACTGTCAGGTCGTCCATAAAGGCTCTGATGGGGGGCTGGCGGACTCCAGACTTGGTGAGCGGACCTCTGCACTCGACTTCTGCTGACTTGACCAGCATGTTCATGGCCAAGGCAAAGAGAATCACTGAAATAGTGCATCCAGTGATGATCCCTTTCTCCAGCCGATGCCACTCAGAAGTGACTGTCCCAGAGGTGACTCTCAGCTTGAAACTCTTGTAATAGTCCAAGATAAGGTCCCTTATTTTACCTGGGACATGGTGCCGGTCCAGTGCTGTTTCCACTAGCTTATGAGGAATGGATCCATAAGCGTTGGTGAGATCGAGCCACAGCACTGCTAGGTCTCCTTTCCCTTCTCTTGCCTCTCTGATCAACTGTGTGACCACACCTGTATGTTCGAGGCATCCATGGAAGAATATGAAATATAGAATATATTACATGACAAGAAATTAGAAAAAAGTGCTAAAAGATCTCTCTGTCTCTCTCTCTCTCTCTCTCTCTCTCTCTCTCTCTCTCTCTCTCTCTCTCTCTCTCTCTCTCTCTCTCTCTCTCTCTCTCTCTCTCTCTCTCTCTCTCTCTCTCTCTCTCTCTCTCTCTCTCTCTCTCTCTCTCTCTCTCTCTCTCTCTCTCTCTCTCTCTCTCTCTCTCTCTCTCTCTCTCTCTCTCTCTCTTCCCCCCCCCCCCCCCTCTCTCCAGAGCGTCCGCGGGTGTCTCTGCTCCAGAGGAGCCCCTCCTCCCCAGTGGTGTGCCATGCTACAGGCTTCTACCCTGACAGGGTGGTGGTGTTCTGGAGGAGAGACGGCCAGGAGCTCCATGAGCAGGTGGACCCCGGGGAGGTCCTCCCCAACCACGACGGGACCTTCCAGGTCAGCGTGGACCTCAACCTCAAGGCCGTCCCACAGGAGGACTGGGGGAGGTACGAGTGTGTGGTCCAGCTGAAAGGCATCAAGGACATCTCCACCCCCCTGGACCCCGCCCTCATCAGGACCAACTGGGGTAAGACTGGTGTTGGAGGGGATGGAGGTGGGGAACACATGTCTCACCACCTCCTCCTGACCTCATCACAACCACTGCCAGGTGTACCTGGACACTGCTGAAGCTACTGGGTAAACACACAGCTCTCAGGAGTAGCTCACTGCAGCAGAACAGGGTGGATTGTGGGTAAATGAGTTATATGAATAGGGCTAGGCTCAGATCAGTCCCTGAGTGACCCTGAGCTCAAGAACAGATTCTAGAGGAATAGTTACACTGACGTTGTGTTAGTCGTGTGTGTAGCATCACGTGACCGTTGACATGTGGTTCAATGATGCAGGGATGGATGGGAGAGGGTCTCTGTCCATCATCTATTATTACACACCTGATTTTAATTTCTTGATTTACCTTCAAGGCAAGAGTGGCCTCACCATCCCCATCATCATTGGGTCTCTTGTTCTCCTCCTCGCTGCTGCTGCTGCTGTTGTTGGAGTCCTTCTGTACAAGAAGCGGAACGGTGAGTGGATCAAACTCTCCAAGAGGACTGAGGCCTGATCTCCACCTGCTCTTACTTCCTGTCCCCTTCCTACGATCTGATTGGTTGTCTTCACACATTGGTGGTCTGGTAGTAGAAACCTCCACTTCTGAATGATGAACCTCCTCCAATGTCCACTGAGATGTTGTGGCATTAAGAATATGAAAGTATAATAACATCAGGATATTCACCACTGTTACAACACTAATCATTTCTCTTGATCCTTAGCTTCAGACCAGCGACACAAACCAGTTGGTGAGTAAATTGTGGTTTTACTGCAGTTCGGTTCTTCTGATTATTGCTACTACCAATAGTGTCTAGCTCACTGGACTATACAGCTCTGTAGATCTAGATACATCTAGCTCACTGGACTATACAGCTCTATAGATCTAGATACATCTAGCTCACTGGACTATACAGCTCTATAGATCTAGATACATCTAGCTCACTGGACTATACAGCTCTATAGATCTAGATACATTTAGCTCACTGGACTATACATCTCTATAGATCTAGATACATCTAGCTCACTGGACTATACAGCTCTATAGATCTGGAATCATCTAGCTCACTGGACTGTACAGCTCTATAGATCTAGATACATCTAGCTCATGACTTCACCTCCTCCCATTCAGATACTTCCCAGGTTCTGACACCAGCTCTGAGAACACTGAGGGGCAGAATCCGCTCCTGAGGCCCAACCTCTGACCACAGTCAGTACTTTACCACTTTACAATACTTATTCTATGTGTTTACCGTTATATTTATTAGCAGCCTACTTTATCACAGTGATAGTAATACTTTAACAGTTTTTTATCACTGTAATATATTAGCTGTCATATTTAACAGTACTTCATCACAGTAATATATTAAGAGTACATCATCACTGTGATAATGTGTGTGATAATGTTTAATGTTTAATCCTGACTTGTGCTTTCTTGCTGTTTAGGGTTAAAGTTAAATCATGAAGAGGCTTCTCACATTCCTCTTCCTAAAGCAGGGTGGAGTGGATCGCTGTCATCTATAATCATCACAATCTGTTTGGGGACTTCAGCTAACTAAGGATGTTATATTTGCTTAATTACATTAACATTTATACTTTTTTTTGATAAAAAACATAAATCCGTAAGAAGTGTAAATCAATTAGATCTCTGTATTTGTGATCGATTAACTCAATGGATTAATCCTGCAATCTTTCACTGACCCTTGGAAACCATGGCAACGTGACCCCGCCATGATAGCCATTTTGTTTTGGGTCTAACTGCCTCATCTTATAAGATTTAAATTATGTTTGTTACGTCTGGGGTTTTTGTCTCCCTCCTGTTACTTTTCGCAGATCTACCCCTGATTTCAGTCACCACCCCACCTGTTCCTGATCGACAATCAAGCTTCCCCTCACCTGATATATAGGCCACGTTTATACGTAGCAGGGTATTTATAGAAACTAATATTTCCCCCCCGCCGTTTCAAAAATAACATTGTGCACACAACATCGTCTTCCAAAAAGTTGTCGTTTACATCAAAACACATAAATACGCCGTCGAGCGCCATTATAACTATGTCAAACCTATGGGCGGCAGTGTAGGGAGAAGGATAAAGCCAGGCAAGCCAATCAGAATCCTCAGAATCAACAACAACGAATAACACGAGCGTCTTCCTGTAACAAACAAACTGCAAACATAGGGCGCTCATATGACGTTACGCATTTCCTGGCGCATAATGTGACGCTTCAGAACCTAAAACCCTGTTTCTCCCCGTTGACACGACAACACAACCGGCGGTTTCAGAAATCTCCACTTTGGCCGGAGTTTTTAGAATAGATCGTTTCCTGTGATAAAAACAGCTTTTTCGTGTAAGTGAGAGGCCAAACCGTGTGGAAATATCTGCGTTTTCCCTTCATGTAAACGGGGCCTTAGTCCCCTTTGTGTTCAGTTTGGCGTGGCTGTTTTTGGGGAGCAAGTGAGGACAGGATACCCTGGGGTCTACATCTTGCATCACGTAGGTTTACCTGTTACAACCCTAGATTAGAGTGTGCACCACCAACTTTATTTATGGGTGCTTAGCACCTGTCAAGGGAGGGGGTGGGTTATTATTTCCTTTTGTTTCCTTTGGTGCCACTGTTAGTCCTCCTTGACCCCTGGGTTGCTTGTTTTTTTGTGTAAATAAATATTCTTTTATACCTGGTTTCGCGGTTTTGTGCCACTGCACCCTCACCCTACGTCTGTTGCCTTATGTTGCGCCCCTCTAATGAGTCACCACCAGGGGGCGGAACATAAATGGGGGCTCGTCCGGGATATTTGATCCATTTAAGCAACAGACTGATGAGTGTTGGTGTGCAGTGTGCACGTCAAATAGGCGGCTAGTTGTGTTAATTTAGTTAGGTTGGTTGTGTCATTTCTTTACCTCTGTAAATATGGCTGCTTTTGCTATTGAGGAGTTTCTTGGCGATCCTTCGGTTGAGCGTCTTGAGCATTGCAGGAAAGACGATCTGTTTGCCATTGCGGCACATTTTTGTGTTGGCTTTTCCAAAAGCATGGTGAAGGCTGAGCTGAAAGAAGCTGTTGTGCGTATGTTAGTGGACAAGAATGTGCTCATTACGGGTGACGGTGCATCTGTTGTTTCTTCCCCTTCCCCTCATTCTTACCCAGGGAAAGACCAAGTGGAGGTTGTAGGGGGTCAGTCAGTTATAGTAGGGGCCTCCGAGATAGAGTTTAGGCCTCCTCGTACAGTGCCCAAATTTACTCCACTCTCCCCTGGCAGAAGTGAGGATGCTCGCCTTAGGCTACGTCTAGCACGGTTGCAGTTCAAGGCACAGGAGAAGGAGAGAGATGCTGAATACAGTCATCGTTTGGCTGTTCGGAGAATGGAGCTGGAAATGGAGGCTGAGCTCTCCAACCGCCGGATGGTGAATGAGGTTAAAATAAAGCAACTAGAACTAGAGGCTGCTGCTAAAGCTGTGAGTCCTGCTCAACCTTCTTCCATGCCTGAGTTTTGAGGTGAGCAGGAATGTAGCTCTAGTACCTCAGTTTCGTGAGGTGGAGGTAGACTCTTCTTTCAGGGCTTTTGAGCGAGTAGCTACCTCTCTGGAATGGCCTACAGAGGTCTGGGCTATATTGCTCCAATGTAAGTTGACTGGGAAAGCCCAGGATATTGTATCCTCTCTCTAAGACAGCTTGTCTTATGAGGCTATCAAGACAGCTGTGCTTCGAGCCTACGAGCTAGTGCCAGAGGCCTATAGGCAGAAGTTTAGAGCTCACAAAAAGTTGACTTGCAAAACTTTTGTGGAGTTCACCCGTGAGAAAGAGACTTTGTTAAAGCGTTGGTGTAAAGCGAGTAACGTGTTGGATTTTAATTCTGTCTGAGTTGATGTTACTCGAAGAGTTCAAGAATAGCCTGTCTGACCGCTTAGTAACGTATCTCGATGAGCAAAAAGTTGCGACGTTAGCACAGGCTGCGGTGCTCGCTGACGAGTTTGTATTAACCCGTAAGCAAACGTTTGGTACTCCCCGAAATGATAGTCGAATTGTTTCTTCCCTTTGTTCAGACTCCACCTAAAACGCAGGCTAGTCCGCCCCGCCCGTTAGCTCGACACTACAATGAGGAACGGGAGGGTTACTATTGTCATCAGATGGGGTACATTAAGAATGACTGTTTTATGTTAAAACTAGTGCTGTCAGTTAAACGCGTTATTAACGGCGCTAACGCAGACCAATTTTAACGGCGTTAATATTTTTAACGCGCGATTAACGCAATTTATTTATTTATTTAAAAAAGAATTATTATTTTTATTTATTTTTATTTGGCTCAAAACAAAGAAGCAGTAGCCTGACTGCTATGTTCAAGGCAGTATGTTTGTATGCTCATACTTTAATTGCACTAGAGGCTTTTTTTTTTTATCGGCCTGTTTTGATCAGTATATGCCAATGTTGTTATCAATAAAAAAACATTTGCACAAGGCAAGCTGATGCACTCCTCCATGTTGATAAGAGCATTGAAATGAGAAAAATTAATGGGACAAAGAAATCAAGGGATACATAGCATAGAAAAAAGAATTGCGATTAATCGCGATTAATTGTGAGTTAACTATGACATTAATGTGATTAATCGTGATTAAATATTTTAATCGCTTGACGGCAGTAAAAACGCAAGCAGTCACAGCCAAATAAGCAACCAAAAGAGGTTGGTTTGGTCCAGACATTGATAGCTCCAACGTCAATGGTTCCGGACAAGTGTGATAAATGATAAATGTGATAAACTAGACCCCAGTTATGAACCATTCATGTTGAATGGTCTGGTTTCTCTCAGTGGCAGTGAGTTGGACAAGTGTCCAGTGCGCATACTGAGAGATACGGGGGCGGCAGTCTTTTATATTGTCAGACGTGTTACCTTGCTTTCTCTGATGAGTCATCACTTGGCTCTAGTGTGTTGGTGCAAGGCATTGAGATGGGTTTTGTGTCTGTGCCTCTCCATCAGATACACTTATAAACTGCCGTTTAGCACAGCGAGTGTTCAAAGTGGGCGTGCGCCAATCATTACCAGTGAGAGGTGTCACTTTTCTGTTGGGGAATGACATTGCTGGTGCCAGTTTTTGAGGTTTTTTTTTCGAGAATGAATGGAGTTATGTGGTTCAGGTTGTCGTGCCTACATCATATCGACAGTCGGTTATATCTCTGGCTTACGATCATCTCTGGTCTGGACATTTAGGGATCACAAAAACCTATGACTGAGTTTTGAAGCAATTCTTCTGGCCCGGGTTAAAAAGAGATGTAACCAGGTTTTGTCGCACCTGTCATGTATGTCAAGTTACAGGGAAGCCTAATCAGGTTATTAAACCTGCCCCACTTCACCCGATTCCGGCTATGGGGGAGCCGTTTGAGCACGTGCTGGTAGATTGTGTTGGTCCCCTGCCGAAAACAAAGTCTGGTAACCAGTTCCTGTTGACGATAATGTGTTTAGCTACACGGTACCCTGAGGCTATTCCTCTTAGGAAGATAACATCTCAGTCTGTAGTCAAAGCCCTTATCAAGTTTTACTCTACGTTTGGACTGCCTAAGATACAAACTAAGTACAAACTGATCAAGGTACTAACTTCCTTTCAGGTATATTCGAACAGGTGTTAAAATCATTGTCCATCTCTCACAGAACCTCAAGTGCTTATCACCCTGAGTCGCAGGGTGCCCTTGAAAGGTGGCATCCGACCTTCAAGTCTGTTTTGCGCAAGTACTGTCTGGAGAGTGTTAGAGACTGGGATGAAGGTGTTCCCCTAGCTCTATTCGCAGTCCGAGAAACAGTTCAAGAGTCACTGAGTTTTAGCCCAGCTGAACTGGTGTTTGGCCATGCAGTATGAGGCCCGTTGAGGGTGTTAAAGGAGCAGCTTATGTGTTGTCCTATGTGAGCAGGTTTAAAGAGCGGCTGCATGAGGCTTGCAGTGTCGCTAAGGAGTTCAATGTTGATTTAGTATTGATTTGGTATTTTTTTAGACTTCCTATAAGTGTGTTAGCTACAACTTTTTGCGTGTTGTTAAGTTCTTAACCAAGATTTAACCATACTATCTGTAACGGGAGTGGAAATATGTGCCTAATATCGGCCAGACGGACGGAGCAAACTGCCGTGGTATACACCCGTTGGGAACTGATAAGCCTGGTACATGGCTCAATATTCGGGATTCGACATGACATACCGAAGGAACTCGTACAGAGGAGACATCGGGGATCCCGTGCAGGGATGAAGTGAAACAATAGGAGGTTGGCGAGAACATGGAGAGAGACTTTTAAACCAGCCCTACCATCTATCACAATGGGAAATGTTTGCTGCCTAACGAACAAATGCGAAGAATTGGAAAGCCTGGTCAGGTACCAGAAATTGTACCGGGAGAGCAGCATCGTATGCCTGACAGAGAGGTGGCTGAGGGAAAACACGGCTGACTCCCTGATCAGTTTCACCGGCTTCAGGACAATACGAGCGGACAGGGACACCGGAGCGAGCGGTAAGCAGAAAGGAGGGGGGCTATTACTGCTCGTCAACAACAAATGGTGTAACCCTAATCATGCCACTGTCAAAGAACAGGTATGCAGCAAGGACATTGAACTTTAAGCGGTTAGTTTAAGGCCATACTACATACCCAGAGAGTTCACTGTGGTGATAGCCATTGTTGTTTACATTCCCCCATTTTCCAAGGCGGAAGTCGCGTGTGACGAGCTTCACACCGCTATCGCGAGACTTCGGTCGAAGTTCCCAGAGGCGTTCATTGTTGTGTCTGGAGATTTCAACCATGTCTGTCTCTCTAAGACTTTGCCCACTTTTAAACAGTTTATTGACTGTGCAACTAGAGGTGTTAAAACACTGGATCTCTTGTATGCAAATGTGAAAAATGCATACAAATGTACAGCACTGTCCCCTCTTGGTCGATCAGACCACGACATGCTACATCTCTCTCCCTCCTACACAACAGCTGTAAAGAGGCTGCCTGTCACCACCAGAAAATCAAGAGCCTGGCATCCTGAGGCTGATGAAGCCCTGAGGTGCTGTTTTGAGACAACAGATTGGGATGTGTTCTGTGAGGACTATGGGGAAGACATCGACGGCCTAACAGAATGCATTACCCATTACATCAATTTCTGTTATGATGACATCATGCCATCCAGGGTAATTTGTTGCTTCCCTAACAACAAACCATGGATAACCAGCAGACAGAAGGCCTTACTAAATGAGAAGAAAAAGGCTTTCAGGGAGGGCAACAGGAATAAAATCAAAGAACTTCAAAAGGAACTTAAGGTGAGGATTAAGGAGGGGAAAGAAGTATATCGGCCCAAACTGGAACAACAGTTGCAGCAGGATGGAGTGAAGCAGGTATGGGCTGGAATGCGAAAGATCAAGGGCATGAAGCAGAAGGGCAGGGCTAACCTCCTACTCCACCAGCAACCCCACCTATGACTCTCCATACTGCCCAGGTTAAGATGAGGCTGTACAGGCTGAAGCCAGGGAAAGCAGTGGGGCCCGAGGACATCAGCCCAAGGCTACTGAAGACTTGCTCTTCAGAGTTGTGTGGTATTCTTACACACCTGTTCAACCTGAGCTTGCGCCTACAGAAGGTCCCAAGGCTGTGGAAAACATCTTGCCTGGTACCTGTCCCAAAGAAGACCCATCCCACGCACCACAATGACGACAGACCAGTAGCGCTCACTTCACATATCATGAAGACATTTGAGAGACTTGTCCTCTCCTCACTCTGCACTAGTGTATCTACTCAAATGGACCCTTTACAGTTTGCATATCAGCCAACATCAGTGTCGATGATGCCCTCATTTACATGGTGCAGAGGGCATACATCATACATCTGTAAGGATAACATTCTTTGACTTCTCATCTGCCTTTAATACCATCCAGCCACGTCTGCTAGGGGAGAAGATGGAGATGATGAAGGTGGATCCATTACTGGTACTGTGGTGTTTGGACTACCTTTATCTCAGACCACAGTATGTGCGCCTACAGAACAATATTTCATGCACCATCCTCAGCAGCACAGGGGCTCCACAAGGAACTGTGCTGGCTCCATTCCTGTTCACCATTCCTGTACACAGCGGATTACAAACACAACACTAACAGCTGCTTCTTGCAAAAATATTCAGATGACACAGCTCTTGTTGGCCTCATTAAAGGGGGAAATGAGGAGGAGTACAGAGACACCATAGACAACTTTGTGGAGTGGAGTACACACAATAATCTCCATCTCAACACCACAAAGACAAAGGAGATAGTTGTGGATCACAGGAGGGGGAGGAGGAGGACTCAACCAACACCAATCAGCATCGGGGGCACTGTGGGGGAGATGGTCGCCAACCACAGGTACCTTGGTGTGCAGCTCGACAGTGAGCTGGACTGGAAAAGTCATGGAACTCATATGGAAGCGGTGTACAAGAAGGGATAAAGTTGACTCTTTTTCATGAGAAGACTACGGTCATTTAACATCTGCCATCCCCTACTCTGCACTTGTCTACCACTCAGTGGTGGCCAGTGCTCTGTTTTTCGCTGTGGCATGTTGGGGAGAAGGCGCCCGCAAAGCGGACAAAAACGGACTGGACAAGCTGATCAGGAAGGCCAGCTCAGTGGTCGGGGCTGAGCAGCTAAAGGTCCAGCAGGTGGCAGAGGCCAGAATCCTCAACAAACTGGCCTCAATAATGACTAACCCCACTCACCCACTCCACGCCCTGAAGGTGATCAAGAACAGCACCTTCAGTCAGAGACTAATTGCACCAATATGCAAAACGGAGCGGTACAGGAAGTCCTGTATACCAGCTGCCATACGGTTTTACAATGCACAAAAATGTTGGGTTATGTTGCGCAGAGGTTGCCAAAAATGCAAACATGTTATATGCAATCTAACAACTGCATATAGACTTATGGCATGTAAAAGAGTGACAGTATTGCGAAGTGAATAAAATAAATAAATAATAATAATAATAATTAAAATAAATAAATAATCTTTCTCTGCGGACCGGTACCAAATGACCCACGGACCGGTACCGGTCCACGGACCGGGGGTTGGGGACCGCTGTCTTAGATGACTGATCCTCAATTGGGTGTTAAGGCTTTTTCTAGCATCAGTCCTCTGTTGTGCTGCTGGGGCTGTTCCCTTGAGCAGATGTTGACGATTTCATCTCCGAACAGCACCGTCCTCTGTCTGAATGGTGTAAGACCTTGGATGGACTTCACTCAGAACTGTTGCTTTCTGTGCCCATGTGTTTGTCTTGTCTTAAAACCTCACTTGGTCTCCAGCATGCAGTTCAGTTAGGTTCCTTTGTCATTATAAAACTTCTGCTTAGCTTTTTGTTGCTCCTTGAACACCTTCACTCTGTTCCCCTCCTCTTTTTTCAGCAGGTTTTCCTGCATGCTTTCCCTCTGACGCAAATATGTCAGTGCCCACTAACTGGTATGGTTGGTCTGGCACAGGGTGTGGCATAAGTGGCTCGGCAGGATTGCTTGCTTGGTATTTCAGATATGTTGTGCAGTTACACATGCACCTCATTTGTCACATCCTGGTTGATCCGTGGCCAGTACATCACCTCACGTGCTCTTTTCCTGCATTTTTCAATGCCAAGATGTCCTGCATTGACCTTCTGGAGCATCTCTTTTCGTAGGCTCTTTGAGATTACTATTTTTCTTCCCTTGTAGATGATTTCGTCCACCACTGACAGCTCCGCTCTGCAGTTCCAGTACTCTTTGATGACAGGTGAGCAGTCTTGTCTAGTGTTGGACCATGCATCTATGATGGCTTTGCTCAGTGTTTTTAGAGTGTCATCTTTGTTAGCCTCAGTTTTTATGAGCTCCATTTTAAAATGTGCGATGGCCAGTGCACTTGTAATCATGTCCACATAAGCTTTCACACGTCATTCAGATTGGTGTTTGCTGTCTCCGACGGGTCAACAGCTCTTGGCCCGGTTTTCCCGAAACCTTCTTGAAGCCTTCCTAACGCTACGTCATTCGTAACCTCGACTTTAAGTTCTACCTTTACATCTCGCGTGTTTCCCGAAACGTTCTTTGCTACGAATCTCTTACGAACGTCATTCGTTGCTGACATTGTCCTTTGTCAGGATGATATATTTCAGAAATTATTCCACTTCGACAATCAGTCTCTCGTCGTCCATTTTGCCTCTGAGACCCTTTGATTGATTGACTGCTGACCTGGTGCCACCGGTCATGACGTTATGTTGATGTGAAGTTGTGATAGGCTACATGAGCTGAGTTTTATTTTGAAGATTGACCGAATGCTCTATGGCTTTTACTTTTTCACTTCCTGCCCCGGCTCGATCTGCTCTGTTGAAATTGAAACGGTTCAGCAATGGCTCGCGTAAAAAATAGAAATGCTACGGAATGGTAACGTCCCTTCTGGGACGCTGCTGAGCCGCTGTAAATGGTTTCATTGATTAGAGTGGCAGCGATCAGCAGCCGTTCCGCGGCGCTTACGTCCCCGGTGGAAATCAGGCTAGTGTTGTTGTTGTTGTTGCTAGCTAGCGCCGCCGCTTAGCATGTACTTCACAACTCTATTGTCCACTCGAGGCCCGAAAATAAACAGCGACGTAAGCGATTATGGCACGTTGCCGCATCGATGCTGAATCGTGCATGCCCCACATTGCGATGCATCGCCGAATCGATTATTGTGGACACCCATAATATTTATATATTTATTATATATGGATACCACCAGACCTGGAGGCAAAAAAGAAAAAAGGGTTGCGGCCATGTAACCCTTTGCTTTATTGACGTTCCCCAGGGAGTCGAGGAACAGGCCCACACATCAAAGGATTGCACGGGAACAGAACCTGTCAATAGATTACATCACACGAAAGGAGAGGAACAGGCAGGCAATAAATGCATCACACGAAACTCAAAGGTTTACACTTAGATGACCCAGAAGGAGAGTAGAAGGCAGGCAATATATGCATCACACAAAATAGTATCAAAACGTAAGTTCATAGATAGACGAAATCGTAACAACATGTAGATTCGGAAGGCTGGTGTCCGAGGAATCTGGAACACACCATAAGTTATTCAAAGTCATTAAAAAACGGTGGGCATAACAAAAACATAACCACATTTTGAGCATTAAGACAGGGTGCGCGTTAAAACATGTGCTTTATAAATACTGTAATAACCTCACCGGTGACATAACAATGTCCAGTCATAAGTACTTGAAGGAACTTAAGGGGCTACTCACACTAGGGCCGTTTGCCTGTCCCGTGCTGCAGTAAGATTCAGCACGAATCCCCCCCTCCCCCCGCTGGCCCGTTGTCACACTGCTCCCAAAGGCCGTGGCCTGGGCACGATTGCTCCTTCATACATACGCAGGGTTGCCAACAGTCACGCCCCTCTCACACTGTCACGCACACGCAAGAAATGTCACGCCAAAATAAAAAATCCTCCCGTTCATTTTCTGCGGGAGCAGACTAACAGCTGTAACATCTGCCTACCTACAACGTGATCACGGCAGTATTCTCTGATCGTTGATTCGCTGAAAACCACGCACCTGATACTAAGTTGCGTTTGAAAAGGTCAGAGAGAGTTCAGAGCCGGAGTCGGAGCCCACTGATGCGCGTTTGGGGATGGGTCGGTCGCGACCGATTCGTTCACAACGAACGAATCCCGATCGTGAACGACAAGAACTTGTTCCCCAAAACAAGAAGAACTGGTTCTTTGATTCTTTTTTTTTTAACATAAAACAAAAATATGGTCACGTAAATAAAATATACAAACAAAAAGAGCTTCGTCTCCCCGCCACCTTATATCGATTGAGTCTACAACGTTCTCAAAGATTCAGCCAATGAGAGGTAGCAATGGTGTTGCCATGACACCTGGGTAAACAAATGACAAGGTGGTACCGTCGAATTTGCGCGCTTTCTCTGTCTGACGTATCTTGGGTCATACCATTCGACGTGGGGCCACTAATATATCCCCCTACATTTCCGAAAATAGACTTGACCATCTGTTTATTGGATAAACGCATTTCCCAATCCCATGAGCCTTTGCTCCATTCTACGTCAATTCAAGAACAAACAAAGAAATTAAACTGCAGTTCGTATTTTTTATTTATGACCATGAAAGTTCTGTAACGCCTGAATTATGAAGAATTAAATATAAAATAAAATAAAAATTATAAATATAAAACCATGAATGACATATAGAGAGTAAGCAAGTGGTATAAATATTGGTGGGACGTTTGCCTATACAAAATAGTATATCTTGTCGATTTCCACGGGGGGCAGAGCCTAGCCCAGGGTATATCTTGGGAAACTTAAGAATCGGGCAAGTGGCACTTTTAAATTCCCCAAATGATTCAAGGTGGCCCAGATTTTACATTTTGAAAAAGCGTTTCCATTCTTTAACTTTTTATACTAAACGAGGACTATTTTGTATAAAACATTTTTTTAGGGTTAAGGGTTGTCCAAAAAATTAGCCGCTCAAACTAATATTTTAGAGTCTCAATCCAGCCAAAGTCCCTGCATACGTCATTACATCGTAATACGATAAATACGTCATCACCAAGCGTCCTCGCCACCATAACAACAATGGAGAGCAACAACGTGTATATTGTCGTCGGCCCAAATTTCAAGTAAAGACTCGACTCCACTACCGCACCAACGTAAACCCACTCGTGAACCGCTTGCCGCCATTGTTTAAAATGGTTGTTGTGGGGAAGAAGGGCATGGACCTATAAAGAAAGAAGGGTTGTGCAAGGACTACGTCATCCAGTTCACGGTGCGTATCCGCGCGTGTCATCTCATTAGCATCTGTACTTAGGCCACGGCACACCCCTCCAAGTGTGCCGTGGCCAAGGGGCTGTTCCGTGCTGGAATACGGTGTGGGTGTCGGATTGACTCGGCTGCCAGATCGACTGGGGGTCCTGGATGCGCAATAATCAGTGTTGGGGTAGTTACTTAAAAAAAGTAATTTGTTACTTATTACTAGTTACCTCTGTAAATTGTAATGAGATTACTTTACGAGTTACTGCATTTTAAAAGTAACTTCACTACTTATTACTTTACGTTTCTTAATTTATTGTGTAGATGAATTGACAAACATAATAGCTCTATCATCACCTTGTGTTTATTGTATACATGTATACAAAATGACATATAAAACCATAGGAAACAACAATAAATCCACAACCAACAGGATAAAGGAGGCTGTGGTGGTCAATCAGTAGCAACAAGTTTCAAAACACAGCCTTTGGGAAACATGAGAACAAAACTAGCTTGTTATTAGATTCATGGTCAATAAAAATATAAAAATAGAGGTCACTTTATCCCTTAAAATTAAATCAAATGAACTTAAAGGGAAACAGAAATGCAATTAATTAAATAAGCAGAAAATTCCCGTCATCCCAAAAGTCCATAGTGATCGATTTAAGTTCAATCGATCACTATGATAGGCTAACGTGCCGAGGCAAGAATCCAATGCCACACAAACCTATAAAAGGTTTGCATGGCATAGGATTTCCCCTTGTTAATTTGGTTTGTGTAGAACCGAAAATCGGTTGCTATGGAAACGTGACGTGACGTCACACGTGAGTACTCTATTCACGGAGCATGGCTGACTCCGACCGCTACGCTAAGCTGCGCTGTTGCCCTTTCAACAAGTGGTAGCAGAGCCGCCGGCTATTTACCCGACTCTGCATTTAAACGCGCAGACTTAAACGGAGAACAAAAGTACGCCGTCGCTTGTTGTGTTGTGCTGACGAAGTGACTTCCCAAGCACTCTCACTGTGTTTTTAACAGGCCCCATCCAGAAAATAAGACTTGTGAAAAGTGGAATGGCATGCCAAACCAAACACTATTGACAGCGTGAGATTTTTAAGTGATTCGGTGCCACAAATTGGAAATTATAACACAGCATGGTTAAATACTTTATAGATCATAACTTTACACACAGGCAAACACGGCTTGGGTAACGCAGGAAAGCGCGTTACTATAGTCTAGTAAAGTTGTGTAGTTACCGATATTTGAAATGTAATGCGTTACTTTACTTCGTTACCCATAAAAGTTATATCGTTACTGTAACGCGTTACTTTTTAACGGGTTACCCCCAACACTGGCAATAATGACGCACTTCCTGTAAACGCTGTCTTTTAAATGTGCATGCGCGTTTAATTCATTCCCAAGTTATTCCCAAGTATTAACGATCTCCTTTTGATTATTCTAATCTATGAATAATAATCGAATGTACAAATGATTGTTGCCTATACTGGGGTTATATGTAAAAGAAGAATCGGTTAACTCCATTCACTGAACGGGGCGATCCACTTTATTTCCAACGCTCCCAACACAGAGTCAAAACAGCGATCCACAAGCCGACACTTCCGTTCTACTCCTTCAGAATAATAGTCCCTAACAGGAACTGGGTTACATATGCATTCATCAGTGCTTTTAGACGTGTTTCCAATGGCTTTGTTTGTGCGAAAGAACGGGCTGCGTTCAATGAAATCAAAACCAAAACGGATTGAGCCTTCTTTTTATGTCCTGTGGCATCCCGCCACTTAAACCTCGGCCCGGACCAGCCCGAGGGTTGGTCCGGGATGGCCGATACCACCGTCACCCACCAGCCGGCGACTGAGAGCACCAACCGAACCCCAATCAGCGGGATGGGAGACACCTGGCTGGACAGCCAGGGAAAGACTTTAAAAGGCACTCAGGAGCAGACGGAAAGGGCCGACGAGTGACGGGACAGAAAGGGCCAACCCAGCCCTACCTTAGAGGTCCACGGAGATCCTAGGGGTAGCCGACCTGTCTGATTGTTAACCCTGTTATGCAATAAATGCCTTGGATGGCTTAACCCTCACTAATGAGCGTCATTTGTTCTTTGAACCCGGCTCATTCGAGGAGCGGGTTGCCACAGTCCATGATTGAGCCCCTTTTATAAACAACCCTTATGGGTTTTGTCCATTGGCTTGTGTCGATACGTCAAGTGTCTATACTTCATCTGTAAGCGCAGGACCCCGAGTCGATCGAGAAGCCCCTGACTGCAGCCCGCAGACGGAGCCCACATGGAGGGGGCGGGCACTCAGTCCACATGGAGGGGGCCGGCCCTCCGCCCACATGGAGGGGGCCGGCCCTCCGCCCACATGGAGGGGGCCGGCCCTCCGCCCACATGGAGGGGGCGGGCACTCAGTCCACATGGAGGGGGCGGGCACTCAGTTCACATTGAGGAGGACTGGTCAGCATCAACAGCATTTCTGATCCCGTTAGCTGAAATTTACCAGAAATGACCAGAAATTAGAGTGTGCCCGCCCGAGCGAGTGATGGCTAAAACATGCAAGTAAGTGAGACTGTCAAAATGCTTAATATATTTAGTAATATTCATGCAATTGTGTATTATGTCTTGTTAACTATTTAATCGTCAATTCCCGCCGGCGGGAACGTTTTAGTTACACCTAGCATGTTCCCCCCAACATGCTAGGTCAATTTTCAGCATCATAAGGTTGAGTGATATAGTCATGTCATACACCGTTGGAAAGCTTAGAATCTCAGGAATGTCAACCAATGTCAACCATTCGGTGGAATAAATATGTTTAGTGAATATAGATCAAATATATCCTAGTGTCTTAGGTCAAAATAGCCCCCCTCACCCTCCCCCACCCTTGGTGCATACTTACTTTATCGTCGTTGTGGATATCCTTAGCAATGAGTTGATACTTCATGTTGGGTCTTGAAATGTTCATAAGAGTCCACAGAAATCGAATATCAATATTATTTTAGTCTAATTACATCGTGTATATGCACACGCCATCTTATACAAAGCAGCCGAAAAATAGAAAACCGAAACGCTGCAATGTTTTTTTGTAGAAAACTGCTTTTATGTTTATACTGGTTTTCTTTTACTTTTAGAGACACGTCAGTGTAATTGCGGATGGCGAGAGCCCTGAAATACATCTGGACAGCTGCAGCGGTCTTCATCACTGCCCCTTCTGCCAATACAAAGCATCAAAATGTGTTATCGACTATCACATCACATGCCATGCCTCGATTAAATACAGAGGTATATTTTCTTAATTTCTTCTTCTTCTTCTTCTTCTTCTTCTTCTTATTATATATTTGATACCATTTTAAATACACTATTTAAAATACGTCCATTATGAAAGCAGTTATTATTAATTGTATATCTTGTATATTTCTTCTTTCAGAGTTCACAATCATAAAGTGCGGTTTAGATTGCAGGAAGAAGACGCACTTTCATTGTTGTTATTGTGCAATAACAATTATAGACCGAAAACAGATTTTAAAGCACCTGGAATCACACAACACCCCAGAGGCCCCTCCAGAGAGACATGTGGCCCCTCCAGTCACCCCAGTGGCCCCTCCAGTGGCCCCTCCAGTGGCCCCCCCAGTGGCCCCCCCAGTGGCCCCTCCAGTGGCCCCCCCAGTGGCCCCCCCAGTGGCCCCTCCATTCACACCAGTGGCGGCCCCTCCAGTGGCCCCTCCATTCACACCAGTGGCCCCTCCATTCACACCAGTGGCCCCTCCAGTGGCCCCCCCAGTGGCCCCCCCAGTGGCCCCTCCATTCACACCAGTGGCGGCCCCTCCAGTGGCCCCTCCATTCACACCAGTGGCCCCTCCATTCACACCAGTGGCCCCTCCATTCACACCAGTGGCCCCTCCATTCACACCAGTGGCCCCTCCAGTGGCCCCTCCAGTGGCCCCTCTAGTGGCCCCCCCAGTGGCCCCCCCAGTGGCCCCTCCATTCACACCAGTGGCGGCCCCTCCAGTGGCCCCTCCAGTGGCCCCTCCATTCACACCAGTGGCCCCTCCATTCACACCAGTGGCCCCTCCAGTGGCCCCTCCAGTGGCCCCCCCAGTGGCCCCCCCAGTGGCCCCTCCAATGGCCCCTCCAGTGGCCCCCCCAGTGGCCCCTCCAGTGGCCCCCCCAGTGGCCCCTCCATTCACACCAGTGGCCCCTCCAGTGGCCCCTCCAGTGGCCTCCCCAGTGGCCCCCCCAGTGGCCCCTCCAGTGGCCCCTCCAGTGGCCCCTCCAGTGGCCCCCCCAGTGGCCCCCCCAGTGGCCCCCCCAGTGGCCCCTCCAGTGGCCCCTCCATCCACACCAGTGGCCCCTCCATTCACACCAGTGGCCCCTCTAGTCACCCCAGCGACCCCTCCAGTTACCCCAGTGGCCCCTGCTGTGAGACAAGTCCCTCCTTTGAGACAAATAGCAAAGGTGACTTGCTCACACTGCAACCTCCAATTAAACCGTAAGAATTACAAGACCCACATACGCCGGAAGCACGTCGATTCTTTTGAGGTTGTCTCAAGAGAAAGACATTTGGCATGTCAGTGCATCGATCCAAAAAATGGTGTGTTTGCGGTTGAAAAGTCGTTTCATGGTCCTGCAACACCCATACACGTGATAAAAAAAACATGGGGACCTACACAGAAAATTGTATGTGAGTTGAACCAATGCCAACTGAATGCAGAATTTGCCGTACGATCCAGGATATTACCCTTTGAATGTCATCATCTAAGGTCACTGTCATACTGCCCACGGTCAGAGAGCAAAGTTCCTGTTTTATCTGAGGAATCCTTGGTTTTGATGGTTCAAAACAAATGGTTTGGAGAGGAGCGGAAAGCAAGCCTCATACAGCGGCAAAAGGAGGCAGATGCTGAAGGTGTGCCCCTTTCTTTGGAACTCACAATTGGTGGACCACCAGCCAAGTATCACATTTCTGTGTACGAGCCCAAGGTGTCCTATTATAGCAGGCTTCAAAGGACCATTGTAGCTTATGACAGCAAAAAAAATAGTTGGCATTGTCCTTGCGCCAAACCAAAACAGGCATGCAAACATAAAGCCATAGGTAAATGGCACCTTTTTCAAACAAAAAGGCACTTGTTTAGGAGGCTGAAGTCCACCGATTCAGAGGGAACCCTACCACCACAACTGACTTCAGAGCAGGACGGCAGTCAGCGGGAAGAGGGAAACTATCCACCAAGGGACAAAGGGGTAGAAAGAATGCTGAAGTACATCGCGGCGAATAAAAAGCTCCCTGCTGAAATACCACAGGCTCTCATACAACAGAGCAGAGATGCCCATGTGTTGAATGGCTATCCAAGGCATTTGATTCCAAAAGAAACCAGATGTACGGAATGTGATTGCATGCTCAGTGACCCTGTACTGATAACCTCTAAAGGGAGGATTCTGTCAGCCAATAGTGTCATTGAAGGTAATTATTTCATTACTTCATGCTTCTCATACCTCAAATCAAATCATGATGCCACATTCAATTCATAGTAAAATAATATTCTCTACTGATCTGAGAAGGCAAGCATAAGCTATTCAACAATTGTGGCATTACATTTTCTTTTAAGGAATATCAACCTACAGGAGAGTATGCCTGGACTGCAACATGGTGTACAGGTACCAGGAGTGGGAGGATGGTGTCCACAATTTTGACGACCATCTGATCCTGTCCCTGCACTTGTGCCTGTCGTTAAGGAATGGAATACAGGTGAAACCACATTACTCTGTATATTTTGTGTTAACTTAAATACATAAACTATGATACAGTAGAAAAGTAGAGCATTCTGTTTATATTGTCCTCATTATGACCTTATACTATCTTGCCATAGTCACCTCACATAATTCATTATATTTTATGATGAATATTATAAAATATAATATTCATTATATTATATCCCATTATAGACACAGCCTATTTTATCAGCAACAAAAGGACAGGATTCACACAATCTATTAAAACTGTAAATAAGTATTGTTTATTGTCACAAGCTGTAGTGTTTTAACCTGGTCATACCAGACCATCGTACTTCATTTCATTTGTACACAAGGTCTGGAATCGCTCAATTGACAAACGTTAACTCACTTGAAGGCGGGTGTCTGTTGAAGTTTCAAACTATTGGATCTGGCCAGTACCACTCTGGATCTGCTAACCAAAACGCATAACGTTTGGTCGTGACATATTTCATGCGCCGGCTTCTGAGCCACTCCCTCTGTTCGCTGATTGGACCGGCAAAAATCTGTCTGGAGAAAACCTACGAATATACCACAGGCCCAGACTGATACTGAAGGGAAATGAAAATTGAGCGGAAGTACGTAGGCGGGCGGTGCCAGGCTAGTAGTGTTTCAGGGCTGACCTAAAATGTGACTCAATAACAAAAGTATCTTAAAATAAAGATGTTTGAATTGTTAAATGATTAATTGCATTTCTCTCCATTTTTCCAGACACACACTGCTGTCAGTAGACTTCTTGACACTTTTGAAGCTACAGAAAAAATTTCCTTCCCGAACAAGGACAGGGTTCTGCAGGCCTATTTACACTTCGAGGCTTTAACTGACCATGAATACATGTATGCATGTATATCCTGTGGATACAATCCATCAGTTATAGTAATGGATCTTCACAAAAAAGGGGTATTTAATATGCCAGGTGAGCTTGATAAAATGTTGTTTCACAAAATGTATTCACTCAACGCTTTCACAATAGCGCCTTTCTCCAAATTACTGTCATCTCAACAATATTATAACTATAATGGAGTTAAAATATTGGATTTTTTTCTTTTTGATTTTTTTTTTGGAGCAGCATGCTCCCATGATTTATTTTTTTCATGTTGACACCAACATCATATCTATCTTTTTTTACCAGTCAGTGACATTGAAAGCCCACCAGACAACTATGATGGTCATGTGGACATCGAACAGTTCTGGGATGCTGTGACGAGAGAAATGCTCAGCAGAGGTTTAATTCCATGTAAGTCATGAACAAAGTCAAACCAGCTTTTAAGAATAACAATGTTTTGTCTCTGTTTGAGATTATGTGATATCATTTTCTAAACAAATTGCTTTACGCAACTATTTCAATAGTAGGTGAGAAGAACCCCTTTGTTGTTGCCCCGAGCTACCACCACTGGGCACCATGGATCGGTCCCCAAACCAGATGCTCAGCACATGTCCTGAACACTGAGTTTGAGAAGTTACATACACCCAAACTGGAAAGCACTGAGGCTGATGACCAGCTAATAACTGAAGAGCGCCTGGTTGACGAAGTATTAAACCTGAAGGTAAGTTTGATGTGAAACAACTTAACTAAATATGTGTCTTTTATGTTACACAAAACATAATTTCTCAATAATAAATAATAAAAAACATGCATTTTCCCAACAGGTAGAGGCAGTAAGGGCTCTTTGCAAAGCCTGTGGGTTGGATAACAAGGGCTCAAAGACAGACCTTGTGGTCCGATTACAGCAAAAAATGTCCAATAGGGTTACTTACAACAAAGTCTTTCAGAAGGTGTGGGGGGCTTCTGGTGAGTGAAAGAATATGTGAATCCAATACTTGTTTAATTTAATCTGACAATAATTTGGTTTGTGTAAATGAGTCAATCAGGCATTTTTTCAGAGCGCAAAGATGAATATTGTGAGATTACTAACAAAACACTTCTGTTGTCTTGTAGGTGGCTTGGCTGTCATCACTTGCCCGTGTGGCGTTGTGTACTCTGTAAAATTCAATCTCAGAGCAGAGAGCCCACGTGACTATGTTGATATGCTGCTGTCATGGAAACACTTCCCAAACATTTCAGTCTATGACTACGCGAGGGGATTAGCAGTGCATGCCAACAGAAGACAGCTGGACACGTTTGAACCATTTCAGGGGAGGTTATTGGAGCCAACTGTGGAGAACATTAAGCAGGCATCAGAGGGCAAGCTTAAAGTTCATATGCCTTGGTTGAAGAACCCCAAGGTGCCAGAAGACAAAAATGGCCACCCACTAACTGGCTCATCGGAGCATTATGCTCTTAGTGATGTCTTCCACCAGAGCAACAGTCAAGATCCAAGTGATGTCCTTAGAAAGATCGGACTCGTGCCTGAGCTTGTTGGTCAAATAAACAGCCAGTGTGTAGAACAATTGTTTTCAGGAATGAGGAAAAATAATTATTTCCTCAACATGACCACACCCTCCAACCATATATTTCTACAAAGAAATATTTTACACCATCACAATGTGGCGAGGAACCAGAAAACAAAGGAAGAATTCTGCAAGATTGTTCCTGCAAATACTGAAATGCAATTGGATAGCCATGGCAAAATGATGGGTAATCTATAAAATACATATAATATAACAATGTTTGGAATTTCAATGTTTCAGTTTCTTTAAAAAACATTTAACATTTAATTCAACAGTCCTTCCCCCACAACCTGTACTGTGCACCATGTCATCAAGCCGCAGTAATAACAGTGAGGAGCTACAAACGTGTAAGTCAGATGCTCCTTCAAATTATATTTGGTCCAATGTGGACTTTGTCATAATTATGAAAATCTTTTTGGGTGGTCTTTCCTCTAGCTACTGATGACAGTGAGCTGGATGACTTCACTAGTCTTCAGAAAATAACGCCGAGCAGAGCATGCTGGGGACAGGAGCTTCTGGACATACAGACACAGCAGGTGAATTGAACTACAAAGACATTGTACCTATCTGTAAAGTGTACTTAATAATAACATATATTGTATTTCCTTCCCTAGTTAGAGGACATCATCGATAAAAACAGAAGTCCAACCGAGCACATTGCATATGTGAACAACTTAGTCCTCAGTCGATCCGATTTTTGGAGCATAGGTTTGGGATCAGAAGTGAATGGGATGGTAACAATACAGAACACAATGTTTTGAAACTTTTAAAGGTTATCTATTTCATCCATGTTTGTTAATTTATTTACAGTGTCTTAATTCATTTGTACATGCTTTTTTTTGCCAGATCCTGAGCAGTTGTCTGAAAGTTATTGAGAAGGTTGTAAAACTCTTCTTATATATGTAAACCAAATAGAATAAATAATCACAATGGATTGTTACTATAACAGATTGTTGAACTTTGTCTGTTACAGAAAGTAGCAAGTATGTTTGCTGCAAGCAGTCATGTTGTCGCTACTTGGAGTCCCCCATTATCGTTGAACCCCATGCTTCATTTGCCGGTATTTTTTATATTATTCATCCTTTTGTTATTGCGTGTTTTGTATCAGACATGCACTCATATTATACACGGGTCTATTGTTTCCCTTTGCTAGGCAAATGCAACTAGTCTGCAGTGGATAGTTCTTCCGGTCTGGTTACCTGGACACTGGAACCTTTGTGTAAGAACATTCAGTTTTGCCTTCACTTTTGTTTTGTGCCCATAAGACTAGGTTTAATTTAAGTTAATTTATGATCATGGCCTTCACAAGAAGTGAAATGTATCATAGCTTTGTTTTATTAATCACTGAATCACTTGAAAATCCAACAACTTTAATGACATAGCTTTGAAGGTTGTACGTTTATGTGTCTGTTTATATCTGAACACATAAAATTGACAGATCCTCAAGCCCCAAGCTAGGGAGATTTTCTTCCTAGATCCCCTCTGTGGCACTGGGTGGAGAGATCAAAGTCGCACCATACCATTCAGGTTTTCAGATCGCCAATTTTACAATTCTGGATAGTGGTAGTTCTGTTCAGACCACTTATCGATTTTTTATTTTTAAATTGTGGCTCTGTTTTACATAAACTAAAATTGTAGATACTGTACATAATTTCCAATTGGATGCGTGAAACAGAGGCATAGTTGCAACTTATCAGTGGGGCTGTTCTGACCCTATTTTTTTTTATTACAGCCTGTTGGCTTATCCTGTTACAACTGTGTTCTAAGCTTTTATGCATGTTTAGGAGGGTTAAGAATAGCAGAAGTATTGTACTGTTAAATTGACTTTCCTGTATACTGTGTTCACAGAAACTTGGCTCAGATCTTAGCCCCTGGGCCTTGGAAGACTCTAACTGTGGATGATCTTCAGGTTTTTTATTTTTTATTATTATTATTTCAGAAATAAACCATCTGATTCTACCTTCTACTAAAACATTTTTACTCTCCACACTACAGGGTGCACCCAGGCAAGGTTTTTCCAACAATTGTGGGGTGTTTGTGTTGATGGTAAGGAAATGGCTATTCAGTATATTATGAATATGTCATATTGGGGCAACTGGGGTGGTATTTCTTCTCTTTTCAAAAATAAATGGAGTTTTTATTTTTATTAACATAAATATAAACCACTTCTCTTAATTTACAGTACGCAATGTACATTGTCATGGAAGGAAGGTGGGACTTTGCTGAGGTATGTTTACATAAGTATCATCACTAGTGGAGGCAAGGTTTTTTTGATTTGTATTTGTTAACCCATTTGAATATTGTTTATTTTGTCAGTCAAACATGAAGCAAATACGGCGATGGTGGTGCCTGGTTCTTTTGAAGAACTTCCCCATGCCGTAAGTGTCTTAAATTGGGTTTAACGTTTCCTTTACAGTTCTGAAATAATTTGCCTCACTGTAACAAACTTGCCAAAATGTATTGAAATATTGAAAATATGTAATGTATGCCATTTACTCACCAAGGTCTGCAGAGGAGCTTTCAGGAAGCAGGAAGAGAAGACGGGAGGGAATAAAGCTATTGGTACGTACGTGTCATATACTGTAATGTGTGATGTTGTCTTAGAGCAATTGTGAAAGACTATAGTCTTACCACCCTCCCACCACTAATACATTTCAGGATAAAGATCTCTGCACAAAAAGGGCTAGAGTTGCTCCAACAGCATCCAGCTCTGAAGGATCAGGTAATGTATAGACTGTTAATCCAGGTGAATCCATGTAGGCCTACACATATTCAGAGTATTTGTGAGATATGATTGATTCTATTAGGCTTCTACTTCCAAATTAAGTTGTACACATATCTCCATCAATATGCAAGTTATAGCCTACTCCATGGCTGATCTATTGCACTACTAGGGCCTACTTTTATTATTCCATTGTATTAGCCTACTCAACATTACTGACAACAATCTGTTTTATTTCAAGACAAAACCGAAGACCAGGAACTGGAACCTGGGAACCTGGTATGTAATATGTGTGTAATGCTGGAGGTTGTATGTATAGCCAGATGAAATAGTCTGATAACTAGTCGAATAGTGTTTTTTATCACTGAAAACTCATCAGTAGTAGTAGCCTTTGTTTGCATACCATGTTGTGGTTTTGGGAGAGTAGGGTGTCAAGTACAGACACGAATAATTTTTATTTTTTCTTCAAGGAAGAGGATGTTGTCCTGAAGGACACGATTCAGGCAGCAGCATGGTGCCACGTACAGTCCTTCAAGGACAGCGTCTCTCTCCCAGAGGTCATTGGGATGGAAGGTTGGGAGCAGAGGGCAGCATCAGTACAGCGCAAATCCCATGACGGCGGGGATGAGGAAGAAGCATGGCAACCATTCCGATTCTCATTCCAATTACAAACTGACTATGAACTCTTCTGTGTGGAGATGATGGACAGGAGAAACCTGAAGGTGTTTGCCTCTTTCGAGTCAAACACCTCTCCCCCTCCCCCCTCCCCGTGACGCCTGCGCCACACGACTCCAGTAGTCTGATGATGCAGCATAATGGTGGCGCTTGGCAGCTATGGCGGCGGTGACGGCGATGTCGGGCGACGAAGCGAGAGTGGCGTCCACCTCACTGAGGAAGGCGTCAGTGTGTTCCCCCCCCGTTGAGACTTTGTTTGTTATTTTTTTATCGTTTTGCTGAATAAAAAGACTGTTGTTAGTGCTCCTGTGATTGGTGTAACTTAATGTGCTTCACACATGTAGCTTTTCATTATGTCTATTGAGGTACATTTTTTGCCCTTAGATGTGGTCACTTCGTTATTCCTCACATTACATCTTTTAAGGTCATACCTTTGGGTCCCAGTCTTCATAGTTCCCCAAATCTTATTTTGGCTCTTACTGGGCCTGTGACTCTCACAGACAGACGGGTACAGGAGTTCGCACACGTTGCATTGTTTACAGGTAAGGGTGGATTACCGCACAGGCACACCGGGCACATGCCCAGGGGCCCAAGGGCGGTGGGGGGCCCTAAGCCGGAGCTTCTGTGTGAAGTCGCTGTTAGTAACTTTTAATGTTGCATTATCGAAGCAATTGGTAGAGAAATACAAAAATTCAAGCGAAAACAGCAATAGTAGGCCTATTAATACTGAGTAAAAAAAAAAAGATCACTAGGGGGCACTATTTCAGTTAGTGAACGGGTTCACGAACAATGCACTGTGAGTTAAACATGGAGCAACGGCGAACGGTTGTAACGTGAACTCTTAAGTGGAACCTTAACCTTCATAGGGTGTTCGTTTTTTTGTCACACAGGAGGTGCTGCTGGGTCTGGTGGACCCATTGCCTTTTAATTCAACATAATCAAGCTTTTTTTTTAAAATACTCACCAGATGGTTACTTCATCCCAATTGCAAGTAATATAAACAACACATATGTTAAATTTGTTCACTTTACCTTTGTTAAATCACATTTATGAATAGAGGTGCCACTCGTTTTTGTTTCTTTTTGTATTAAAATGCAACAAAATAAGGAAATGCCTCATAAAACAGGCATAACTTGGAAATAATCAACATCATTAGAAATTGAAACATACTCAATAACATCTGTCTGAACAACACATTAAAGCCTTTGAACTCGGCCATTATATATCAGACTATACCACACATGAGGGGCAGAGTCTCACTGTGTGTGTATTGCATATGTATTTTTTGCACTGGTTCCATGTATATTGTGTTTTTCTGTCCATCATGGGTCCACACACTTCACAGCGTTTCTTTTTGGCTGACGGGCTGGTCCTACATCTGGCTGCTTGCGGGTTGTTCCTGGGGCTGGCTGCTTGCGGGTTGTTCCTGGGGCTGGCTGCTTGCGGGTTGTTCCTGGGGTTGGCTGCTTGCGGGTTGGTCCTGGGGCTGGCTGCTTGCGGGTTGGTCCTGACTGCTCACGGGATGGTCCTGGGGCTGGCTGCTTGCGGGCTGGTCCTGGGGCTGGCTGCTCGCGGGATGGTCCTGGGGCTGGCTGCTTGCGGGCTGGTCCTGCCTGCTGAAGGGCTAGTCCTGAGGCTCTTTTACGTTTCGGAGCTGGCTGATGCTCATCCTCCTCTTCAAACTCGGTGTCAGACTCTGAAATGTTATCCTCACTTTCCGAAACTATTTCCTCTGCATCACCATCAAAACCCTCTGTCTCTTCAAATATCAACTGTAAGGCAGTCTGAACAGAGAATCGCTTTGCCATCTTGATCAGTTGTGGTATGGAACCACGCTGACAGAGCTTTTTTATAGTGTCAGGTCCCCAAGCTTGGTTCCCGCAAGACAGAGGGTGAAATGTGTGGGAATATGGGTGTATATAGTGTTGGGTGCTCCAATTTTGCAACCTTGTGCGGGAACAGTGGGTGCACACTGTGGGTGCTCACACCAAGGGCCCATTCACCTGCTTCACCTGCTTCACCTCTCTCTCACACGCACACGCACACGCACACACACACACACACACACACACACACACACACACACACACACACACACACACACACACAGAGAGGAAGAAGGGAAAATGAGGGTGCACAGAACCTATGATTTCCACACTTAAAACTAGCTCCGGGTCCACTGGACCCGAACACCCTGTGTGTAATACAAATGTGATGGGGGGGGTATACAGGGGGGGGGGGTCATTGAAAATGTTTTCTGATTTATGTTCCAAAGCCAATGAATCTTGGTTCAAAAAAATAATTATTTGTATCACTTTTATAAAGCTAAAAACTGAAAACGGGTCCCGAACAACTTATAAGGGTTAATAGGTCCATGAGTGGAACAGCTAAGCGAAAAAAAAAATAAACAAGAGAAAATGTATTTGCAAGTCGTTTAGGCTATGCTTAACTTTATAATAGTTCCATGGTACGCAGCAAGAAAGATACCCAGTCACAATACTCCCGTACCATCTGTTTGTATAATTTAATTAACAGCATGGGCTCCCGCTAGCTTAACATAGTATTACCGTTTACTCTTGCATTAACAAGAGCAGCGGAAATCTGCTCAATCGTCAATGTGGTCGGAGTGCCCGCCCCCTCCATGTGGACTGAGTGCCGGCCCCCTCCATGTGGGCGGAGGGCCGGCCCCCTCCATGTGGGCGGAGGGCCGGCCCCCTCCATGTGGACTGAGTGCCCGCCCCCTCCATGTGGGCTCCGTCTGCGGGCTGCAGTCAGGGGTACTTGAGTCGATCTGGCAGCCGAGTCAATCTGGTACCCCCAACGAATGGCGTGGTCACACGTTCTAGACATTAGTATGCAAATGAGCTCGGGCACACCGTGGCCCTAGTGTGAGTGGCCCCTTAGGGTGCACTCACACTAGGCCATCTGGCCGTGGCCTTGGCCGTTTTCACACCTAACCGTGCTCAAATCTGCCAGTGTGAGTGTGGCCAGTCTGGCCAGGCCAGGCCAACTTGGCCACTTGGGAGAGGTGTGCTGCTACGGTACGGGCCGCCACGGTACAGATGCTAATGAGCCGACACACGCACACGCACGGCTACGCAACCTGAGCTGGTTGACGTATAGTCCATGCGACGACCATGGACATAATAAAGGCGACGAGCCTTCTTTCCCATTAAACGGTAAACATGGCGTTAAGCGGTTCAACTGTTGGTTCACGTTGGTCCCATAGAGAAGTCAAGTGTCTGTTAGCCATTTGGGCAGATGATGCTATTCAGGCACAGTTGGAGAAGACCCACAAGAATTCCGATGTATTTGGGAGAATCCGCGACCATATGCAAAGTCGAGGGCACCACCGAACAATGGCCCAGTGTCGGGACAAAGTTAAAAAGCTGCGGTTCCAATACCTGAAAGTGCGGGACGCACTACGCAGGTCAGGCTCCTCAGCTGAGGAAAAGGACAGTTTCCACTGGTACGACGCTGTCGACCAGATAATTGGCCTGAAACCTAGACGCTTGGTGATGACGTGTTACGACGTGATGACGTATGTACAAGAGCGTACCGTGGCCAGGCCACAGATGCGACGGCCGACGGGCACAGTTGCGACGGCCAACGGCCACGGCCAGATGGCCTAGTGTGAATGCAGGCCAGAGAACAATGGGGCCATTTGAGCACGGTTAGGTGTGAAAACGGCCAACGGCCACGGCCAGATGGCCTAGTGTGAGTGCACCCTTCATGTTACAAACCAGGTCGCTGAAACCCGTAACCAACGTCAAAAATCCACACCGACAACAAGTCTAATAGCCTTCGCCTTTTAAGGCTATCGCTATTGGGTTATCCCTAGGCGTGAGCAGTAGCACTGAAAAAATTGTAATCCCCGCCCACCAACAGCGTGGGCCTCAACGACGTCCGCAGTCCGCAGATATAGAAGGGCGCCGGCGGACTTTCTGCTCCCGTTTTCTTCAGCGTTCCTAGCATACTGAAAGATACGAACATGGACTCCAGGACAGTCAGCATCTGAAAGCAATGTAACACGGGTTACATCTTGCCTCATGACGGCCATGAAGTGTGCGAGGGCTGCCTGGGGCATGAACATGCCCTCTTGGTGCTCTCGCCGCTCTGCCTGTGTCAGCATTGTAAGACGCTGTCGATGGAATGCCGACAGCGCAGGGCCGACACTGCCGCCGCCATCGTTGAAGGTGCAGACGACTTCACCGTCCCGCTCAACGATGCCCTCTCCCTCCTCGTGGGCTCGGAGTCGGACAACTCCGTCTGCGGCGATGAGGGGGCGTCTCCCCCGGCTTCCCCTCTCCGGATGGAGGGGTCGGAGCCCGGGGCAGCAGCATTGCCCGTCTCTCTTCCGGGCATTATCGCCAGGGCAGCCGCAAACCTCGGCCTTGCGGTGCCCATGCCTCAGGCCCCCCGACACCCGGACCAGCTGCATGGAATCTGGGGGCTCGAGGCCGCAACACGCCCCCCCCTTCTCGACCCGATCTGGCCGATTGTAACGTGCACGTTTGGCTGAACCCAAGTGCACAGACTGGCGACGAGCGTGGAACAGAGTCAATAGTTTATTTCGTAGACAGGCGAGTAGTCAGACAAGCAGGGATCAGGAACCAACGGGGTAGTCAGACAGGCGGGGATCAGGAACCGGCAGGAGAGTCAGACAGGCGAGGATCAGGAACCAGAAGGAGAGTCAGACAGGCAGGGATCAGGAACCGGCAGGAGAGTCAGACAGGCGAGGATCAGGAACCAGAAGGAGAGTCAGACAGGCAGGGATCAGGAACCGGGAGAATAGTCAGACAGGCAGGGATCAGAGAGCAGGCAGGAGCGGTGGTAGGTCAGGAGTAGAATCGCGGGAAAGCACTGTGAAACACAAGAGACAATCTGGCAGGGAATGTTTGGGAGGAGAGGACTGATATAGGGGAAACACAGGTGAAGGTGGTTGGGTTAATTGGGAGTGATCAGGGTGGCAGGCAGGTGAATGAGAAAACCAGGGGCGGATCATGACACCGATGTTTCCCGCCATCAGTCCATACTTCAGTGGGGCTGCGGCGGAGCCCGGGAAGCTCGGAGCCTCGATGAAAATGTTCATCCAGGTCACGAAGACGGAGGGTCTGACGGACCGGGGTTACAGGGCAGTACCGCCGCTGAATCCCGCTCTGTGCGCTGTCTTTGGAGTGAGGCTGGGGCTCGGCGGCCGCCGCCCCCTCCCAAAGACCAGCTGACGGCCAAGCTCACAGGGCGCATCAGTGCATGATGCAGCAGGAGGCTGTCATGAACAACAACGCTGGCATATGACATCTCCAACATGGCGGCCGACCCTCTTCGTCTGGCCGAACGGGCAGTCGACGTGGCGAAAGCTGCCGGCGTCATCCTCTGCCTCTGCTCCACCGGTGCGGTGACAGCGGCCCGGACGGCGGCGTGGCAGCATCTCATCCAGAGGAACCTGTGATTACAGCAGACCTCAGACATCCCTGAGCCAATGAGGCGGCAGCTGTTGGAGTGCCCATCAGCCCGGACGGGCTGTTTGGGCCCCACCTGTCGTCCATGGTGGACGAGATGCAGGCTGCTTCCGAGGAGGCAGAGAAGTTCCGGTGACACGTCTCACGCCCTCCGCCTCCGCCCTGGCAGCAGCGCTCCGCCCCGGGTTCCCGTCGCCGCCATGGGCCTTCGGCCACAGTCACGGCGCCGCCGGCAGCTCCTTCTGGCCGGGCAACGTGCTCATGGGGCAATGCCCCGCCCCACAAGCGCCGGCGAAGACTATGATGGGGTGAGGGAGAAGTGCGTGACGGCGAGGAAACAACGGCTCTTTTAAGAGCCACCCACCTCTTTATTAAAGACGGCTGTTTCCTCCACACATCCCAGTTAACGCCGGAGCCTATCGGCTCGGCCATAACTGTTACACACGTGTCTCCCGCTACATATGGACAGGCCGTCGATAAAACTCGTATTATCGATCGAGCCAGCCTTTCATTGCTTTTTAAAAGGCAACCCGCCCGGCTTACCAGCCCCGCCCGCCTCCATCGCAGGCGGCGGCGAGCGGCCAGCAAGAGCCTCGGACAGTGGGCTCATGGGGCGATGCCCCGCCCCACAAGCGCCGACTATTACGGCGCAAGGGAATAGCGTGTGACAGCGGGGAACGCCTCTTTGCTCAAGACGGCTGTTTTCACCCCACACAGTTAACGCCGGAGCCTGCCGGCCCGACCATAACTGTTTCACACGCATCTCCCACCACATATAGGCAGGTCGTCAATAAACCTTGTATTATTGATTGAGCCAGACCTTCATTGCCTTTACAGGGGCAGCCTCGCCCAGCTTACCAGCCCCGCCCGCCTCCATCGCAGGCTGCGGCGAGTGGCCAGCAAAGGCCTCGGGCAGCGGGCTCATGGAGCGATGTCCCGCCCCACGAGCGCCGGCTATTACGGGGCGAGGGAGGAACGTGTGACAGCGAGAAACACCTCTTTACTTGTGGGGATTGTGGAAACAGCTCTGTCGTCCAAGGATCAACAGCTGTCACTTTTGGCGGAGCTCCAGCAGTTTCTAGCGAAAAAAGTGAAAACAGGAGGGCTGAGACCGATTCTCGATCTAGCCCTATTCAACAAATGCATAACATTCTTCAACAAATGCATCGTGGAGAGGCCGTTTCACATGTTAACAATCAGACGAGTGTTACAGTGTGTAAAGCCGGGCGACTGGTTCACCTCAATAGATTTGAAGGACGCCTACTTCCACGTCACAGTGATCCCCAAACACAGGAAATTCCTGTGTTTCTCGTTCCAAGGGTCACACTACCAGTACAACCGTCTCCCGTTCGGCTATTCTCTAGCACCACGAACGTATTCCAAGTGCGTGGAGACGGCTCTCCGGCCGATTCACGCAACAGAAATGAGAGTACTGTTCTACTTGGACAATCTGCTTTTGATGGCTCGCTCCAAGGAGGAAGCAGCTATTCAAACAAAAAAGCTGGTGATTCACCTGCAGAATTTAGGCTTCGCCATAAATTGGAAGAAGAGCTCCCCCCTCCCCTCACAGAGTGTGATGTATTAGGGGGTAGAGCTGGATTCAGTTGTAATGAGAGCACGGCTCTCACAGCAGAGGATGGAGACGCTGTGGTCTCTCCTCCGCCGCTGTTCCCCGGGCAGCGTCGTGACAGCCCTCTCTGTCATGAGGCTGCTGGGCATGATATCCGCCGCTCACACGGTGGTGCCGCTGGGGCTGCTTCACATGAGGCGGCTGCAGAGATGGTTTTCTCGCCTGCGCCTCGACCCGGTGCACCAACGGCGGCGCAAATGGACCATTCCCCTATCAGTGGGCCCCGATTTGACCCACTGGGGCAATCCCCAAACTCTTGCGAGAGGGGTGCCGTTGGGCAGAGCAACGTCACACATCTCGGTGTTCACGGATGCTTCTCTGTCGGGCTGGGGAGGAACATGCGAGTTTCACGTAGTGGGCGGCGTTTGCCCCCCCCCCGTGACCATGCACATAAATGCATTGGAGCTCCTCACTGTGTTGAAAGTGGTCCAACACTTTGCCCCATCGTTGACAAATCAACATGTAATGATTTGCACGGACAACAAGGCGACAGCGGCATACATATATCGCCAAGGGGCCGTGCGCACGGCACAGCTGCTGAGCATAGCGAGACAGCTGTTATGCTGGGCGCACACGCACTTGCTCTGCATCAGAGCAGCGTACATCCCCGGCAACACACGAGTGCACCGTGGTTTCCCTGCCTCCAGCGTCTGCTCTCGGGGCCACCGAAGGAACTCCCTTGGCGGTGGGACGCTCTCTCACAGGCAGGGGGAGCAATCATAGATTACCCAGAGATCGGCCAGCGCTTGTGGGCCTGGCCGCTGAACGCGAGCGCCTAGAGGGTCTCGGCCTCTCCCAGGAGGTAGTACGGACCATCCAGGGTGCTAGAGCTGACTCCACCAGAGCGTGTTACTAAATGGGCGGCTTTCCAGAAATGGTGCACGGAGAGAGGTTGTGATCCCATCTCCTGCCTTTTGCCGCGTGTGCTCTCTTTCCTCCAGACGCTGATGGAAAGAGGGCTGGCCTTCAGCACGGTTAAGACGTACGCGGCTGCTGTTTGATGATGCCACGAAGGCTTCGGGGATAAAACAGTTTTTAGTCACCCCTTAATGAAGCGCTTCCTAAAAGGTATGAGGAGAGAGAGACCCGTGACGCGCTCTCTCACTCCACAATGGGATTTAACACTGGTGCTGCGCACACTGGTTAAAGCCCCATTTGAGCCTCTTGACCGGGTGCCCCTCAAGTTTGTGTCAGCCAAGACAGCTTTGCTGCTGGCCCTGACGTCAGCTAAGAGAGTGAGCGACCTGTCTGCACTCTCTGTAGCCCCTTCTTGTCTTAGAATACAAGAAGACGGCAGTTCGGCCATATTACGCCCGAACCCGGCTTTTACACCCAAGAGCATTACTAGCTCGTTCAGATCGAGAACAATAACACTCAATGGTTTCTCTCTCCCTCCTCATCAATCTGAGGAGGAGGCAACAGCCCATCTCTTGTGCCCTGTACGCGCGCTTGCCTGTTATGTGAAGCGCACGGAGGCTCTGCGCAAATCTCAACAGTTATTTTTGCATTACAGAGAACATTCCCAGGGCCTCCCCCTGACGAAACAACGGCTGTCACATTGGCTGTGTGATGCTATCACACAGGCTTATGTGTCAGCGGGGGCAGAGCTGCCTGAGACTATCAGAGGTCACTCGACCAGAGGAATATCGTCCTCTGTCGCTCTGCAAAGAGGGATGCCTATGGAGGATATCTGCACAGCAGCCTCCTGGGCTTCCCCATGCTCTTTTATTAGGTTTTACCTAAGAGACATGACGAGCCTCTCTATGACACACTCAGTTCTATGTTAAACAATGTGAGGAGGAGTCAAATATTCATGCTGAGAGCTTTTGTGTCTTATCAGACACATTGGAGCTGCTCGTTGATGACGTGCCGTTGGACGCATCACGTATGTTATGCTACGTCTGACGCATGATACTAGCGCGTATGTAGCTGTGTTTCTGGTACTGATCGGGACCAATGAGGCATAGACTAAATCGTGCTTCGCCCTTTAACCCAATAGCGATAGCCTTAAAAGGCGAAGCCTATACGACATAGAACGATACTTACGTATTGTAACTCTAGATTCTATGAGTATAGGTGCAGCCTTTTACAGTGGTGTAGTCCAGGGTATACGCGGGTATACGGCGTATACCCACTTATTTTTCAGTCAGCATTGCGTATACCCACTTCTAAACCCCCCCAGATGCGTACCATTCAGTAGTATCTGCAAGCGAAATCGCGCACTTTTCCCCGGTGAAGCCATGACCCACGCTACTCTGCAACTTATTGGCCAATACTCGCTGCCTTTACTGATTAGATTGGTTAACTGTAGGCATGACGACGAATGAGCCAATCGGAGGGAGAGAAAGGCGGGTCATGCCGAAGTAAATATCGCGAAAGACAAATTTACTTTTACAAGTTTACTTTAAATGATTTTCTATAATAATCCGGTAAAATGAAGCGAGCTATCCAAACAAAAATTTCATTTGACAATTTCAAACGTCCTCGCGAATCAAAATCAGCCAGCAGCTCAGCAGTTAATGTTAGCGATCGTACACCGGTACAGTTACCGTCGACGCCCGCTCTGCCCCCCGCCCCCGTCGGAGAGGAGGCTGTTTGAGACCTGGTTGAAGAGCCATCGGGCTGCCTCTTCTGTGCGTTCTAGACAGTGCAGTGTGAAAACTCCTGCAGAAAGCAAGTCTGTCTGGAATATACTGTAGTATGATCATAGTTAGAAACCCAGTACTGGGCTCAGAGAGCATATCACAGTTGATGTGTTGTAAATGCATTTATATTTTTTCTTTGTAAACTAAATATTGTTGTTTTGTTACATATTGTTTTGTTGAATAATTTGAATGATGATGTTCAATCATCATATGATATTTATATATATATTGATATTATACATATCTAACGAGATGATTGTTGTGGAAGAGAAATAATCTAATGTTTAATCTAAGGTGAAATATGAATAAGGATGCAGTATCACTGAAATGACTTTAGTATGTTATTTATTTAAATAACATTCTACATAAGTAGTATTTTATTTAAATAAATGTTCAAAAAATTACTGAAACACCATGTTTGCCTCATCTATATTTTACATTCATGCTGGCTGCCTGTGTGACCAGTAATACCTACTGCTCCTGATCAAGTCATGTTAATTTCATAATAGTGGCACACTCTGGCCCATGCTATGTGTTGCGAATCAGCTGTTCAAAGACACCGTTTACAAAATAAATTACTGATTTGCCATGTGAGAGAATAAGTGTCCTTCCAGGAATAAGGAATAGTTGTCTCTCACTAGTCTGTGGGCCAGTATTTGTTTAGTCATTTCATAATCCTTCCTCCCTGAGATCAAGCAGCAGAAATTATGTGCCAATGTAAGTAAACTAAAAAGAGTAGTCTCAAATATCACTGTTTCTAAAAAAAAAGGGTGTTTTTCTGGGCTGCGTTAAAAAAAGGGCAAACATTTAGAGTATACACACTTCTCCAGGGATCACTACACCACTGGCCTTTTAAGTGTCAGCCTCATTGTCCTTTAAATAGCTGAAGAAAAGCTGTTTATTGGGAGCAGAACGTCCGCCGGCGCCCTCCTATATCTGCGGACTGCGGACGTCGTTGAGGCCCACGCTGTTGGTGGGCGGGGATTACACATTTTTCAGTGCTACGGCTCACGCCTAGGGATAACCCAATAGCGATAGCCTTAAAAGGCTGCGCCTATACTCATAGAATCTAGAGTTACAATACGTAACTATCGTTACCCGGGCAACCCCCAACCCGGTCCCTTCAACGTGCAAGCCCCCACCCTCCTGTTCCCCCAAGCCCCTCCCCCAGCTGACCTTATGATTCACCCCCCACACTGATTGACAAGTTGAACATTCCAATGAATGCACATAGAACAACTGGCATAACGGACAACGAAATACAACGAAATACAACGCAACGCATAATACACAAACTCTTTAATTGTCCCAGTGTCGCTACAATAGATTTGACTTGATGAGCATTTTACAATGCTGCGTGTGTGTGCGTGTGTGTGTGTGTGTGTGTGTGTGTGTGTGTGTGTGTGTGTGTGTGTGTGTGTGTGTTTGTGTGTGTGTGTGCGTGTGCGTGTGTGTGTGTGTGTGGACTCGTTCGCAGGTTTCCTGGTCAGTCGTCTAAATGCTGGAGTCGGAGACACGTCTCTGTGGATAATCTCACCGAGCAGTTCTTCTGAATACATCGATATGAAGGCGATAATAGGGCTGCTGCTGTTGGTCTTTGGCCACGGTGTGTCCTCAGGTAAGACTGACTCATGTTTTTACTTTTCAAAACGATCTTTCCAAAAGGTTCGTTTATGGTCCCTGAAGAGACGATGCTTAGATTCCCTAATTTGGTTGAAAAGTATTTGAGTATCCTCTCTAATGAGTTTAAATTAATCCACAACATGATTAATCCACAACTTTTACTGTGAGTATTTAAACTAATATAAGAACATTTATTTTGGGTTCGAACTGTGTAAACGAAACCAGCGCACTGGTTTGATGACGTCGTTCCTAAATGTACAATTTATTATCAGAACCAAACATTAAACTCGGATTGGAGGGAATCCGATGTCTACTTTTAGTCTACTTTTATATTATCACTCAGAGATAACTTATTATTAAGTTGTCAACGTTCCTGGAGAATCATCACGCACGCGCACACATGCACATGCAGACGCACAATAATATAATTATTATCATTGCTATCAATATATTATTATCAAATATAATAATTATATTATTTATTATTATCATTCCAATGATAGCAATGTGAAGGTTAAAATGCCGGCATCGAATACAGAAATGCAGCAATTTACTTACTTGCTAATACAAATTTTTATAAAACATTGAATAATAGTTTATTATTCATGTCAGCATGAGTGATTAAGAGGCAGCAGGTTGTGTTATTTGAAGGTCTGGTCAGCCAGTGCTGTGGGCTACAGTGAGATGTTTGGATGTCAATAAGATCAAACTGAAGGTTCCTACATTACCTGGACGGCCAGGGGGCGGAGCCATGTGACAGGGGGCGGGGCCATAGGACAGGGGGAGGGGCCATGTGCATTCCAGTGTAGAGGGATGGACACGTCTGTCTGTCTATAGTAATGAACTGTATTAACCTCTCCGTCTGTCTGTCTCTCTGTTTGTCTTTCTACAGTAATGTACAGTCTTAACCTGCCTGTCTGTCTGTCTACAGTGATGTACCGTATTAACCTGTCTGTCTGTCTGTCTACAGTAATGTACAGTCTTAACATGCCTGTCTGTCTGTCTACAGTGATGTACCGTATTAACCTGTCTGTCTGTCTGTCTGTCTGTCTACAGTGATTCACTCTCTGCATTATTTCTACACGGCGTCCTCTGGACTCTCAACCTTCCCAGAGTTTGTTGCTGTTGGGATGCTGGATGAAGTTCAGATTGGGTACTATGACAGCAACAGTAAGAGAATAGTAATGAGACAGGACTGGATGGAGCAGTTCTTGAGAGAACATCCAGGTGAACTTGAGAGGAACACTGGACGGGCTCTGGGTGCCCAGCACAGCCTCAAAGCTGAAATTGTGAATCTGAAGAGAGCTTTTAACCAGACAGGAGGTACGTTTATATCTAATGTCACATATCTCAAATATAGATATCCATCATTTAACCCCAGAATAAAGTTACACAACACACACACAGGCACGCACGCACGCAAGCACGCACATACAAGTAGTCAGTGTGGCATTACACAGTGTGGTAGTACTCAGTGTAGCAGTACTCAGTGTAGTAGTAGTCAATGTAGCAGTACTCAGTTTAGTAGTACTCAGTGTACTCATTGTTTGTATATACATTTCAAAAGAGAGATGGCCTGTTGTATGTTTGATCTTGAGCGTCCAGAATCCCAATATTAAATCAATATTATTTTATCACAGTATTATCTAATGCTAGATATGTCTCATCTCATAAATCAATGACAATTATTCTAAAAGTTTGTAGTTAACATGACAGAATGGCCTCCAAAATACAAATATAATTAAATTCACAGAAAACGTAACATGACATATAGTTAATGGAGGTAACCGTTTCGGTTCATGCTTTTATTGAATGAATAAGTCAAACACCGCGCACAGCATTATGGGCTTCAGCATAACATGACAATGACACTAGGTGTCGCTAGATGCTCAATAATCAACATCCATAACATCTTCCTTCCTTTAGATTAATGTTCTGTTATTATTACACTTCGAACTCTTCACTTCTCAATCACGATTACAGGCTGTAATAACATAACTCTGTATCAACAACCTCTTGTTATTATAGTATCACATAAGGGCAGCGATCACCCACCTACTCCCTAGTTGAACCCATGTTCTCATGTCCCGTACTTGTTAGTGCATGTGGGCTCTGGTTGAGCCTCCGTTCCACCAAAGTCACCGGTTCAGTCTTTGAGGTGGCCGTGAGAGGCGGCCGCTACCTGTGGAGACTGCCTGGCCCGCTGTGCTTCCCCGGTGTCAGGCACATTCCCGGCAGCGCTGTACTCGGGGTGGGCGAAGCCAGACTGCTTGGGGGGGGGGGGGGGGGGGGGGGGGGGCGGTGTGTCTTCTGTTTCGCCCTGGCCTGACCCATGCCTGGTCTCGGCTGCGGCTGACTTCCCAGTCATATGACCCTGTTCAGGACCGTTCTGCTCTGGCCTACCGATTGGCTGTGCTTCAGCTGAGTGCTCTGCCACCCGAAGATCCACACGGTTGCGTCTGTGAAGTGTGCCGTTAACATCCACGTCGAATGAGCGAGAAGCGATTTTTCTGGATGCATTGGCCCAGTGCGATCACCTGGTAGCGGTTTCATTCTGATCCGATCTCTCACGATCAGCTCTTGGAGGTCCCTGGCGGGTCTGTCGTAGGTCGTAGGTCGATTTCGCCTTCTGCCGTTTCCACCGCATCTTCTCAGTCACTCCGACCACCACATGTGGCTGCAGCAGGCTGTCTGCAACTGGCAGCGAGGTCTTGAGCCTTCGTGACATTAAGCGTTGGGCGGGGCTGCTGTCCAACCCCTCTGTGGGCGTGTTGCGCCAGTGGAGGATGGCCATCCATGCATCTGTGCCCTCTGCTTTTGCCCGCTTGCAGAGTGATTCCACTATTTTCACAGCTGCTTCGGCCTTGCCGTTTGATTTCGGATGACGGGAGGAGGTTGGACATGAGTAAAACCCCAGTTTGTCGCGAACTTCCTGAATTGTTCACATGCAAACTGTGTGCCATCAGTGATCACTCTGTCCGGCTGCCCATAACGCACAAACTGGGCTCTGCAGCGTGTGATAAGCGTGTCAGCTGATAGGTCTGTCAGATGGTCGATTTCCCAGTAATCAGAGTAGTGGTCTACAAGGATGATTCTTTGCCTGCATACGAGTAGATGTCCATGCTCACCGTTTGCCATGGACGTGTAGATGTCTCATGCGACATCATTGGTTCCTTCTGCTGATTCCTTGCATACTCATTGCATGCAGAGCAGTTGGCCACAAAGTCTTTGATTTCAGCTCTCATGCTCGGCCAGAAGAGGGTATCCCTGGCCCGTCTATAACAGGCCTCGCCACCTATGTGGCTAGAGTGTATCCGCTTGAGTAGCTCTGCTCTCAGGGCCTTTGGGATAATTACTCACTGTCCTCTGTATTGCACATCATTTTGCACATTCAGCTCATCCCGGAAGGGCCAGTAGTCCCACACTGCCAGTGGGGTGTGCTCCTTGAAGTCAGGCCAACCGTCCAGGATCACCGTCTTCAGCTCTTGGAGTACATCTTCCATTCCTGTGTGCTTTGCTATTTGACGGAATCTGAAGGAAGTGACTTTCAGGTGCTGGGCTTGGTCCAGCTGTGCGTGCTCTGTCTGGGTGGCAAACACTGCGTGGCGCACATATGGGGTGTCTGGCCCCTGGTGCGGCAGAGTAGCTCGACTTAAGGTGTCCGGTACGTACATTTCTCGCCCGGGCTTGTACATCACATGTGCATGCCATGTAACCAGCAGGTGGTGCTGCTGTGCTGCGTGTTTCTAAACAGAATATTTGTTACAGTCCGTTGGATCTTCTTTCCCCAACACGAACAACACACACACATGTCCAGAAGTAAACATACTGTATATATACTGTGTATATATACAGTATGTATTTTTTTTTCGTGTCATTAACAACCATGTTAAGTCCCTTGTAGCTGATCATTTACCCGATAAACTTGAGTCACTTTCCAACACGTCTATGTCTGTCAACAACCTTACAGATGGCCTAAACAGTGCACTGTCAGAATCGCTTGATTTCTTTGCTCCTCTTAGAACCAGTAGAGGCACTCGAACTAAATCTGTACCTTGGTTCTCCGACCTCACTCGCTCTTTAAAACGGGCTTGTCGTAAACTTGAAGACCGATGGCGCACCTGTAAATCAGAGTCCTCACGCCTCGCCTGGACTCTTAGCTTTAAACATTATAAACATACACTTTCTGCTGCCAGATCTTCTTATTTCTCCAATTTGATAAATACCATTAAGAACAATCATTGGGTCCTGTTTAATACTGTGGCCAGGCTTACACACTCTTCACCGGTTCTGAGCTCTTCTTTCACATCTAATGATTTTCTAGAGTTTTTCACCGACAAAATCTCCCAAATAAGGAACAATATCATTAGCCAGCAGCCCTCTAGTACCATGTCCAGCCAGTGCTCTGTGTCCTGGCCCACGAGTTCACTCTCTCAGTTCAAACCTATTTCTGCTGAGGCCCTGGCCTCAATGGTTGCCGCCTCAAAGTCAACAACATGTTCACTTGATCCCATCCCTTCTGACCTCCTTAAGGAACTCTTTCCTATTCTGAGTGTCCCTATACGTGCCATCTTTAACACTTCCCTCTCTGAGGGGTGTGTCCCCTTAACCTATAAATCTGCTATCATTAAACCACTCCTCAAGAAACCCAATAGCGATCCACTGGTTCTTGCAAATTATCGACCTGTTTCCACTCTGCCTTTCTTATCTAAAATACTTGAGAGAATTGTTGCTGATCAACTGACTCTCCACCTTTCTGCCAATAATCTCTGACAATTTTCAGTCTGGTTTCCGCTCCTGCCACTCTACTGAGACTGCCCTAACTAGAGTAGTTAACGACCTACTTGTCACTGCTGACTCTGGATCAGCCTCCTTACTTTTAATTCTTGACTTAAGTTCGGCCTTCGATACAGTAGATCATTGTGTGCTTCTACACCAACTGGAGCATTACGTTGGTATCCACGGGCTGGCGCTCTCCTGGTTCCAGTCCTACTTATCTAGTAGAACCCAACGTGTCAGTTTCAATAACTCTTTGTCAGAATGCTCTACGGTTACCACTGGTGTGCCCCAGGGGTCTGTCCTGGGGCCCCTGCTGTTTTGTATCTACATGCTCCCTCTGGGTATGATAATTGCCGAATATGGTATAAAGTTCCATTTATATGCTGACGACACACAGCTGTACATCCCACTACAGCCTAATGACCCCTCCCATATACAAAATCTGGAATCATGTGTTCGCCGAATCAAGACCTGGATGAGTCAAAACTTTCTCATGCTTAATACTGCTAAGACTGATTTGCTGGTGATTAAGCCCAATAACTACAAGTACTTCTCTGAGAGTCTCTGTCTTAATATCGATGGCTGTTCAATCTCTGAAAGCACGCACATTAGAAACCTAGGCATTACTTTTGACCCAACCCTTACTTTCCAGACTCACATCAAGGAAACCACCAGGTCGGCCTTCTTTCATCTGCGCAACATTGCTAAAATCCTCCCTGCTCTGTCCCGGCGTAGCGCCGAGGTGGTTCTCCATGCCCTTGTGTCTTCCCGTTTGGATTACTGTAATGTCCTTTTTTCTGGCCTCCCCATCTGTTCTACTAGGAGCCTTCGGCTTGTGCAAAATTCAGCCGCCAGACTCTTAACAAAAACAAGTAGGTACTGTCACATAACTCCTGTCCTGGCATCATTACATTGGCTGCCCATTCAGGCTAGAGCCGATTTTAAAGTTCTTCTCTTAACGTATAAGGCATTAAATGGACTTGCACCTTCTTATTTAACTGAACTACTTTTTCCCTACATTCCGCCACGTCCACTCCGTTCTCTTAGTTCTAACCTCCTTGTCATCCCACCAATCAATAAAAAGTCTGCTGGTGGCAGGGCCTTTTCCTACCGTGCTCCTTTTCTATGGAATGGCCTCCCACTATGTATCAAAGAAGCTTCATCCACTGCAATTTTCAAGTCCCGTCTTAAAACATACCTTTTTACTCAATACTTTGGTTTAAACTAATTTTTAACTGTTTTATCATATTCCTGTGGTGTTTTAATATTGTTTTAATATTGTTATTATTGTACTTGATATTTTGTAAAGTGTATTGAGACCAGTGGTGTAGTCTACGTGATACGCAGGTATACGCCGTATACCCACTAGGAACGCACCAGGATTTGCGTATACCCACTTAAAAATGTGCACGGATACGTATCAATCGTCTTGTGACAGATCTTTCACCTCTGTGTTTATTTTTCGGAAATATCGGTTGGGTATAACTGCAATAAAATACTTTAAGCAGAGGAAGTTATCTCCTACATTCACCATTCATAAAATTCCCGCTGCGCGCTCGCGCTCTGCCCTGTCTCTGTTACGAAGCGCGAAGCTGCCCCTGCATCTCTGCACGTTAGTTGGCGGGCCGAGCCCCTCCTTCTCGCGTGTGTGTGCGTGTGTGCGTGTGTGTGCGTGTGTGTCCAGTCCTCCCATATTAATGTGTAAACCACATAATAAGTAGTCAACAGAAGACAATGTTTTAATCCCACTTTATATCTCCTTGTTACTTTTAGATGAGAACCCGGAATTTAAAAACAGGCATCCTTGGTTAGAGTGGAGGGAAAAAAAGTTATAGGTAAATGTCAGCCAACATACAGTTGGTATACACAATTGAAATTCATAATGTTAATCACTATGCAAATGAGAGTATAGCTAATTCATGGTCATTTTTAAGGTGCAGTAATTTCACACTTTTACACAATTCAATAACTGTATGGTATGTTAGATAACAACAGTAAGAGCTCAAATTAGAGCAATTGAAAGAGTGAAACATTAGTCTCCTGTCATCTCCTTCTCATGCACTGGTTAGCCATGGATGTAAACAGTTCATTAAATTATTTTGAGTAGATTTTGTCCTTGTTTAGCATGTGCTATTGCTACTATAGATATACAAAGGACAACTTGCCATTTTTGTGTTCCATTTGTTCATACTGTTATTAAAACTGATAAACCTACGCAGCTTTCCATGATTGTTGATAATCATTATACTCTTAAATCAGCGGGTTGTAGACCCCTGCGTTGGTGAGTGTGGTGCGACACCCCATAAGCGCCACACACGTACACGTACCGGTCGGACGGGTTTGTACGAGGCTGGAAGGGAATCATCACAGTATACCCACAACAATAAAATAGACTACACCACTGATTGAGACCATGTACCATGGTGATTTTGCACTTTAAATAATAAATTGATTGATTGATATATATATATATATATATATATATATATATATATATATATATATATATATATATATATATATATATTAGTGCTGTCAAGCGATTAAAATATTTAATCTCGATTAATCACATTAATGTCATAGTTAACTCGCGATAAAGCGATCTTTTTCTATTCTAAATATCCCTTTATTTCGTGCTGCTAGCCTTTTAGTGAGATCAGGGAGTGTTGAGAAGGACAGTAATAAAATCTATTTGGTAAGATGGATATAAGAAGAAAGACCCACAGTGAATTCAACCCGGTCCACTTGACATCGGGTAGGTGCATGACAGTGGTACCGTAAAACTTCAATAGCCCGGGCTTTCATCAACTTTTGAACAAAACTCTTGCTCAGCAAAGACAGAAAATTTATTATTTAAACCAGTGGTGGGACAGAAGGGAGATCTTGAATTGGATCCTGTACTGGACAGGAAGCCAGTGGAGGGTTTTGAGGATGGGTGTGATGTGGTGGTACTTCCGCACCCCCATCAGGATCCTGGCAGCACAATTCTGGATGCACTGCAGTCGCTGGATGTTCTTGCTGGGGATCCTGATGAGGAGTGCATTGCAGTAGTCCAGCCTGGAGGAGACAAAGGCGTGGACAAGTTTTTCGGAACCGGGGAGATTGAGTATGGGGCGGAGTTTTGATGGAAGAAGGAGGTTTTGCAAAGATGTTTGGATGTTGGCCTCAAAGGTCAGGTGAGGGTCCATTCTGACCCCGAGGTCAGTGACTGAGGATAAGAGGTGGAGGTCGTGGCCGGAGAAATTGATGCTGGTGATAGTGGATGACCGGGTCTGGTGTGGAGTGCCAACAAGAATGGCTTCCGTTTTTGAGCCATTGAGCTGCAGGAAGTTCGCCGCCATCCACACCTTTATCTCCTCCAGGCAGGTGGAAAGTGTGGATAGAGCTGCAGAGGGGTTTGGGTTTGTTTTGATGTAGAGTTGGGTGTCATCAGCGTAGCAGTGGAAAGATGATCCATGCCGGCTGATGACACGACCAAGGGGGAGCATGTATAGCGTGAAGAGGGTGGGGCCAAGGACTGATTCTTGAGGGACACCACAAGTGACAGAGTGCGTGCATGATTTAGCATCACCCAGTGATACATACTCTGTTCTGTCCGAGTGATATGGCCGGACCGGAGAGACTGAGTGATGATTTTGGTGATCAGTGGAGTGACTTTTTGTCAGGGTTGAGGGAAATGGGTACAGGTCACAGGGGGATGGCTTCAACTTCCTTAGGATGATGGGAGTGGAGAAAAACCTAACATTATCAAACTTTTTCAAGAAAATCTTTAATTTTCTCTGCATGAAAAATTATCATTTCAATCCACAAACAACATATGTGTGATCAAGGGCATATAAAGACTGAGACCAGAAAATAATTACTTTCTCTCCATTGAAACCCCTTCATATTTTTCGATCTCATAGGTCCCATGGGCTCTACCGGAAAGGGTGTGACTTCGCCACTCTTTAGGCCTCCTGCAGTACAATATAGAAGGTCTGGTCGATACAAGTACCCCGGGTTCAGGCCCACAGTATAGCATGTAGTTATCAAACGAACCACCAGGGGTCAGTGTTGCACATGCAAAGAAGTGTGCTTCATAGCGCAGGAGATGAACGCGGCGCCAGACCAGCAGGAGTGAACTCAATCCGTGGCGCCAGCCCCTGCTCATTAAACTACGAGTCCAATCATATGTCCTCATTGACGTCTCCACTAGGGCATGACCTGCCGACTGAGTACAGGGGTGAGAGATGGTGGTATTGAAAGATCTGTGCTGTGATTCGCCGGCGGTGATTATTTGGACCATATGTTAGGAGACTCATAGTATTTAGGGAGAGCACTGTGCGTCTGTCTCTGCGTTGATGTTTAGGCTGTGTATCAGTTGTACTGCCCGTGTGTCTGTGGTCATTTCATTCGAGTATTTAATGTTGACACACACATAAACATAAAATCACATTCATGAAAACAATTCTGTCTAAAACGTACCCACAACTTCTCTCTCTCTCTCTCTCTCTCTCTCTCTCTCTCTCTCTCTCTCTCTCTCTCTCTCTCTCTCTCTCTCTCTCTCTCTCTCTCTCTCTCTCTCTCTCTCTCTCTCTCTCTCTCTCTCTCTCTCTCTCTCTCTCTCTCTCTCTCTCTCTCTCTCTCTCTCTCTCTCTCTCTCTCTCTCTCTCTCTCTCTCTCTCTCTCTCTCTCTCTCTCTCTCTCTCTCTCTCTCTCTCTCTCTCTCTCTCTCTCTCTCTCTCTCTCTCTCTCTCTCTCTCTCTACCTCTCTCTCTACCTCTACCTCTACCTGATTCCAGCCCACTTCGGTTCCACTCCGTTGCTCTCCGTTAACAGTCCGCTGGTCTCCCGCGTAGACGCCGCTTTATTTAGAGGTTTCCCAGAGTTCCCAGCTCCCCCCTGTGTGTCTGGGATCATTGGTTTAGCCGTGGGGGGGGGGGGGGGTAGGAATATTCATACTGGTTTAAATAATACATTTTGTAGTCTTTCCCATCTTTGCTGAGCAAGAGTTTTGTTCAGTGATTGAAACATATAAAAGCCTGGGCTATTGAAGATTTACGGTAGGCATACCACTGTCATGCACCTACCCGATGTCAAGTGGACCGGGTTGAATTCACTGCGGGTCTCTCTTCTAACTGTCCTTCTCAACACTCTCTGATCTCACTAAAAGGCTGGCAGCACGAAATCAAGGGATATTTACAATAGAAAAACATGCACGATTAATTGCGAGTTAACTATGATATTACTATTATTAAATATTTTAATCGCTTGACAACTCTAATATATATATATACACACACACAAGCTCACACACACACAAATTCTCATCTGTGTTCCAATGTATTCAAATGACCAGGGCACAAAATGACATGTATTCAGTCCTCCTGGTTCAGTGTGGTCCCTGTCCCTGCCCTCAGCTCCTCTGAACAGCGATGCTCCTTTCATCCATATCAAAAATGCGTCTTTCTACAGTCCTGGCAGACATGTCTTTAATCCTGGAGGTGTGTCTTTGTTTGTTAATCAGTTAAAGATAACCTCTGAACTGCTGAGGTAAGCCTCCTTTATGAATCCTCCATCGGAGAACCTGAGGGTGGGTTCGGGTGGTGTAGGGCGGTGTAGGGCAGGTGTAGAGCTCTGGCTGGTCTTATTTTTTCATCTATTCTTTTTTAAACATGAGTTATTATCATAATAATATTGATGTGGTTTGTGTTGTGATATCTGTGTGTATTTGATGTTAATGAAGAATAAAATACATCTAATCTTACCCTTTCTCTTTTACTTCCTTTCATATCTCTCTCTCTCTCTCTCTCTCTCTCTCTCTCTCTCTCTCTCTCTCTCTCTCTCTCTCTCTCTCTCTCTCTCTCTCTCTCTCTCTCTCTCTCTCTCTCTCTCTCTCTCTCTCTCTCTCTCTCTCTCTCTCTCAGGTACCCACTTATATCAGAACATGTATGGCTGTGAGTGGGATGATGAGGATGGTACTACTGATGGTTATGAGCAGTTTGGTTATGATGGAGAGGACTACCTAGTGTTGGACCTGAAGACCCTGACCTGGGTCGCTCCAGTACGTCAGGCTTTCACCACCAAACTGAGATGGGATGGGGACAGAGCTGAATTACAATACTTGAAGTACTACTACACCAAGCAGTGTGTTGATTGGCTGAAGAAGCTCCTGGCCTATGGGAAGAGCACTCTGCAGAGAACAGGTAGAGTCACATGACCCGGTGGGCGTTGACAGACTCATGTCCCTGAGAGCGCACTCACACTAGGCCATCTGTACCGTGCCCAAGTCCGTTTGACACCTGTACCGTATTCTAGTACGATTTCCTACCCCCTGCTGTGCCGCTGGCCTGGGCTCGCAATCTCAACTGAGTATGGTGGCCTCATGTACATACGTCATCACGTCGTAATACGTCATCACCAAGCGTCCGCTGCTTAGTAGAACAACACAGAGAAAACAATTTACACTTAACTGACTTTGTTGCTTATTTGGAGCCGTTCTACTCAGATACAGCCCTCTCGAACTGAGCGTCTTTACACTGCCTAATGCCATGTTTTTTGCAAACCTTTTTCGCGGCACGGCCCGAGCGTTTACACTTCCCGAGGACCTTGCACACATTGGCCGTTTATTGGGTTTCATTCTGTTGTAAATGCGACGGCTCCGTGGTTCCGGGGGGGGGGCTTGGGTAGAGGAGTTGCTGCGCTGTCTCCACAGAGACAACGCAGGGATATCTGTGGGAAAGAGATATTGAACCCCCAACTCACATGCGGGACGGGACGCAACCAAGGAGTCAGTTGGTCAAAAGCAGGAGCCGGCTCAGAGAGTTGAAGGTTGCAAAAATGTTGCCGGTTTATTTACAGTGCCAAAAAGTCACACAAAAGAATACAGCCTCTCGGCAAGCTGTTGCATATCAAATGCCCGACCTTTTTCCCTCACCATGTCTCCCCATTAAATAGGCCTACCAATCAGGGCCGATTGGGAGAGCCCACTGGGATAGGTGACACATCAATATAACATGATCAATCAAACACCACAGAATGATAGCCCCAACACTATATGTTCATCAAACGATGCATGCAAATATACACACACACACACACACACACACACACAACACAGTCTTTGATAAATAAATCACACCAACCATAACGACACTCAGAAGTACAAACGCTACCTCACCACCCCCGCCATTAGCAAACCAAATGAACTGTCCCGGAACAGAAAATAAAGCCCTGGGGTCTCATTACAGAAACTTCCTAACTCTGAAACCCTATCCTATCTTGAGATAGGAAGGCATTTAGGGGTTTTGATATTACAGAAGGAGGTTTCCTAACTTAACTTAGGAAGAAATCCTATCTTATCTTAAGATAGGAATTTAGCCATTACAGAACTATCCTAAGTTAGGTATTTCTTAAGTTAGGATCCCTAAGTTAGGTGGCCATACACCCTGTCCTAAATTCAAAATAACTGTCAATAAAAGAAGAAAATGGTAGCAGCACTGCTAGTAGGTCTGTATGACAATGAAGACGAGGAACATCACAACAGAAATGTGATGGCTAAAGGGCTACCGAGACCGCATAATGATTTGTTACCTTTGTATTTAAATTGTATTTTATCGCCTGCAAAGACATTTAATTTTGAATTTGGTAGAAGAATTGCTTTACTACTTAATTACTACTTCTTTTTGTTCTCTGTACCAATACCCGCCATGTACTAGTGCTACTAGCTTGCCGTCATTAACAAAGATCCTCAACATTCGCTGTTAACGTTAAAAGTAACTCATTCTATCAATCTCACGCACACTCTGGGTGCAGAAGCAGACATAACCTGACGATTGCCGATCGAAAAATCTGATTGAAAGAACACAGTTAGGATTACCTAAGTTAAGATAAGATAGGAGGCCAAAGATAAGATAGGAAACGGCCAACAGGTTAGGGACTGCTTCTGTAATAGGAAGTTAGGATTTTTCCTATCGTTGAGTCCCTAATTTAAATTAGGATGAGAAGTTAGGATTTTTTCTGTAATCTCCGAAGCGTGCTCAGGCCACTTGAGTACGATTGGCGTGTTCACACACACTAGAATTTAGGGGCGCAGAGGTGTCAAAACGGACTTGGACACGGTACAGATGGCCCAGTGTGAGTGCGCCCTAAGTCCCTGTTCTCTTTCTCTCTCTCTCCCCCCCTCTCTCTCTCTCTACCTCCCCCCTCCCTCTCTCTCTCTCTGTCTCCCCCTCCTCTTCCTCTCTCTCTCTCTCTCTCCCCCCTCTCTATCTCTCCCTCTCCCCTACCTCTCTCGCGCTCTTTACAATATAAAATAATCCCTCTCTCTGTTTCTGTCTCCCTCTCTCTCTCTATCTCCCCCCTCTCTCGCTCTCTCTCTCTCTCTCTCTCTCTCTCTCTCTCTCTCATCTCTATCTCTCTCTCTCTCTCTCTCTCTCTCTCTCTCTCTCTCTCTCTCTCTCTCTCTCTCTCTCTCTCTCTCTCTCTCCCACCTCTCTCTCTCTCCCACCTCTCTCTCTCTCCGCCCTCTCTTTCTCTCTCCCCCCATCTCTGTGTCTCTTTATCCCCTATCTCTACCCCCCTCCTCTCTCTCCCCCCCCCCATCTCTACCCCCCTCCTCTCTCTCCCCCCCCCTCTCTCTCTCTCTCTCTACCCCCCCTCTCTCTCTCTCTCTCTCTCTCCCCCTCTCTCTCTCCAGAGCGTCCGCGGGTGTCTCTGCTCCAGAGGAGCCCCTCCTCCCCAGTGGTGTGCCATGCTACAGGCTTCTACCCTGACAGGGTGGTGGTGTTCTGGAGGAGAGACGGCCAGGAGCTCCATGAGCAGGTTGACCCCGGGGAGGTCCTCCCCAACCACGACGGGACCTTCCAGGTCAGCGTGGACCTCAACCTCAAGGCCGTCCCACAGGAGGACTGGGGGAGGTACGAGTGTGTGGTCCAGCTGAGAGGGATCGAGGAGATCTCCACCCTCCTGGACCCCGACCTCATCAGGACCAACGGGGGTAAGACTGGTGTTGGAGGGGATGGAGGTGGGGAACACATGTTTCACCACCTCCATCTGACCTCATCACAACCACTGCCAGGTGTACCTGGACACTGCTGAAGCTACTGGGTAAACACACAGCTCTCAGGAGTAGCTCACTGCAGCAGAACACGGTGGATTGTGGGTAAATTAGTTCTATGAATAGGGCTAGTCTCAGATCAGTCCCTGAGTAACCCTGAGCACCATAACAGATTCTAGAGGATAGTTAAACTGACGTTGTGTTAGTCGTGTGTGTAGCATCACGTGACCGTTGACATGTGGTTCAATGATGGACGGATGGATGGGAGAGGGTCTCTGTCCAACATCTATTATTACACACCTGATTTTATTTTCTTGATTTACCTTCAGAGGATCAGAGTGGCCTCACCATCCCCATCATCATTGGGTTCCTTGTTCCCCTCCTCGCTGCTGCTTCTGCTGTTGTTGGAGTCTTTGTGTACCAGAAGAGGAACGGTGAGACACTTTTACAACACTAATCATTTCTCTCGATCTTTAGATTCACAAAGTAGTTGGTGAGTAAAATTAGTTTTTACTGCAGTTCTGCTCTTTTGATTAACGCCACTACCAACATAGAGACCTTGATGACTTGTCTAACACACTGTCTATTCAGCTCTGTAGATCTAGAAACATCTAGCTCACTGGACTATACAGCTCTATAGACCTAGAAACATCTAGCTCACTCGACTATGCAGCTCTGTAGATCTAGAAACATCTAGCTCACTGGACTATACAACTCTCTTGATTTAGAAACATCTGGCTCAATGGACTATACAGCTCTATAGATCTAACAACATCTAGCTCACTTGACTATACAGCTCTGTAGATCTAGAAACATCTAGATCACTGGACTATACAACCCTGTAGATCCAGATACATCTAGCTCACTGGACTATACAGCTCTATAGATCTAGATGCATCAATCTCACTGGACTATACAGCTCTATAGATCTAGATGCATCTAGCTCACTGGACTATACAGCTCTATAGATCTAGATACATCTAGCTCACTGGACTATACAACTCTATAGATCTAGATACATCTAGCTCACTGGACTATACAGCCAGTGGCGGTTCCAGACAAATTTTACTAGGGGGGCCAAAGAGGGGCCGGTGTTCAACCAGAGGGGCACAAAAAAAAGGCACAAAATGATATTTGAAGATTTATTTATTTTATTTTCAAATCAGTAAAATATAAAGAAAACTTCCCTGTATGGCCCAATAAAACAAACCAGCTCAACTGTACTGCATGGCTTTTTAACTTAACCACTCAATTTATGGAGCTAATGCCCTAAATCCTGAAGCTAAAGGAGGTAGGGCCGTAGAAAAATGAAAAATACAGTACAGGGTACAAATACAGTGTGTCAATTCAATGTGAACAAACCTCCAGGGTACAACAAAGGGTATAAAAATGTGACATTACCTATTAATGTAAACACTACACTACAACAACAGGATACGGCGGTTGTGCTGTCTGGCAAAACGGTCCACAAATGCATCCAGATCCAGAGCCTTGGCCCTTCTGGACTCTATGCTCAGGACACCAAGATCACTGAGTCTCATGTCAGTAGTGGTGGACCGCAGGAAGGTTTTGATCAGTTTCAGTGTAGAGAAACTGCGTTCGCAAGAGGCTGAGCTTACAGGAAGGGTTACGGCAATCTTGCACAGTCTAAAGAGTTCAAAGAAAACTTCCCTGTATGGCTCAATAAAACAAACCAGCTCAACTGTATTGCATGGCTTTGTAATTTCACCACTCTGTATTTTTCTGTCCAAAACTCTCTTAAATTGATGGAGCTCATGCCCTAAATCATCAATGTCTGCATTGTACAAACGGCCAAATGAAAAAACATTGGTCTCCTTTGAAAAGGCATCACTCTGGGGGTTGAGAGACTGTATGCTTGTCATGAGCTCACAGTTGGTATTGGAGAAACGTCTGTTCAACTCCTTGAGCATGCTGTCAATTACAGGATAGAAAAATGATGTGCAAAACATAGCTTTGTCACGTTCTACCTCCCTCTGACCAACAGTGCTTAGTGTGCAGTAGCCACTGAGCCTAGGGCTCAGCATTGTCTGACGTTTTGCCACTGATGTTGCAGAATCACAGTGCTCACAAATAGTCAATGCTTCATCCCACAACTTATCAAAGAAAGACTCCTGCCTGTGGTCTTTCAATGTCTGGACTAAAGCATTTACCAAGTCACAGCTCTAGCCAGATCAACAGTTTGTGACTGTAACATGTCAGACGGTAGTTTTGCCTCCCCAAACAACTTACTAAGAGTGACAAGGTGCACAACAAATTGTAGGTCAATTTGAGGCAGAAGACCTTGGGCCTCAACAGTTCTTTCACCGTGGCGTTCTTGAGCAATCTGTTGCAGTAGTCGTTTAAGGGCAGGTAGAGTGTCCATTATGTTGCGTAGGGCTAGAAATCGGCATGCCCAACGTGTGTCGCTTAAACGTTGCAACTCTCTTGTTTTGCCATACATTTCTTTTTGGAGAGACAGCCATTTTGGGTGCACATATGAGCCAGAGGTAAAAATATAAAGGCTCTGTAACAAAGAAAAAAACTCCTCTGTTTCTGGGACATTTTTGACTACATCAACTAACACTAAATTGAGACAGTGTGCACTACAATGAATGTAGAAGGTAAATTTAGCCTGTTCTTTGATCCTTGCCTGAACCCCTGAATGTTTACCGCTCATAACGGCAGCGCCATCGTATGCTTGGCCTACAAGGTTATTTTTGTAGTTCAGGCCGTAACTTTCCAGTAAGTTCACTATTTTTCCAGTTAGGCTTGCTGCATCTAACCTCTCTGCAGATTCAAAATGGAGAAAACTCTCCTTAATCGCCCCATTGTAATAGTACCTGAGTGTGAAAGAAATCTGTTTACTTTTTGAAACATCCTTTGTTTCATCTGCCATGATGCTGAAAACCTCACTGTTCTTCGCTTCTTCTATGATTTCAGAACGAACCATTTCTGCCAAACAACCCAAAACCTCATTCTGGATGATCTTGCTTGTGTACTTTGCATTGTTAATAGAAGTTAATCTTCTCTTAACAAGTGGGTCGTGGTTAGCAACTGTGCTAAGAATTTCCCTAAAGTTTCCTTTGTTATTGGACTCTTCAGATTCATCATGCCCTCTTTGTGCTATGTTTTGTGTAGCTGTAAGTAACAGCACTTCCCCAATTGTTTTAATGTATGCCCGATTTTCTTGTACTTGTTTAGTGTGTTCTTTGTTAAGGATATCTGCTAGTGTTGCATCATTTTTAACAGCACTTTGATAATCCCGCCATGCTATCATCGCACACTTGTGTCGCTCAGACTTTGCATGAACTGAAAACCCTGCCTTTCTCATAGTTGCATTTTTCCAGTTTCTAAACCCAGGGGTTGAAACAAAAACAGTGTCAGGGGTCTTTGGTGTGCTAAAATGTCTACATGCATAGCAATATGTAGAGTCCATTATGACAGAATACTCAAGCCATGGATGAAGAGTATACCAGTTTTGCCTGAAGCACCGTCTTCTGTCCCCCATCAAAGTGGTTGGGAATATATTCAAGTTCGGCTGTACTGGTGCATCATTCTTGGACTTGCTGATATCTGTAGAAAGATGTACAGTAAACATAGAGCACAACTACAACATTTATTTACTTACGCATGTATATCTGCATGTAGTTCAAGTTTGTGCCATATTGGCACAAATTGAATTTACAGCAGAAAGCATAATTTTAAGGATACACAGTAGACCTACAATGAAATTGTAATTGCACTACTTTGCAAACAGAAATAACCTTCTTCATCACAAACCTGCAGTACTTGATCCACATGGATTTACTTGCTGTACCTCTGGCTGTTTCTCTCTCTGTCTCTGTATGTTTTCTTCCTCCTCACCCTCTTCTTCATCCTTCTCACTCTCTGAAATTTCCCTCTCTGTGTCAGAGCCCTCACGTTCATCACATGCCCTCTCTCCAACCTCCTCCGACTCTCCCTCTTCCTGCTCCTCAGCTCTCTCAATACCTTGACTTGTTTCTCTCACTGCTGTTTCTTTCACTTTTTTATTTACTGGGGCAAAAAAGGATGCTATATTCTTTCCTCGTTTCATGATAGCTGCTATTAGTAGGGGCACGCATTACACTTCGTTGCATAACCATCTCTCCCTACTTAACACGGGAAGATCAACAAGAACAACAAGTCACATAAAAGATTAAATCGTTTTGCTTACCTTCAACTTTTGCAACAGGAGAAATCGTAGCTCCTTTCTCCAGGAGTATTTGCTGAGCTCGCATTCACCGAGCAGCAGCAACACAGTGTTTGGGTGCGCCGTTTGGGTGCGCCGCTCTAATTTACCCGTGTAGAACGTGCAGCAACAATGTTTGGGTGCGCCGTTTGGGGGCGCCGCTCTAATTTACCCGTGTAGAACGTTGCGTCGCATTAGTTCCGCTTTTGGCACTCGCGTGTAAAATCATAATCAATTCATAATTGTTTTATTTGGTCAGCACGGTGGGGCCACAGGGGGGGCCAGGGACATGTCCACAGGGGCACGGGCCCCCGTGGGCCCCCGTGTAGAACCGCCATTGTATACAGCTCTATAGATCTAGATACATCTAGCTCACTGGACTATACAGCTCTATAGATCTAGATACATCTAGCTCACTGGACTATACAGCTCTATAGATCTAGATACATCTAGCTCACTGGACTATACAGCTCTATAGATGTAGATACATCTAGCTCACTGGACTATACAACTCTATAGATCTAGATACATCTAGCTCACTGGACTATACAGCTCTATAGATCTAGATACATCTAGCTCACTGGACTATACAGCTCTATAGATCTAGATACATCTAGCTCACTGGACTATACAACTCCATAGATCTAGATACATCTAGCACACTAGATACATCTAACACTCACTGGACTATACAGCCCTATAGATCTAGATATATCTAGCTCACTGGACTATACAACTCTATAGATCTAGATACATCTAGCACACTAGATACATCTAACACTCACTGGACTATACAGCTCTATAGATCTAGATGCATCTAGCTCACTGGACTATACAGCTCTGTAGATCTAGATACATCTAGCTCACTGGACTATACAGCTCTATAGATCTAGAATCATCTAGCTCACTGGACTATACAGCTCTATAGATCTAGAATCATCTAGCTCACTGGACTATACAGCTCTATAGATCTAGATACATCTAGCTCATGACTTCACCTCCTCCCATTCTGCTACTTCCCAGGTTCTGACACCAGCTCTGAGAACACTGAGGGGCAGAATTCGGCTCCTGAGGCCCAACCTCTGACCACAGTCAGTACTTTACCACTTTACAGTACTTATTCAGACTTGTATGTTCACAGTTTTATTTATATGCAGCCTACTTTATCACATCAATAGTAATTAACTATTTTAACAGAACTTCATCACAGTAATATTTTAACAGTACTTCACTACACTAATATATTAACATTAGCAGTCATATATAAACAGTACATCATCACAGTGATAATGTGTTCAATGTTTAATCCTGACTCGTGCTTCCTTGCTGTTTAGGTTCAAAGTTAAATCATGAAGAGGCTTCCTAAACCAGGATGGAATGGATCGCAGTTCACTTATAATCGTTACCAACAGGCTTGGGACTTCAGCTAACTAAAGATGCTATATTTGCTGAATTAAATAACATTCATACTTAACTTTATTTTGATAACAACCATTAACCTGTAAGAATTGTAAATCAATAGATCGCTGTATTTGTGATAGATTTGATTTAGGGCGCACTCACACTAGCCCTAAATCAACGTGCCCAAGTCCGCTTCACACCTGTACCGTGCTCAAGTCTAGATCGTTTGGCTAGTGTGAGCATGCCAACCGTACTCAAGTACAGTTCAAATCCGTGACCCGAGCACACTTCGGAGAGGTGTGCTCGGGTCACGGTACAGATGCTAATTGGCCGACATGCGCACACGCATGGCTACGCAACCTGAGCTGGATGACGTTTATTCCATGTCACCCTTCTTTCCCAATGAACAATAAAGATGACGACAGGCGGTTCACGAGTGGGTTCACGTTGGTGCGATAGTGAAGTTGAGTTTTTGATTAAAAATCCCCCGTTCGTCACGGCATGTGCTTTTTTGGTTCACTGGAGAAGGCTGGAGTTCAGTTTAACTACTCCAGGCTATTTAACTACTCTCAACTATTCATACAATCACCTATTAACACGCTCACACACTCACCTATTCACACGCTCACCTATTCACACGCTCACCTATTCACACGCTCACCTATTAACACACTCACCTATTCACACGCTCACTTAATCACACGCTCACCAATTCACACGCTCACCTATTCACACGCTCACCTATTCACACGCTCACCTATTCACATCCTCCACCATCCAACCTCTCAACCATTCACCCATTCATCCATTCACACTCTCACCCATTTACTCTCACCCATTCATCTGTTTTGCTAATTCTCTCTGCTGAAGAGTATCTTCCTTGAAATAAGTAGATAGATACACGGTATATAGTTCGACATACATTCCAATGCAGTGGCGGACTCAGACTGTTTGAAGGGCAGGGGCGAAAAAATAAAAAGGGCACATTCTGGACAACATGGGGCCCCACCAGCGGACACAGTGGCTTTTCTAACTTGATGGTGTTTTGTTCCCCCAACGGAGCCTTAAAGGCAGCGCTGCCTGGAAGGTCCTATCCTGAGACGCGGGGCGCTCCTCTGTTGAGCAACTCGTGATTGAAGGCTTTTTTAAACATTATATAGCGACTTTTTTCAAGTTTTGTCCAGTTAGACTGGTGCAATACGTTTGTGAAGTATGGATAGTGAGAGTTCTGCATCGATTGAATTAAAAACATCAATCCACGACGGAATATGAAGATAGTTTTCCCTGCTGGGGTCACCGCGCATCAAATGGCATCGAGACGCACCTAAACCAGAGCGGACCTTCTGGAGCTGCGATATGCTTGCAAAACAGTTGATTTGTCACCAGAACAGCTGGATCTCATACCAACACACCGGCTTATAAAGAAGAGAAGGAGGAAAAGAGGATCGAGAGGAGGGATCAGGAACAGGATCAGGAGACGGGGAAGTAAACTACCACTACCTGCTTTCACTCTGTCAAATGTGCGATCGCTACGTAATAAGATGGATGAACTTGCGGCACTTGTTAAGCTTGATTCAGATTATCGGAGTACAAATTTATTCTGTTTCACTGAAACGTGGTTAACTGAGGACATTACAGTGTGCTTGGATGGCTTTACATTCATACGCCTTGACCGGGACAAAGAAGTAACGGGGAAATCAGTCGGAGGTGGTCTATGCATGGTTGTAAATGACAGATGGGCAACGAACTTCACAGTTCGTGAGATGCACTGCTCACGACACTACGAAATCTTGTCTGTGTCATTTCGTCCCCACTATCTTCCCCGTGAATTTCAATTAATAACAGTAATTCTTGTTTATGTCCCTGGCCCTGACAACGCGCTGGCAGCAGAGCGCATTTTAGAATGTTATGACAATGCCGTCTCCAGGGCATCTGACCAGCCCGTGTTTCTGATGGGAGATTTCAACACATGTGACGTCACCGCACTTCTCCCACAGTTAGAACAGTATGTAACAACGCCAACACGGCTGAATAGAACGCTAGATTTATGTTTTGGAAACATCCCGGGTGCATATGTATCCAAGCCCTGCCCTGCCCTTGGGTCCTCAGATCATAATGTAATACTACTACTGCCTAAGTACAGACAAAAATTGAAGACCCAAAAAGTACAGGCCCAAACCATCATGGCATGGGAGGTAGACTCCATTCAAAGACTGAAAGGATGTTTTGAGCTGACAGATTGGGAAGAATTCTTCAGGGAATGCAATGGTGACCTTAACCTGTTGTACGATACCATATGCTCTTAGGTCACATTCTGTGCTGATAGTGTTATTCCCACCAAACAAATTAAGATCTTTGCAAACAATAAGCCATGGATAACCAAAGACCTTAAGAACTGTCTCAATTTAAAAAAGTTTGCATTAATCCAGGGTGACCAGCAGAGAGTTAAAGAGCTGAAAAAGGAGCTAAAGCAGAAGACCAAGCTGGCCAAGCTCAACTACAAAAACAAAATGGAGGAGAAGTTCATCAGTGGAGATATAAGGCATGCATGGAGGAGCCTAAACACCATGATGGGCAGGAATAAGAACACTGCTGCAGTACAATGCCCAGACCCTGCTGCCTTTGCTGAAGAACTCAACACCTTCTATGCCAGATTCAACAACACTGACTCTATGGAGGAAATGGTCACTCTCCTATACCCCCCAGAATCTATCTGCATAGAAGAGAAGCGGGTTATATCCATCTTTTCCCATCTCCATTCCTCCAACGCTCCTGGACCAGATGGGCTGAAGGGCAGAATACTGAAGGAGTGTGCAAGTCAGCTGGGCGGTGTAATGACGGAAATGTTTCAGCTCTTCCTAGATGCCAGTTTTGTTCCCAGGCCGTGGAAGGAGACCACCATCATCCCTGTTCCCAAAAAGCCCCGGGCTAAAGCTCTGAACGACTTCAGACCAGTGGCACTCACCTCTATCCTGTGCAAATGCATGGAGAGAGTTGTTGCAGGAGAGCTCACCACCACCATCGGTGAGAATCTGGGATCCACAGTTTGCCTACAAGCCAAAACGAGGTGTGGAGGACGCTACATTACATCTACTGGATACCATCACAAAGCACCTGGACTCCCAGAACTCCTTGGTCAGGATGTTATTCATGGACTTCTCGTCAGCATTTAATACAGTTAACATCAACACACTCCTGCATCGCCTTCAGCAGCTTCAGGTCAACCCAGCACTGACACTTTGGATCAAGGAGTTTTTAAAGGACAGACCCCAGCATGTAAAGGTCCAGGGTGTAACATCGTCCAACATCATCCTTAACACTGGAGTCCCACAGGGTTGTGTCTTGTCTCCCATCCTGTTCTCAATATACACCAATGAGATCACATGCAACATCAGTGGATTCAAGCTATTTAAATATGCAGATGATCTGGCCTTGGTGGCCAAACTGACAGATCAAAGCACCCTGTCCAAGTACACCCAATATATCACTGAAATGGCCCTGTGGTTCAAAGAAAGCTCACTGCAGTTGAACATCAGCAAAACCAAAGAACTGTGTTGCATAGGAGGAGGGCATCTAACACCCCACATCCACTTTCCTCACCTTTGACCCTGGAAGGACAAGTAGTTGAACAGGTGGTGAAGTTCAAATACCTTGGCACAGAGATCGACCAACGTCTGTCCTTTAGCCAGCATGCAGATGGGGTTTACAAGAAGGGACAACAACGTATGTATCTCCTGAGGAAACTAGACACCTTCAATGAGAAAAATTGCTTCAAAGACACTGTTTCCCCTTATTCTAGCGACTTTATAAACACCAAAATGAGTTGTTCAAATCATTGTGCACTTTCACATTTTAGCCAAAGAAAGGAGGATGCCTTACTGCTTTCATCTTTACTAACATTTAAGTAAAGATTTGACTGGAGAAAATTCAATGTGCCGCTACCATACAGTCTTTGACCGCCTGCAGCCAGCTAAGGAAACATTTAAGGAAGTTTTCCTTCATGTTGAGCTGATAGCTGACCATTATCGTCTCTCTTGCACGAAACGACCTACACTTGAATGATCTTGAACGCTCAAATATTTATATACATTTTAAACGGATTATGCAAACTGAAAATATTACGTTTTTCTAACTTGGCATCTAATTGCGCTTTTCCACTATGGGTTCTGACATACTCTTTATCCGCTTTTTGCTTCGTTATCCAGTGATTTAAGTACCACTCGATGTACCTGTTTGTCATGGCGACGCCACATGAAAGCAACGCCCCGCATTCCCCGTTCGTCAGCTACAAAAGAGAGGAACGTCTGCACCTCAATAGCTAACCACATGTTTTTTTTCGGTTTGCCATATTCTTGCTCCAGAGGGCACATCATCATCAGGGGCAACCTAGGGCACTCATTAATTTTCGTTCACAGGTGTAAAGGGCAGCCAATAAGGCACTTCTCTCATTCATTCAACACCATAGAGGGCACTTTAGCACACTTTTTCAATCATGGGGGCACCAGACGGGCAGAAGGGCACTAGAAGGGCACCAGAACGGGCAGAAGAGCACTAGAAGGGCACCAGACGGGCAGAAGAGCACTAAAAAGGGCACTATAAGGACCAGACGAGCAGAAGGGCAATATCAGGGCACTAGAAGGGCACTAGAAGCGCACTAGAAGGGCACTATCAGGGCACTAGAAGGACCAGACCGGGCAGAAGGGGACTATCAGGGCACTAGAAGGGCACCAGACGGGCAGAAGGGCACTTGAAGGACCAGACGGGCAGAAGGGACTATCAGGGTACTAGTAGGTTTCCAGACGGGCAGAAGGGCACTATCAGGGTTCTAAAGGGGGCACTAAAAGGGCACCAGACGGGCAGAAGGGGACTATAAGGGCGCTCATTAAGGCATGTCATTGAATTTTCTTGTTCTAGAGGGCACATCATCATAATTTATTGTATGAAGGAGCACCTAGAGGGCACCTAATCATGTTTTGCACGTGAAATGGGTCCCGAGACTGGATGCGTGATGGTTCATTATTTGATGTTATACTCCCCCCTACAGGTCACACTGAAGTACCACATGAGAAGTCACACCGTGTCATAAGAAAAAACCACTAGCGATTCGTCTAACCTTATTAACAGCAGAAGTATACCGCGGTGAATTTAGTTTTAGGTTGGATATTCAGTCCAGTTCCAGCCGCGACTTCACGGAGATTTGCCCGACAATAGCAGCAGGAGAACGGTTAGCGCACCTCGCAGAGCCTCGCGGTGAATCGCTGGAAACTGATTTAGGGACCGTCAATAAATTACTTCACGTAAATATATCAATACAAAATACTTGCAGTATTTTCAATAGCTTCCATGCCATGTGACCCAGTGACTCCAAACCAGTATCCAATTGTAGAACTAAACCCTAAGAATAGGACACACCAATTTTTATGGTATTTTAGTGCTTTCTCTATTTTATATGAATATTAATATGCAGGTATGATCATATTTCTTTCAATAGCTTCCATGCCATGTGACCCAGTGACTCCAAACCAGTATCCATTTGTAGAACTAAACCCTGAGAATAGGACACACCACTTGTTATAGTATTTTATTGCTTCCTCTATTTTATATGCATATTAATATGCAGGAATGATCATATTTCTTTCAATAGCTTCCATGCCACGTGACCCAGTGACTCCAAACCAGTATCCAATTGTAGAACTAAACCCTAAGAATAGGACACACCAATTTTTATGGTATTTAGTGCTTTCTCTATTTATATGAATATTAATATGCAGGTA
>NC_044069.1:3999923-4004923 GCF_902167405.1 Gadus morhua
TTTAAATGTGTATTTGTTCCTCGGAAGGGCAACATGAGTCGAGGAGGGCATATGGGCTGTTGCAACCTGAGCAATCCCCCTGTGCACGTCCCTGCGCGCGCGCGTGCGCGCGTGCGTGCGTGCGTGCGTGCGTGCGTGCGTGCGTGCGTGCGTGCGTGTGTGTGTGTGTGTGTGTGTGTGCGTGCGTGCGTGCGTGTGTAAGAGTTAGTTTCACTTTGAAGTTCTCCTCTTGTCCGCATGTTTCCTGGTCAGTGCGTCTGATGCTGGAGTCGGAGTCACGTCTCTGTGGATAATCTCATCGAGCTGTTCTTCTGAATACATCGATATGAAGGCGCTAACGGGGCTGCTGCTGTTGGTCTTTGGTCACGGTGTTTCCTCAGGTAAGACTGACTCAAGTTTTTACTTTTCAAAACTATTCTTCCAAAATGTTTGGTTCATGGTCCCTGAAGATACGATGCTTCGATTCCCTCATTTGGTTGAAAAGCATTTGAGTATCCTCTCTAATGAGTTCAATTAATCCACAACATGGTTCAGCTTTTACTGTGAGTATTTAAACTAATGTAAGAACATTTATTCTGGATTCGAACTGTGAGAACGAAACCAGTGCACTGGTTTGATGATGTCGTTCCCAAATGTACAATCTATTAACAGAACCAAACATTATTCCCTCCTACAGTTAGGAGGGAATCCGTGTACATTAATGCAAGGGATCCTGATATTTAGGTTCCTGTTTTTTCAGCAACATGTGTTTTTTATTATTTATTTACATTTTGAAGGTCAGTTGGTGGTGTTTTCTGTTTGTTTTGGATTGCAATGTACTTTCGACTCCACCCTGCTACTTCCTGCTTTTCTTTGGTTTGCTGATATCCCCTGAGTTTGTGAACACACCTGTCGCTAATGTGTGTTGATTGGTTTGTGGCTACTTAAGCTCAGTGTGCCCATTCAGTCTCTGTCGGATCGTGCCTGTATGATACCTGTGCCTTGCTGGGAATAAACTCAGAGAAAGTTCTTAGAACCAAGCCTTCTGTCTGCGATTGGATCCTTTTGTACCGAAAGTCTAACAGTTAAGCAGTGGCGGATTTAGCAAATCGGGGGCCCAAGGCGAAGATATGTATGGGGCCCACCTCATTCGATCTTTAAAACAGAACAGAGAAAAAATAGATACCGACTGAATGGTGGATAGGCAGGTAAAGCTATTCCACGCGGAAGTAAAGGTTGGAGATGAGAAAAAAAACCTTCCCCTTAAATACACTTTTTTACTCCAAAATATAGAAGGAAAGCAGAGAACGCACAAAGTGTAGCACTCCACAAACGAATAGTCACGATGGAACCCAAAAGAGAATAAGGTTTCAGATAACACCTGTCTTTGCCAAAATGCCAGGAAAACCAGCACTGTTAATTCTTTTTTTTTTTTTATCAAATCAATATCAATATAACCAGCAAGAGAAGTAGTTAGGGCCAACCCCCACAAACAGTCATATACTTAACAAATATTGCCAAGATGAATAATTGACTTTGCATGTGTGAGTGAGGTTGCAATTGGCATTGCACTTGAGATTGATGTTTCAATCTAGTACAAACAAACCCATGTACAAGATCCAGGATATTGTAAGGGAAATTACATTACAGTTCAGTTGGAACATTTCAAGCATTCTACAAACAAACCTATGTACGAGAGAGAGAGAGAGAGAGAGAGAGAGAGAGAGAGAGAGAGAGAGAGAGAGAGAGAGAGAGAGAGAGAGAGAGAGAGAGAGAGAGAGAGAGAGAGAGAGAGAGAGAGAGAGAGAGAGAGAGAGAGAGCGGGAGCGGGAGCGCGCGAGCGGGAGCTATGAGCGGGAAAAGATAAAATGTTCTCCACATCACATGCTTCTAACAGTCCTACTTATTGACGTCTTCTCACAGGTCTTCACCCAGCGCCACTTCACAGCTAGCTGCTGCTGTAGCGGCGTGTTCAACGCTTTGGACGTTGTTGTTCCTGTCTGTATCCCCAACAGTAGCCATAAGAAAGTGTGTCATCTTTGGCAGCGTTGCCAAATACTTTCCGGCGTCTTTTTTCATTTTTCTTTTATTTGAGCCGCTTGGGTAACTTTATTTCCTTACCCTTTTCATAACCCTTTATTTTATTATCACGTTTAGACTTGTCTTGCCTCATCTCTGCATCTCTGCTGTATGTGGCCAAGCGGCCGCATGCCTATGCCTCTATGTTAAAACTGCCACTGACTTTAAGTCTACTTTGAATCCCAAGTATTATATTAACACTCAGTGATTAACACTCACTTATTATTAACTAGTCAACGTTCTTTGAGAATCATCACTCACGCGCACACACGCGTATACACACGCAGACACACACTAATTTAATTATTATCATTGCTATAAATGCTATATATTATTATGAAATATAATTATATAATAATTATATTATTAATTATTATCATTCCAATGATAGCAATGTGAAGATAGTTAATATGCCGGCATCGAATACAGAAATTCATCAATATGCTACAACATTTTAATAGCTATTTCAATAATAGTTTATTATTCATGTCAGCAGTAATGATTAAGAGGCAGCAGGTTGTGTTGTAGTTGAAGGTCTGGACAGCCAGCGCTGTAGACTACAGTGAGATGTTTGGATGTCAATAAGATCAAACTGAAGGTTCCTACTTTACCTGGACGGCCAGGGGGCGGAGCCATGTGACAGGGGGCGGAGCCATAGGACAGGGGGAGCCATAGAGCAGGGGGAGGGGCCATGGGCCTTTCTGTCTAGAGGGATGAACAGTATTAACCTGTCTGTCTGTCTGTCTACAGTGATGTACCGTATTAACCTGTCTGTCTGTCTGTCTGTCTGTCTGTCTGTCTGTCTGTCTACAGTGATGTACCGTATTAACCTGACTGTCTGTCTGTCTACAGTGATTTACCGTATTAACCTGTCTGTCCGTCTGTCTACAGTGATGTACCGTATTAACCTGACTGTCTGTCTGTCTACAGTGATGTACCGTATTAACCTGACTGTCTGTCTGTCTACAGTGATGTACCGTATTAACCTGTCTGTCCGTCTGTCTACAGTGATGTACCGTATTAACCTGTCTGTCCGTCTGTCTACAGTGATGTACCGTATTAACCTGACTGTCTGTCTGTCTACAGTGATGTACCGTATTAACCTGACTGTCTGTCTGTCTACAGTGATGTACCGTATTAACCTGTCTGTCCGTCTGTCTACAGTGATGTACCGTATTAACCTGTCTGTCCGTCTGTCTACAGTGATGTACCGTATTAACCTGTCTGTCTGTCTGTCTGTCTACAGTGATGAACCGTATTAACCTGTCTGTCTGTCTGTCTACAGTGCTTCACTCTCTGCAGTATTTCCTCACGTCTTCGTCTGGACTCTCAGCCTTCCCAGAGTTTGTAGCTGTTGGGATGATGGATGGAGTTCAGATTGGGCACTATGACAGCAACATCCAGGGAATAGTCCTGAAACAGGCCTGGACGGAACAGTTCTACAGAGATCATCCAGGTGAACTGGAGATGATAACTGAAAGGGCTCTGGATAACCAGCAGAGCCTCAAGGCCACGATTTTGTATCTGAAGAAGTGCTTTAACCAGACAGGAGGTAAGTTTATATCTGATGTCTGACCTTTCACATTTAGATATTCATCATTTAAACCCAGAATAAAGTTTCACCATGCTCCCAAACAGTGTTCCATTTACCCCCCCAGCTTCGGGGAGGGGGGGGGGGGGGGGGGGGGGGGGGGGGTCAGCATTCCCATTGGGGGGGCGATGGCGTCATTAGAAAGCCCTGCCTCTAAATTCATACCTTCATCATTACACACTTACGGTGGGTGGCCTACATTCTTCTGAAATGCCTATGCCAAGTAAATCTTCTGAAATTGTATAAAAGGCCTATGCCAGGTTAGCCTGGTTCTACCAGACTCTCGTACTTCACTTCATTTCATTTCATTTGTACAGAGAGTCTGGACCTAATCAATTGACAAACGTTAACTCACTGCACGAAAATGTCCGTCAACGACAGCTGCAGGTTTTGTTCGTCGAATTTAATTTATCAGGGAAAAATTGCACATTGTGAATCAACTACCGACCTACAACAACAACTCAAACTGGCGTACGACTTTATCGTCATTGTTCTCAGACACGCCCTCTGTTCGCTGATTGGTGGCCGCTGTGGCGGCACCAGAAAACCAAATTACATACAGCAGGTCCAGACCTAGTACTGAAGGGAAATTCAAATTGGGCGGAAGTACTTAGGCGGGCGGAGCCAGGCTAATGCCAGGTAGCTAATTCGGAAGAAAGAAACACATGCTAACAGATATCTTGGGGAAACACCAAACAACACCAACTTAATCAAGAAAGTATAATGGGAGGATTTTTCTCGATTGCTCATTCACTTGACCTGCAGGTTGGGGCAGCGGCGAGCTGAATGCGGGCCGCAGGCTAACTTACATGACAACAAGTGAACACTGAACCAACCCCACTGATGTTACAATATCCATACATCATGGGCCTACTTAGAACGTACACCAACAGTGGCGATCAAGGCTATATAACAGAGACGATTGCAGAACATAAATGCTATGTTATGCATTGACATTATGCCCCTCCTCCTGGCTTTGAAATCCATTTGCCTACTCCCCTAACTGAAATAAAGGAAGTACATTATATCACTTAATCTAATAACTATAAGGCAATATATTATTTTGAACTAAAAGTAGGACAGTAGGCTAATACCACGGAGGAAAGAAATGACAAACATCAAGTGACTCAATCTAATTTGTTTGTTGAAGGGCTACAAAACTAGTTGACTTGCATTTTTTCACAACTCATAAGGAACCTTCACCTTGATGCCGTAGCTCTCCTCGCAGCTCTATTGGTAGCGACGAACACACATAACCTGCATAACCTGCCAGTGCCGCCTGTGTTTCGTAATGGAGCAATAGTCGAGTGATGTCAAGTAAACAAAAGTCAAAAGATGCTGAAGGCAGAGA